>NW_027137653.1:14824-397673 GCF_001692895.1 Cenococcum geophilum 1.58
CTCTTTTTATGATATAGGAATGATATATTCTCGGCATAATATTACGGATGTATATTAATTATATGACGGGGATTCCTAATATCGAAGATATGCTTGATTTTCGTCGGTATATATATACGAAATATTAATCGGTTCGATAATGGATTAGGATATATCATTATCGTCCGGTTAATTGGTATTATAAATCAATTATTATAGGTCTATATATCCCCTTGCCATATCTAATATTTATATATATTGGGGATCCCAGATGTTTCTATTTATATAAAGTTTATATATATCTTTTGGTTTACATTAAATCATTGATTCAAATGATTCTTGTAATTTTTATTATATATCATTGGTTTATATATTATATATTTCTTATAGTGGTTATATTACTTATTCTAAGATATGCTCTTTTAGATTATATGAGTACCTAATATATTCTGGGATATTCATACTTTTCCTTGTGCCTTTATATCTAATATAATATTTGAATTTTATTTAGTTATTGGATCCATAATTCCCCAGTATTATTTGTCTTATTTTTTTATGGTCTCTTTATATTGGAGAGATAATGAATGGTGGAGGAGGTTTATACTATTAGTTTACGGTTGTTATTTTGGTGTTTTTTTTTTCTTTTTCTTCTTTTCTTATTGGTAGTTGTTTTTTTATATTGTATAATTTTGTCCTTACTCTTTTTATTCTTGGGAAATTTGTGGTTTTATAGTTCTTCGTTATGTGATATATTATTAGTTAGATTTTTTTTATATTGGTTTGATTCTCATTTGAATTGTTCTTTTTTTGTCCATGGGTAATATATATGACTCTTATATTAATTATTATGTATAAGTAATTTAATTGGACGTGATATGATTTATTTTATATTTTTATCCGATTGATCGGAAACTATTAATTATTATTGAAGATATATATTATTATATTTATAGACTTATTACTTTTAAGCTACTGGATATATTGGGTTTTATGATAAATTATCGAAATGGGAGTTTCATTATATATTAATATTGGTGGATTTTTACACAGAGATTTTATTTATGCCGATTGATATATAATTTATATTAATTTTATATCATTTATTATTTCTATTTTGATTATCGATATTTTTACTATAAAGATGATTCTCCGCAATATTTTAACCACCAACACAATGCGTTGGAATAATAAATAATTTTATTATACATTTAGCATGACGCCGCCTGGGTATTTAGCTTACCCATAATAATTAAGGATTTTTATTACTGCAAATTAATAGTCTTGAGTAAAGTTAAATAGTTAATATAGATCCTTTTAATGATATTAAATTCTATTTAGTATGAAATATTAGATATAATTATAATTAATTTATATGTTATATTAACACCCTAATTGTATTAATATATAATACTCGAATTTGAATAATAGTTATTATATTAATATTATTTAGAATGATGATTTTGTCTTAATGATATATATTTAGATCTAGATTATTATAGTTCATATTGGATTTTTGAAGTGGCTATTTATCTCGTTTTTAATATTATTGTGATGATATTTGCTCAAGATTTTTATTAAAATCTATATAATTATAAATGGCATTATATTTATACTTGTATTAATAAAAAGTAAATACAGAGACCTATTTTGCCAGATACTGGTACTATTATCTTTATCTCTCTTTGTTATATTAGTTATATCTATACCCCCTGTTCAGGAGAATTGTAATTTATCTTTTTGAATATATCTTTTTTTCTATAGATGTTTCATATAGGATGATACTGTATTCCTATAATTACTTATGTCGCTGCGCGACGTAGACATGTAACGTAAGGAGATATTCCGCATTTTCCCAGCACCGATCTCGAATCCCGAGATAGAGGGTTATACTATTATTATTACATGCGCATGAATCGAGATCTAATGCGTGGGATACTGTTGGATTCCGAATTGAATATTTACATCAGATTATTGACTTACTCGATAAGTTCGGTATGGTACTATCTCTGGATTATGATAAATGATGTATCCAAGTTTATTGATCGTAACAGTATAATAGCCCGGTAATAATGCGCGTCGATGGGGGGATCGAGTCATTTGTTATTAGCAAGAAATTGATTACCATAAAATTATAATCCGTGTTGTGTACGAGGATCGGATTCGAATATTAATTGATATTTAGTTATATAATATTAATATGATCATGCTTGTCCAGTAACGATAGTATTTTCTCTGTCAAAGCGAAATAATAATTCACGATATTTGGATTTCAAGTTCATATAAGAGATAATCTCGACACACAGGTACTTGAATATCGTGAGGATTCGTGTTGATAGGATAGATCTATGTCAATGATCTAGATACATATGAATTCCAGTTAGCGTTTTTGATTTGATTGCGTTTTATATAGCATTGTATTCATTTGTAATCATCTTTGTCGAATTGATCATATTATTATTGATTCATTACCGTTATGGATTTCTGTATAACAAATAATGAAATTAATTATACTGGAAGTTCTTTATGCAAGTTAGCAGTAGTTAACCGTGACATATATATATATTATACAGTTTAATAGTAATTTATTTCTGGATATAATCGATTGTTAAACCTAAGTATTGGATTACTATAGTGGAATTATTATTATTACCTTTTAAGCTATTTGAGACTTCTGATTTCTTTCAACTATTTAGTATGATTTGTCCTTGTTATTAATATATTATATAATTATACCGATCTTTCTCGATAAGAACGGAGTCCAGTAAATTTTTGTATCCGGGGTATTGAAGTCGACAATTTTTATATTGGTATCATGAGACATATAGTTATACGTTGAGAATAATATTTATTGGGTCGTTATATAATTAATTCTATTTTTCATATTTTTAAGGATGAATATTCGTATTTCTGAAATATGTAGTGATATATTCTATTTCTTTATTATTATAATTGGTTACAATATTAATTACGGTATTTGGTCGAATTTAGTTATGGGATTGTATTGTTATATTATTATTCATTAACTATCGATACTAGTGTAATTTCATAAAATAATTTATATTATTTGTCGGAATATTTATGATGATATTGAGGTCTCTATTATTGGTAGGGAGATATATATTCACATGAATTCTCCTTATACGTTTGATTTATTCCATTTCTTTTCCTGTCCTAAAAATACAGAATCGGATCTGCTAGAGAATAATTGGAAGGCTGGGAAGATATTTCTAGTATTTGCACTAATAAATTTAATGTAGATTGATAGATATGATCCATTTATTATAATATTTATTCTTCCATTTTCTAAGAAGATTTTAAGAAATATCTTCTAAAGAGGTTGTAATTATTGTATCGAAATCAATCTAGGAAATCTAGAATTAAATTAAATATACCAATTGTCGTAGGTCAAGTTAAATTGCTATGAAGTATTCCACATATATATTTAATCATCTGTATTTATTTGATGTCTTTTACCGTTCTTATGAATAAGGGCGGAAAATTATATATTTAATATATATTAATATTAATAGAATCCTAGTATATTCTATCCTAGTTGAATTTAAATTATTTACGTGTTTTGTATTTTCTATATATGGATGATCCTGGTTTGATATTAATAGTGAATTCGAATTTGATACTAATAGAGCAGATCTCTGTTATAGGTCTAGGCTATCTAATAAGGGCCTTATAAGATGGTGGTTTGTATTACCGCAGTTATACTATATAATAGATAGGTGGCGGACCCCTAGCGAGGGTCCTTTACCTCTCCTTTATTCCTTACTTCTTCTATTTTCACTTTCTCTAGAATATTTAGAACTTCTATCTTTTATATCTATACCCTAGTTACTACTTATTTTATATAGAGCTTTCTATTCCCATATCTTATGTTCCTACTAGCACTTCTATATCTAAATCTATTATTATCTCCAGTTTTTCCCCTATTCTTGCTAGTTGGCTATATACCCTTTAAGAGTCGGCTATAAATGTTATATTTGCCGCATTAAGTCTAATTCTTAATTATTCTAGTCTTAAGCTTACTATAGCTGTCTATAAGGGTCTTCCTATAGGGCGTCCTCTCCCTTATGTTCCCTATAACCCTTATATCCCTATATGGTCTAATAATATCGCGCGGCATCGCTTCTAGCCCATTAAGGCTTAGGATGGCTAGCCTAGCCCCCTAGTATTAAAGGTAGGAAACGCTAGAAAGGCACCTATGCCCCCCTAGCTTATCGCCTGTTATTTCCATTTATATAACCTAGCGTATAGTTATTCCCGTAGCTATTAAGCCCTTACCTTCCGTCTCCTATATTTAATATAGTCTTCTCTCTCCTACGCCTTATATATGCTTCGGTGGCAGTTTACGCATTTTATTTAGTCTTAATTTAAGTAATATCTTATATTGTGGGGGCCTGTATAGTGGCCGTAGCACACCTATGCTGCGCATATAGATTAGGTATGTCCCCATTATACGCAGCAATAGTATTATTCTAAGTAGAGTCTATAGTTATAGAGCCTTGTATTGTATATAAGGCCATTTATAATAATACCTTTTTAGATAAGGAGTTTTTATATTTCTAGTGTATATATGCTGACGATAAGGGAGCTATACGTTTAACTAGCGCCTCCCTAGCGAGTCTCTGGCGACCCTTATATTCTTTTATTATTCTTATTATATACTTAGTTTATATTTTCCTATTATAGCTATTAGATTTAGGTAATCTTAAGTCCTAGTATAAGGCGTTCCGTTTATTTTACTATCTTATATATAGTTGCTGTATTGTCCACCTAGCATCCCTTTTCTACCCTAAGGCTTAGGGGAACCGCTAAGACTTTAACTGGATAATCTTTATAGAGCACTTTTATGCCAATACGTTCTCCTAGCCTATCCCCTACCCTTACGGCTTATTCCTTTACCTATTAGTCCCTTAGGGTAACTCTAATATTTCCGCTCCTAAGGTGTTAGACTATAATAGCGTTATAAACCTCTTTATAAATCTCTATAAGGACTTCTATTTCTAATTATCCCCTAAGCCCCTCTACTTTTTCTATATTTAGTTATATTATAATTATATACCCGGATGTTATCTTTAGGGGGGTAGGTTCCCTATATTATAGAAGCGCAGCTACGGCGGCCTAGGTATAGTTTGCCGGTAAAAAAGGGTTTTATTTATTTTTAATTTTGTTTAGCCGTTAGAGAATTTAATTAAGGGTTTGCTAGAGGGGCGCCTAAGGTTTACTAAACTAGCGGAGCCATTCTACTAGCTATATTAGTTCGTTATAGCTAACGGTTACTTCTCTGTAACTATAGATACTAAACGCGTCTAATAGGCTTTATATTTTGTTAGATGCCTTTTTAATAGAGGTCTTTCCGCTTTATAGTATGGTATTCGCCTATTCTTATTATAGAGGGCTATTACTAGGCATAGTTCTGGTAGACGCGCGCGAGTATAAACCACCGTTATTTGACGTATGCCTCCCCTGCGATGCATGCATCTTAGGGGGATTCTCTAGGTATTTTTTTAGGGTTCTTTTAGTTGGTTTTAGTCTTTTTTAGGCCNGGTGNAGTAAGAGCTCNAGCTATTATATTTATATAAGGGTTAGATAAAAGCTCTCTTTTCTATATAATTAGTTTAAGTAATAGTTATTAACTAATACTATTAGTTTAAATAGGAGTATTAAAAGTTAATTATTTAATAGTATAAGAAGGCTAGTAATTAGGTAGTAAGTCTATTTAGGAAAATAATAAGGCCTTATTATAATAAATATTATAACTATTATAACCCTACTGCTTACGCTAAATATATAGCTATATCTATTATGCACAGTTACAAGATCTTCCACAATAAGGATATAAGGTACCTTTTTGAGCCCTAGGATTTATATAATCCTCGTAAGATTTAACTAGATCATCGTTTCTACCAAGAAGATACCGCATAATTGTCAAAGAATTAAACTCTAAGCTCCAGCCTCCCCAACTACATAATTTCCGAATTCCCTAGCGTTTTTCACTAGAAAAATACTGAACGCCACCCCTTTAAAAGGAGTGGCCCCTATAAACAAGCGGATCTTCCCTAATATTAATAAGATTTTGTTGAAAATTCTAAAGAAAAACACCAGAGGCCTAGATAAAATATTAAAATAATAAACTCTCTATAAAATAATAAAAAACCTACTAATTTAATATTTTTACTGACTATTGGCTGGTTAAATGCATTAAATGGTCTAAATAAGTAACCTGATGTAACTTTTGAGATATCTAGCCATTTAAGTAGGAGAGTCGGTACATTAAGCTAGGGTTCTTCTCGGTTAAAGTAGAGAAAAAAGGGTTGGATTTCTATAAAGCCGTTAAGATTAAGTAGTTATATTTTAAAAATTTAAGATCTTACCTCCTGTTTAATATGTTTTCCGAAAATTAAGTATAAGTTTAACCTTTTTAGTAGTAAGGTCGTGGATTCAAATATGCCGAACTTTAATACGCAGAACCTTATTAAATCTGAGAAAATAGGCAAAAGCTATCGCATATATAAGGCTTATTATAATTCGCTAATAAACACCTCCCTAAATCCGTCCTCCTTGGCCTGTAGGAAGACGGGATAACTAAGATATATATTTAAGATTTACGTTATATTTATAAAGCTCTTAAAGCTTTAACGCAGTAATTGCTCTTACGCTTTCTTACGTTTCTCCTACGCGAGTCTATAAAATAGCGTTAGTTATAGCAAATAATAAAAAAACAATGGTATTACCGAGAAAGAAAATATACCTTTCGTCTATATAGACTTCTTATATATCTTACCACAATATCTAAAAGTGTTAGGTTTCCTATTCATTCTCCATTGCTTTTCTCGGAAAATCTATTACTTCTAAGATAAACCTCATAAGCATAGAAATAGGAGACTGCTGCACGCATTTTTTGCGCATATGACCAGGTTCTATTCTCACTTTCTTATAGTAACTAAGAAGATAAGCTAGGTTCGGCCTTTTCACAGACAGACTAAATCCATAGGCATATTAATGGTAAAACGTCTTTATTTAGCTTTTTAACGAACTTTTCGAGCTCTAGGGCTTCCTTTTTTACAAATCCAATGTACTTTTTAATTTGCCTAGAATTACCTTGTTAGATATAAGTGTTTTTAACTAAATTCTTAGAATATATAGGAAATATACCCTGTATAACCTGATAAAGTTATAGGTGCTAATACACCCTCTGCAGCCTTATATACGGTTTCAAATAACTCGTTAATTCTAATAGAATTATCAGTTTCTACTACTAAAATCTCTTGTTGCTTATCAAGTTCCTCATTAATTTCGGCATCTTCTATAGCTTTTTGTATAGGATTTAAGGGAGTTTTAGTATCTAATAACAAAAGAAAAGAGTTAATTTAAGAGATATAAGACATTTTCTAAAAAGAACGGAAGTAATTCTTAAATTTTCTAAGGCTAGTAGTATGTAAAAAACAATTAGAAGGTTTTTAGTAAAAATAAGGTGTGGGGTAAGTCCTTTATTAAAGAAATCTAAAAAATAATTAGCGTTTATAGAAAAAACCGCTAATACAGCTATTTTCGCTACACAAATCTAAAATTAAATATCTAAAATTTTGAGATATTTTAATAAAATCTCGAAAAGCTCTATTATAATAATTGTTTTTATAGTATGGCTTTATTAAAAAGAAAAAAGCAGCAGCTTAATTGGGGTATAGAAGGGACCTTAGGTTTAACGAGAAATGAAGCTTAAGATGCTATAGTTGCTATTTAAAATAAACGGCTTCTTGGGTTTGCTAAGGAATTTATTTAATTAGGAAGAAGAATATATGAAAAGATCGCAATTTATAAGGAAATGTTAGTATAACTATAAAGAGAGTATATCCTTAATAGAAAAACATAATTAATTTATTTAGGCAAGATAAAGGAGAAACGGTGCAGTTTCTCGAAGAATCTAATATAAAGGATGTTAATCCTCTAAGAATTCACCTACACTATGCAAATGATCTTTAAAAATACCAAAAGATGCCTTTACTTTTTAGTTCCTCTAAGGCCCACTCTTATACTCTTTTAGTCTCCGAGAATTCCTCTAATATATTTTAGCTGTATTAAGAAAAAGACCGCGCTTTACCTCTCTAAGTAGAGGTTACTATTTAAAGGCAGAATTCATTTAATTTTAACTTAAATATTAAGACTGCTGGAGATTTTACTTTAGTGCAGCGAGGTCTTTAGGAGACTTTTTTGGAACTTACGCAAAATCCATTTTAGTTTAATTAGCACCTTAACCAACCTTAAGTATTAACCTCGATTTTCCAGTTAAATACCCTTAAATTTTCTCTGCCACTCTAAGAAAACCATTGCCTATTTAGGGAAATTACTATAAATGGAAAACTACTAAAGTTCTTAAATAAGGATATTATATGGCCGCACGGAATTATTAGTTATACTAATAATATTTCTTAATTATTTTATAATTGGCACTACTCTTTACTTATAAAAGTAAAAGGTGTTCCAATTCCATTAAAATATTAGGCTTAATTATACCGTGGCGTAGCAAAAGAGTCTTAAAAACCCTTAAAAAAGGGCTATTTAGAGTAAAAGGTATTAATATATCTAATTTATATTAAAAGCCCTACCTATATTTACTAATTATACTTTATTTTATAGACTATTATATTAATATATAGCATGTATTTTAGTAAAACTGCTTTTTAGGAGGACTTTTCTACGGTTAATAAGAGCTCTAAGTAGAGTAGGCGTATAAAATGGATGGAAATAGTATTAAAAGCTTAGTTAAAACGTTAAATAATTAATACTAAGGATGTTGCAAGGGCAAGAGCTAAATATTAAGGAAAATCGCTGGGTTTTAATGAAGTTTTTGTATATTAAAAAGGTTCAAAGGTAGAGGTATATAAGAGTAATTACTAAATTGCTTGGAAATACCGAGAACTTAAAGGGGAATCTCGGCCTTAGGATAATAATGATCTTAATTAGCGTAATAAAACGATAAAACGTCTTTACGGTTTTTTTTCTTGTTTTTTCTAATAAATTATAAGTGCGCATTTAGAATTTATAATAAGATTTAGTATCTACTACGTTAAAAAATTCGTGCTTACGGCGTATGCCCGCTTTTAAGATTTTCTTAGAAAATTTAGTAGATAAGGCCAAATTCCTAGTACCACCCCTTAAGAATAGTTACCTTTACTACATCTAGACCTCTACTGGACTGTTACCGGATAGTTACCGGACGGTTACCAGATGGTTACCGGACGGTTACCGGACGGTTACTTTTCGGTCTTAAAGAAGCTTTAAGCCAATTTTACTAGTAATTACGTGCCTTTGGAAACCTGGCGCTAGGTTCTATTATAACAGTCCGTTAAGTACTAGAAAAAGGACCGAACGTATATTTTTTTCTCGGAAAATATATAAAATACGATATATTATCTTATATTTTTAGAGTAAGCCTAACTCCGACCCTATCTTATATTAAGGCGTACTAGGTATTTCTAGGCATTAACTAAGCCGTATATAGAATCTTGCTAACTTTTCCGAGAATAGGGCTTATCTTTGGTGGCAACGTTAAGATTTGGCCTAAGCGCGCGTGGCCCAGGCGGTCTAAGCCCGCTTGGACGTCGGACTGTTACTTTTCCGGTTTAAAGGTTCACTTCCTAGGTAGGAAGGATATAAGAAAGGGTAAAAAATGAGGTGGCTACCTAGGTATATATAGGGGGTATACTTAGCAGAGGCACGTATAGAGGCTATTGGGAACATAGTGGGGACCTAATAGTAGTGTATCGCGCGCATATATAAAGGCTTTGTGTAGAGCTTCATGTAGAGCCTCTATATATAGGGCTTCGCGTAGAGCCTTATATAGAGCTTCGCGCAGAGCCTTATGCAGAGCCTCTATATATAAAGCTTTGTGTAGAGCTTTATAGAGCTTTATATAGAGCTTTATATAGAGCTTTATATAGAACTTTGTGCAGAGCTTCGTATAGAGCTTTATGCAGAGCCTCTATACATAGAGCTTTATATAGAGCTTCGTGCAGAGCCTCTATATATAGAGCTTTGTGTAAAGCTTCGTACAGAGCCTTATATAGAGCTTTGTGTAGAGCTTCGTGTAAAGCCTTATATAAAGCCTCTATATATAGAGCCTCGTATAAAGCCTCGTATAGAGCCTCGTATAAAGCTTTACGTAGAGCTTTATATAGAGCTTTATATAGAGCTTTATATAGAGCTTTGTGTAGAGCCTTATATAAAGCCTTTATACACAGAGCTTTATATAGAGCCTTATATAGAGCCTCGTACAAAGCTTTATATAAAGCTTTATATAGAGCTTCGTGCAGAGCTTTATATAGAGTTTTGTGTAAAGCTTTATATAGAGCCTTTATACGTAGAGCTTTATGTAGAGCATTATGTAAAGCTTCGTATAGAGCTTTATATAGAGCTTTGTATAGAGCTTTATGTATAGCTTTATATAGAGCTTCGTATAGAGCCTTATGTAAAGCTTTATGTAAAGCTTTGTGTAGAGCTTTATATAGAGCTTTATATAGAGCTTTATACAGAGCTTTATGCACGAATTTGTATAGAACTTTATATAGAGCCTTATACAGAGCCTTTGTACGTAGAGCTTTATATAAAGCCTTATATAGAGCCTTGTGCAAAGCTTTATATAGAGCTTCGCGTAGAGCTTTATATAGAGCTTTATATAGAGCTTCGTGTAGAGCTTCGTATAGAGCTTTATATAGAGCCTTATATAGAGCTTTATATAGAGCTTCGTGCAGAGCCTTATATAAAGCCTCTATATATAAAGCTTTATATAGAGCCTTATATAGAGCCTCGTGCAAAGCTTTATATAGAGCTTTGTATAGAGCTTTATATAGAGCTTTGTATAGAGCTTTATATAGAGCTTTATATAGAGCTTTATATAAAGCTTTATACAGAGCTTTATGCAGAGCTTTATACAAAGCTTTATATAGAGCTTTATACAGAGCTTTATATAGAGCTTCGTGCAGAGCTTCGTATAGAGCTTTGTATAGAGCCTCGTATAGAGCTTCGTATAGAGCCTTATACAAAGCCTTTATATATAAAGCTTTATATAGAGCCTTATATAGAGCCTCGTATAAAGCTTCGTATAGAGCTTTATACAGAGCTTCGTGCAGAGCTTTATATAGAGCTTCGTGTAGAGCTTTATATAGAGCTTTATACAGAGCCTTTATACATAAAGCTTTATATAGAGCCTTGTATAGAACCTCGTGTAAAGCTTCGTATAGAGCTTTATATAGAGCTTTGTATAGAGCTTCGTGTGGAGCTTTGTACAGCGCTTTATATAGTTTTATAGTATTTTTATTACATTTTTATTGCATTTTTATTATAGCCAAAAATTAGGGTCTGCTTAAGTCGCTTAAGTTGTAATTTTAGCAATTTATATAAAGTAGACTGCAAATCGCTGTAAATCGCCGCAAATTGCTAAAATTGCGACTTAAGCGAGTTAAGCAGACCCCAATTTTCGGCTGCAACAACGTGCTTAAAAAAAAATTTCCTGATGCATAAGCTCTATAAGCGCGTTACTCCACATATCCTTACTTTAGGGAATTAATATTAATAACATTAATCTTCTTACCTTAACCCTTCTAGCGCAAAGCAATAGAATCCTTATTTAGGGAAAGGATGCATTTATTAAAAAGTAATAATATTATTAAATTAAGCTTTTCCTTTGGCTTTACTATAAGATTTACCTTTACTAGCTTATCCTCTTTAAGAGCTAAGAATTAGTCATCTCCTAAGATAATTATGTTATTAGTTTATATACTAATAATTCTAAATAGGGTTTCTATAGTTATAATAAGAAAGTAGAGATTAAATATAAAAATAGTTATTAAAAGCTTTTCTTTATAGTGCTTACTATAGGTAGCCCACTAGTAAGTTCCTACCTCTATAATTCTATATAATGGCTTAAGCACAACTATAATTATATTTTTAGAATACTAATAGCAAATTTACTCCGGAAGGTATACTAATATTAAGCGCTAAAGGTGCGTCCCTAATTAGGTATAGGCTTAAGTAATATCTTATAAATAAACCGCTATTTTATTCTTTATTAAGGAGGGAGCTAACATAATAATAACTTATTAACTAGCTTATTAAATTATAGGGGATTACGTAAGAATTATCTCCTTACTATTATTATTATAACCTTAAATAATAAGCCTTAATTTCTTAAATAGGGCGTTAATAGCTTTACCTTTAATCTTATTAACTATTCTTAACTTAAAGATACGAACTCTATTAAACTTAGTAGGGTTATACTTCTTAAATTTAAAGACTCCTCTTATAATAAAACTGTTGATCTCTTACTTACTAAATGCTTAGAAAGGAGCTCCTAGAGTTATAATATAACCTTCCTTTTAAAGCTATTTTGCGAGCTTAAAGTCAGCCTCCTCTTTAGCTATTATAAAGGCCATTAATAACTTAACTTTACTCTTAATGGCGGCAATAAACTGTTCTTTAAAATTAATAAGATATTAGCAATTTTGTAATCCCTTCGGGCGACCTCTACCGCGTTATGGTTATAGCGTATTTATTATAATTATCTTAGGATTATAGTCGCCTTCTAAAGTATATTAATTATAGTTCTCTTTTAGGGCATCTTCTAGGACATCCTGTAAAGGCTTAGATTTGTTATCTTTATAGTAAGGCTTAATAATATTTAAATAGAATTAAGTGGGTTTATAAGGCATTTAAATAGTATAAGTTTAACTATTAATTATAATAAGTTAGTATAGGCCTAACCATTCTCCCTTTTTACGCTATACGCGTACCTTAGACTAGAGTGGCAAATTAAGCGTAGTTAAGGTATTTAGGCCATTTCTTATTCCTAGTGCGTTATTAACCTAGCGTATAGCGTAGAGATATTATACCTCCTTAGTTGCCTTATAAATAGCCTTAGCTTATTATATAATAGAGGGAGATAGTAGAGAATTATTAGTTATTTAAGGGTAGGCGCTAAAGACTAGTAATATAGGTATAAGTCTATCTAGGCCAGTAGAATTATTAATAGCTTTAACAGCCATTTATAAGGTAAGTTCTTCGCTAGCATCCTTTAGTTTTAAAGAGATAATCTTATATACGCGGCGTAATAGCGCGTAATATTACTCTACTTTTTTAATACTATTATATGCCTTAANNGGGACTTCCTTAACCTTAATTNCTATTNCCTTTATNTATTNTNNGAACTCTATAAATAAGAAGTTCTTTCCTATATTATAGACGATTTAATTAGGGGGTCCTAAGTAGATATTAATTTAGTATAACTAAAGGATATCCTATGCGTTCCTAGCTAATATATCCTTTAAGAATTATACGGCTTAGAAGGAAGTTAAAAAGTTAATAACTTAGAGTACTAGCTTGCCGCTAAGATATATAACGTTAACAATAATATAAAAGTTAAAGTTATAGTTGTTTTTAAGGGTAAACTTAAATCGGCTAGGGGACTTCTAGTTTATTTAGTAGTAGTAATAGTATTTTATAAAATGCTTAATTGCCTTAACCTTAACTTTATAGCCTACTCGCTAAAGAACCCTAAGTAATTGGTAAACTAATAAGTAACCAAAACGACGGTATAGTTGGCGTAACTCTAACTTAGTTAAATAGCTCTAAGCAACACTCTTTTCTAGTTATTAAAGGAGCAGCTAAGGGTAACCCTATTTATATACAATAGGCACCTAATTATCTCCCTACACGAGCATATTCTTAAGGTTATTAAGCTTAATACCTAGTTTATCTATATCTCTAATACAAAATAAAAATGGGGTATTTATAGGAATAACGTGAAAAGTAATATACCCTAAGGGGGTTTAAACCCTAATTATACTAAGAAAGATCGCAGTACCCTTACTAAAATAAATCGTGTATTGGCCTGCTATTAAATAGTTAATCTAAACAGAGCTATTAAGCTACTAAAGGGCTTAAACTTAAGGTTCTCCTACTATAGATACTCCTGCGGCTCTAATATCCGGTATAATACTATAAAAGACGTTCGCTAAGTATCTATCGTTAAAGGAAAACGCGAAGCTCTCCTTTAGCTTATTAAAGATATTTAACTTCGTAATAGAATAGAGCGTAAATTAGTTATTAAAAACAGCAACGGTTTATATGCCATCTACCTTACTATACTTAGTAAAGTATTAGTTAGGAGAGTAGTCCTTAATTTCTATATCTATAAGGAGCTGTTTAACCTTATTAACCTCACCCTTAAGATCTTCTACGCCTTTATATTAAACTAGGAAGCTTTAAAAGTAGGCTATAGTAACCTTATAATTTTTAACATTTCTTATACTCTAGCGGAACTTATTATATACCTCCTTTCGCTTATTAAGGGAGTGTCTAGTTAACTAGCAATTTGGCTTCTTATAGATATAGCACTTCTTTTAGTAATTACTTTGAAATAAACCTCCACGAGGACCTCTATAATTACCTTATAGTCGATATTAATTATACCCTCTTCCGTATTCCCTACTATAGCCACTATATATTTAACTAGTCCAGTTATAATTATATTAGTTAGGAATACTTAGTTAGGTAGAGTTTTTGGTATAAAACTATTAAGATTCTTATATTTATATCGCAGTACCTATAGCGGAGCGTAGCTTAGTATATACTTCTTTAAACGTATTTACAGGTTTATATAGCGCTAAGTTACACTTAGGAACGCTATAATATGCTAAAATAACCTAGTCCCTTAGGCTGTTCTTATTTTAGTAAGTTTTAATAAGGCCATATTAGATTTTCTAGAGTTTATTAAAGAGTAGTTAAAGGCACTCTAAACGGGTCTTTATTAGGTTAGAAGTAATAACTCTCTAAAACGTAGTTTCCCGCCATTTAGATATATAAAGTTAGCAATTCTTATTAATCTCAAAGTAAGCTTTAGTGAGCTAAAGCATTATATTAAAGCTATAGTTTTTACCCATAATATAGTTATAATAGAATATTACTACCTATCCTTTTAATATAATAGAGAAAGCGTAGTAGTACTAGTGGCATTAAATTCTAACCTTATTATAATAGTTATAGAAGACCTATAGTTTTACTCCAAGCATATTATACAGTTCTCCTTTAAACTTCTTCTTTTTGTCTAAATATACCTTTATCAGATTCGTAACTTCTTATAGTAGAGGCTTACCGGTTAGCTGGGATAGAGGGGATAAAGGTAGCGGAGGGGGTAGCGGGAGAGTACCTCTAGGTAGGAGAGCACCTCCTAATAGGAGAGTACCTCTAGGTAGGGAATTAGCGTTCTAGGGGTTTTAATACAAATTAAAGTTGCCTTTTAAAGAATATAGGTTAGTTTTAGGTTTCTATAGTTAACGTATAATCTTAGCTTCTATCTATACTAGTTCTTCTATACTAATAATAACGGCCTAAATATTGCTAGCAATTAGGTTACTATTTTTAGTAACGTATACCCCATTCCTATAAAGGAAGTCTTAGAAATCCTAAACAATATTAACTTAAGTACCTAAGTGTCAGCGGTCCATCCCACGAAATCCTCCCTAAAATATTCCTACAGTTATAAATCGGCGTAGTGTCTACTTTAGTAGAATAGGATATAGTATAGAAGAAAGCTATTAATTTGTTTTATGGTATAAGTTATTATATTAATAGTAAATTCGTCCTAATTTTTATTAATAAATTTCGTGTACGCAGCTACCCCTAGTAGTAAGGAGTCTTCCTAGTTATTTAAAGTAGGCATAGCTATGTTTTTAGAGGGAGGGAAGTGTTATTAGCGTAGGGATTGTTGTTTAGTACGCGTTTATAATGTATATTTATCGTTTAGTACGCGTTTATAACGTGTATTTGCAATTATAGGGCTTAGGACCAGTTCTGGCCTTAAATCGCGAAAACTTATAAAGTGTGTTGTTCTATGTAATAAACGCAAGAATCTGTAATCTAGGAAAGGCTTAGAACCAGTTCTGGCCTTTAAATCCTTAAATTTGTAGAAGAGTTCTATTTAAGGTTTAGGACTAGTTTTAACCTTAAAAAACAGCTTCCTCTAGCACGAGTAGCACTAGTATAGTGGCTTGTCTCTTCTTAGTAGAATACCTTACTGTTCTATAGTATAACAGTAAAGTTAACTACTAATTAGTATTGGTTACATAAGGTAATATCACGTAGCTACGGTTCGTAGATAGTATAATAATAATTGTTGTTCTCTATATAAGGGAGGGCGAGGAACTTAAGGCTCCTCGCCACGCTACTGCCGCGGCGACACATGACGGCAACTTGCCGCACGTAACGGCAACTTGCCACCTATAACGGCAACTTACCACCTATGATAGCAATTTGCCTTATATGGTGACCACTTGCCTTTATTCCTAACAGTAATACTTAGTAAGCTATAGTTAGTAAGTGCTAAACTAATAACGTAGCAAACCGTAATAGGCTAGGTATCTTATATTATTTAATTAAAAGATAGCGGAGTTAAAATAAGGTTTTTAACATCCTATAAGGACGTAATATTCCTTAGACTAGATAAAGGAATTAGTATAGGTAGTAGTTTAGGAAATATATAACCGGTATAACCGCTAAAATCGTATCTGGGGTTACTTATAACTTAGCGTATTAAAATAAGGAGAACACTAAGGATAAAGAGAAGGGAAATAAGGTGCGACTTTAATAAGGACGTTTACTATTTTAGATATCTACTAAATAGGGCAATTAATAGGAAGAAGAGTATAACGCTAGATGGAGAGAGCTTAACAGTAAAACGTTAAAGAAAGTCCTAAAGAAGCACTTAGGAGAAAGGTAGAAGCTAGTGTTTAAAGCGAAGGCTAGATCCCTTATATATTAAATATTAAAGATAATAGATCTATTTATAATATAAATAGAAGGCTATAGAAGTAAGGCTTAATAGAATACTATAAGTATAGTAACTGCGTATAAATAAAAGGCAGAGAAAGTCCGCTTAGTTAATTTATTAGTACCAGACAGAACGGTTATAGAAGGAATAATAAAGTGGCGAGAAGTGGCCTTACGTTAGTAAAAGGCGTCTATTTAAGGATTACCCCTTAATCTATATAATTATTTCCTTAAGCCGTAGTATACTAAGCTGGCCTACGGTATACGGCTAAAGCTAAAATAATTAAAACGTGTAATTATAGGGGACCTCTAGTTAAGAGAACGAGAAATCTTTAAGGCTATATTATTTAACTAAGAAGAAGCTCTAATATAAGAGTTCTCTAAAATGGGTTATATTAGTAGAGACGTAACTCCACTATTAAAGATTAAGACTATACTGTATAAAGTATAGTAAGTGCTAAACTTCCCTATACTAAGAGCCCTATAAGGGAAAGTAATAAATATATTATAAGAACGACTAGCTTAAGGGACTTTATAATATTGTAAAAGCCTATATAGGAATCTATGGTTTCTTATAAGTAAAAAGGAATATAAGAAGTACCGGCTAATTAACGTAGTGATAAATATTAATTAAGTAACTATTAGGGATATAAATCTGCCATTATATGCTAATAAGTTTTCTAAGGAGTTTGCGGGGTGTAAGGTTATATCTTTAGTTAACTTCTTCTCTAAATATAACTAATTAGAGCTAAATATAGAAAGCAGGAACCTAATGGCCTTTATAATACCTCTAGGACTTCTATAATAAATAATAGTACCTATAAAAGGAATAAATTCGGTAGCCTAGTTTATAAGGATAATTACTAAGATTCTAGAGCGACATATCCCATACTATACCTTACTATTTCTAGATAATATTATAGTAAAAGGACCACAGATAATGTATAATAGAGAAGAGAGCCTTTTAGACGTACGTAGATATATTCTAAAATATATTATATAGCTAGACAGAGTACTTACAGATTTAAAATAAGCTAGGTGTATAATCTTAGGCGTAAAGTCTTATTTCTATAAGGATAAGATTATAGTAGTTAGTTACTACTATAATAGAAAGGGGCGATATCCGGAAGAGTTAAAAGTTGTAAAGATTATTTACTAGAGAGACTATAAAGACGTTATATCTACCTAAGCATTCCTAAGAGTTGTTATATATTACCAAATATGGGTAAAAGACTTCGTAATAAAGGTAGAGCCAATCTTCTAGCTATTATAAGTAAACGTTCCGTTTATATGGGGTATAGAGTAAATAACCGCTATAACGACTCTAAAGTATGTAATTACTACTATACCCGCGTTAGTTTAGCTAGATTATAGTAAGGAGGCTAGGCTAATTATTCTCGCCGTTAACGGATGCAAGAATAGGTGGGGATGTGGTCTTATATAACTAGATATATAAGGTTATCGCCACCTATATTAATATAAGAGCGGTATTTAATCTTAAGCGGAACAAAAGTACAATTTAGGAAAGCTTAAATGTTGGGCATTACTGTATATATTAAAGAAGTGTTAAGTGTACCTATATAGCGTCCGCTTTACAGTTAAGACGGATATAAATACCTTAGTTACGTAACTAAATCGTGCTGCTACCGATTTACTAAAAGCCTTAATAATATAATAACTAGTATAGATCTAATTATAGGACTTTAATATTAGGTATATGCTAGGGAAAAAGAATAACCTAGCTAATAGACTATTATAATAACTACTAGATAGCGAACAACCTAATAAGCCGACTGAGGATATTAAAGAGTTTATTAATTACAAGCTAAGTGCTTTAGAATATACGGCTAGCCCAGTTAAAATAGAGGTAGATCTATTACTAGAAGACTTATATTTAGGGGAGTCTTAAAAGATTATAAAATGGCTAGTAATATTATAATATCCAAAAGAAATAAATACTAAAGAATTTAAAAAGTTTAAATGATATATACTGAAATTCCTAGTGCGTAATTAATAGCTCTTCCGCTAATAGTCGAAAAATATACCAATATAAAGGGTAATTAATAACGAAAATACTTAGTAAGAGATTATTAAAACCCTTTATAATTGGAGTAGATATTATAGACAAGAAGGAACATATTAAAGAGTTTTAAATTAATATTAGTGGCTAGGACTATAGGATCAGATATTATAGCATATTAAGTCGTGCCAATAATACTAAGGACAATAGCTAGGATAAAAAGAAGAAGCAATATACCCTATATAGGAGTCTATTTTATGGCACTAAGTAATTATAAATATTACGTTTATGCTAATAACTCGTCTTAGTTTCCGATATCTGGCTATTGCTTAAGAATATATATCTAGATAGGTAGAAGCTTAAGCCCTTTAGAAAAAGGATATAAAAAGTATAGCAAAGTTTCTCTATAAAGATGTTATCTGTAGATAGGAAGTATTTAGATAGCTTTCTATAGACAGTAGTAGAGAAAATGCTAATATAACCGCTGCGCTTACAGAGCTCTATAATATTAAAAGGGTTATAGCTTTTATATATCACCTATAGGGATAAGGCTTAATAGAGCGAGGATATAAGCCTATAGTAGACGCTTTAGCAAAGATAGATAGTTTATAGCTAGACAATCTCTATACTGTTTTATAGGCAGATAAAATAACCGTTAAGTAACCTATAGGAATAACGCTAGTAAGAGTTATATACGGATATAAGCATGTCCTTTCTATTAAACTCTATATACCTACTTAGTAAATACTACCCTAGTAAATAGTCCGGACCACTATAGAGCTATTAACACTTTATATAAAGTAGTTTAACTAAAGAGATATAGATATATAAGAGGCTATTACGCGTATAAGACAACTAAGGGAGGCAAATAAAGAATATTTTAATAATATCCGCCGTATTTGCTAGGACGTATTTAAGGTTAGGGATATAGTTATGCTTTATAACATATAACTTAAGTAAGACTATTTTAGTAGTTATAAGTTAGATCTAAAGTAGCTGGGCCCATTTTATATACGTAAAAGTTACCCTTATAAAGGATAGTACTTAATTAAGGATCTTAATAGTATATTATTCCGTAATTACACTCTAGGAAATAGATTAAAGAGGTTCTATTAATAATAGATATTTAAAGTCTACTAGGAAGACCGGCTTAACTAGTTAGGCGGAATTATACTATAAGAAATAATAGTAGAGCCAGAGCCTAAGAAAGATATATAAAATCTACTAGTATTATAACGCCGCGTAGTTTAAGAAGTGTATGTTTTAAAAAGATCGTTTAATGGAACGAAGTATAAAATACTTAACTAGGGGATAGTTAAGTTCTGCGGTAGGGGAGGGGATATAAATAACAGCCGTGTAATCCTTTTATTTGTCGTATTTCCTAAAGCTCTTTCTATTATATATTCTTATTTACTTTTTTAGTTAGAAATCTAATGCATATTAATAGTAAGGTAAGGGCAGAAGAATGTTTGTAAATAACTATTTAGTATTATTTACTACAAAGATATTAGTTCCGTTTACCGCCTTTACTAAACTAATAGCGATTTTCTATACCGGGCATAGAAAATTATAATTGGTCTATTTAACAATTAGAGCTAGTAGAACTCTATACTACTACCTAAATTTAGTAAACTATTTAAATTAAGAAACCCTATTTAGAACTTTACCTTTTTGCCTTTAATAAACATTAAAGATAGTTATAATTAGCTAAAGTATAAACTAAGTAAATTAAAAATAATAGTACGCTTATTAAGTCTTTATCTAATAAACTACTAGTCCTCTATAAAGGAGCTAAGTAATAAATTAGTGACGTCCTAACGGAAGTTAGAGGCTTCGCGGTTAATTGGTGTTAAGTAGTATTTATCTAAATCTATAATAAGATTTTGCTTTTACGAGAAAACTACGCAGATACGGCTAGTGTAGTAGTTAATTTTATTAACTAAGATAACGGACTACAAGCCTCTCTAGGAAAGGACGGATTTATATTAATTTTTAAGGACATCTCTAATATTAGCAAAATAGCTAAAGATTAGAGAAACCAATGTAATAAAGCTAGAGAAACTATCTAAAAGGCCTAGGAATAAGATATTCTTAACAGACCGCTAAAATACGTAGTATCCTATAACTTCCTCTCCGCCGTCTAAAAGCTCGCAATATATCTACTTCCTAAAGTTATAGCAAGAGTTAATAAAGCTTTAATTAACAGGCTTAAATATCTAGGACGTGGCATTAAGAATACTACTTAACTATAGTTAACCGATTTTGCGCTCACATCTAAGATATTAGGAAGGGCAATATTAGACTAGGTAGTAAATAAGTATAGTTTAGGAAGATACTTAACTAGCTTTCTTGTTCTAAATAAGGACCTACTGCTAAAAAGTAGAAGACTAACTACTATAGGACTAAAGGTTACTAATGTTGGAATTAGATAAGTAGGAGAAAGCTTAGCTCTCGCACTATAAATATATTTATAGTATACTTCTAACGTAATAAATCCCTTAGCCTTTTAGCTATTAACACCTATTTAAGGAGGAGGCGTTAGTATTATACTAAGTCCATCTTAATAAGGATCGCCTATATTAGTTAACTCGCCTTTATTATCTATAAATAAGAGTATTCTCGCAGCTAGAACGCCTATTGGCTCGCCCCTATAGCTGCTAGTATCTTTATTAAAAAGGAATATAAGAAGGGGGCTAATAATTACTTACCTAGAAGTAGGAGGGCTAAAAGTAGAATTAATGTTTAATAAGAACATTATTAAGCCGAGAGATAATGTGGAGTATATTAAGGAGGCTGTAGATACTATAGCGGTACTCTATATAAAACGAGGATATAACTATAAGGATAACGTGCTAGCGTATCTTAAGGTATCCCTAAATCGAATTATTAAAATTAAACTAATAGAGGTTATAAAGCTCTTGCGCAGCTAGTATAAGGCGGCTAGTTTTAATCTAGAGATATATAAGGTCTGCTAGATATATACTTAAGTAATAGAAGGACGTATAGGTTTAGCGATAAAAGGTCTAAACTATACCGCACTATGTTATAGACTTTATTTAATATATTACGCTTATAACTACCTCAGTACTATAAAGACTAATTTTACTACATACTCTTAGTTTAAAAAGGCTTATAGACCTCTAGTTCTATTTAATTCCTTAAGACTATATAAGTTTATTTATAACTTAGCGCCAAGGTTTTCCTATAACAGAGAGGCTTTACTTAATTAGATAATATTACTAAAAAACTAAAAAGTATAGCAGCAAAAAGAATCCGTAATTTTAAATATATTTAAATAGTGGTAGGATTCTAGCATTTTGATAATAATTAATAAGGAAATATGTATATACCGCTATTATTAGCATCTAATTAATAGGCGGCCAAATTATAGCTAGTTAAGAACGATGGTCTATAGTCTCTACTAACAGCTAATAAAACAGGATCCTTAGTATTATCGTCTTTATTACGCTCTTAGGCCTAACAGTTAGTAGCAACTTATTTCCTACCCTTATTATATAAAATTCGCGGTTAAAGGAGACTCTATAGCGTTCCGCTATATTAACGTTAATATTCCCTTGCTTTTCAAAAGTAAATATAGTACTAATATAATCTAAGGAAGCATTTCTCTAAATAATAAGGCTGAGGATAACTGTATAATTATCCTACCCGGTATATATTATTACTTAGAATTATAGTAGGTAGATCTTAAAGTATAAGAATTAACTAAGGGCGACGGATTTATATATAAAATCTTAGACTATAACTAGACCGCTAAGAATATAGAGAAATATGCGACTAACTAAGTAGCTTAGCTATATAAGAAAGGAGATATATATATAACTATACCTTACCTTCCTTATAAAGTAAAAGGACCTTTAACTAGGACCCGGAAAACGATGCTACTATAGTTTATTAGTATTTAAGACAATTATAATAACCTTAAGGTTATGGAAGGAGGAACCTAGGTAGAGCTAGCAGATATATACTAAGACTTAAAAGCGCCGCCCTATACGCCATCTAGATATACTAATCTTTATGGCGTAATCTTATACCGCTTTCCTACTATAGTTAAATTTATAGCTGCTAGCGCCTTATCTAACGCTCTTCTAAATAGACGGTAATAGGATTCTCTGGTAGTAATTTAAAATTATAACCTTTTTCTTAACGGCAATAAGAACGAAGTTAGGAAATAAATATATTCCTACCGTCTTAGGGCTGTTAAAAACTATAAGGATGCATTTTAGCTTATATATGCAACCAAAATAGAGCGCTTTAATAGCCGCTTATACTTCTACTGCGTTAATAATAAAATTAATCCTTTAACTGTTATAGTAGACCTAAGTAGAGTACCCCTGGTTGTAATAGAAGGATAGAGCTATATAAAGCTGCCTAAAGAATTATGGGATAGAACTAAACAAATAAAAGGACGCGAAAGAGCTACGTTATCTAAAAGCCGCTAGTCTAATACCTCTTATACTACCCCGCTAGGCGGACGCGAGTAGTCTTATTTAACTAGAACGGAGTCTCCTCGCTTAATATTTTGGGTTTATAGTAAAGGCAAGGAACGCATACAATTACCTACCGCGCCTTCGTTTTAAAGATAAGGAGTTTTAGAGTTTCGAAAGTCGTTAGGGGACAACGACTTAGGTAGGGGAGGTATATAGTGGTGTAATTTGGCCCCTGGATTTAATATCTAGATTAGGTATAGCTTTGGGAGAGCCTAGGCCTTCTATAAGTTATATAAATTGGTTTAGAGCCTTTAGAGTCTTTAATAACTTAGATAGGCACGAAAGATATAGAATATACTCTTTTCTTCTCTTCTTATTAACTACTTTCCTACTAATTTCTATTAACTAACTACGACCGACTAACCAACCTAATAGCACTGTAACTTCCTATCTGAGAGGGACCGCGTACACCACTACACTACTAATAGGTAGGATTAGCCTTCGCGGCTAGTATCTTATGGTTAGTTTAGATTTCCCTAATAAAGGAGAGTAATTTTAGTCTATCCTCCGGCTAAACAAACTGTCTTTACTATATGTTTAATTAAATATTAAAGTAAGATATCTATTTTTAGCTAAGGATTATATTATAGGAACCTAGGTCTAGAATATAAAAGAAAATACCATATTAGCATTGTCTATTAAGGGAGATATATAACTTTAAGACGTAGGCAACTGGCTTACTGGCTTAACCGTTATAGCCTTTTACTTAAATAGGCTTCTCTAGTTAGGTAGCTTTTATATTTAGAAACTTAGCAACATTAATTATATAGGCAGTATATATAAAGGCAAAGCTATTTACTCTAGTGTTAATAAGGGCGGTTAAGTTAACTCTATATCTATTTTAAGATACTATGTATATAGAACTATAAAGTGTTTTCTACCTATTAACTAACTTAAATTAATCTCTTTAAGATTAATAGGATATCCTAGGGGGGAGTCTTTTCCTAGGGTTCTTCTTTTCCTAACTTATTAGATGTTTCTCCTTCCTCTATCTCCTTAATATTGCTTATATCCTTTAGCTCTAGGCAAGATAAGGTAAAGTAACCCTCCTTATTATAGTTATAGCATATATCTAAGGTAGGGTCAATTAGGGTATTGCAACGAGTACTAGTTAGGGGTATAGTACGTAGCTAATCAGGCGTAGCTCGCCGGTGCGTAGATATAACCGCTTTTAGTATAAAAGTAGTTATAGCTTATCTTCCTACTCTAGCTCCTATAGGTATAGCTAATAAGTTTTAATTATTTTAGGGTCGCTTCTACCAATTAGGGTGGGCGTTAATTCACTTTAGTTCTAAATCTAATAATAGGTAATAAGTTACGAGTCTGTTATACGTTAAAAGGTTATTTAAGGTTATAGCGATCTTCTCTTATAGCTAGATTATTAGCTTATTGTATAGGTCTAATTATTAGTTCTTAAGGGGAACCTAGCCTTCTCCCGTAAAGTATAGGAATTAAGTCTAAAATTTAGTAAAGGGTTAGTTCGGTTTTATTATTAGGCAATTATAGTTATACTAGGCGTCCTATACTTTATTTAGGTTAACGTAAATAGCCGCTAGGTANTATATTATCTTATTAACAGATATAAATTGGACAGGGGAATCGTCCTTAAACTTAGCTTAAAGGTGCCATTAGGCGTCCCTAGTGGTTTAACTAAAAAGGTAAAGCATTTTAGCTTCTTTAAAAAGGAAATAGTTATAGTTAACACGGAGCTTTCCTTATACTTAAATCCTCTAATTCTTAAAGGTAGGGTCTATCCTATTAGATAATAGTTAGGGGTTAGGGAGCTTAACGGACTTTAATTACTTCGTTATTATATCTATACTCCCTAGTATATTATATTTAGTAAAGTAAATAGATTAGCTAAGGCTTTAAGAAGGGGAAGCTAGGCTATTTTATAGGGCTATAAGGCTTTCTAGGATCTCTTATAGGGTCTTTTATATATTCTTTACCTTAAGATAATTAGCTTTCTAGCTAGCTATAAAGGCGCAAATCTACTCGCGTACGTCTATAATATTATTATTATCTTTAATTTCTAATCCTAATTAGATCTTAGGTTCCTCTTAGGTAAAGACAGCTCTCTTAAATAAGTTAGCTTTAGGTGCCATCGTTAGCTTCCTAGGGTTTATTAATATTATATACTTTAGTTTTAATTCTAGGGGTATAGGTCTAGTTCTATCTAGCTTATAAAGTAGGATATTAGTAAGGCCTTCCTAGGTAATATAGAGTAACTTTAGTGTCTAAGTATAACGCGTTAACGCGTTATTATAGATAAGGGTCTTCTTTTAAGGTAGGATATTATTAAGGCCTTCCTAGGCAATATAGGGAGAGCTTAGTATAATATAACGGCTTATATAAATGCCTCTAAACTAAAGCTTATAGATTGCTATCTAATAAAGATACTAAGCTAAGGAGAAGGGAAGGGGGTCGTAAGGGCTAGTGTTAACAAATAGGTAGCGTAAGTCGCTAAGGCGCTAGCAGTAGACGAGCTAATAGTAGGCGAGCTAATAGTAAGAAATAGTACCAGATAGTATGTAATAGTATAACAGGTAGCAAAATATAGCAGAACTTAGCAGGTAACGCGCTCTAGCACCATTATAAGTACTGCTTTAAGTTATATAACTAAAAGCGTAAGCTTAATAAGAGTATCCCCTACTAGACGGCTAAGCTATAAATACTATAGGTTACGACGCAGTATATTAAGTACTTTATTATTATTTCTCTGGTAAATTAAAGTAGTAATAGTGATAAAACGCCTTTACCTAGTATTATAGAAGTGAAAAGCGATAAGAAAACATTATAGATCTAGTTTAAAGAAGCTTAAGATAAAAAAAAAAAGGAGAGTGCTATAGCTAGGTATAAGTACTAGTGTATATTTTAGAGATTACGCTATAACTAAAGTTAACTAAATATTGTATTTATATATTATATTTACCTCGCAGAATTAAATATAAAAGACCTGCCTTAATTATATAGGCTTTTAGATATATAGAATAATAGCTATTATAAGCTTTTGTAGTATATGGGTATTAAATAAGCAACTTAATTATAAATCTATGGAAATCAAGAGGTATATATACATGAAATAGTAGCTAAAATAGAAATAGTAATCTGTAAGTAATATTGATCTGTAATTAATATATAGGGTGGCATTAAAGCTATTTCGGCAGCACCTATAGTTGGTTACAGCTATTATATTACGGACTTATATTAATAGCAGTATAACTATTAAGAAGAGATATAAATAAGTTAGTTAAGATAGTATAAAAGGCGCTAAAACTAATTAAGCCATAGGATAAGGGGTAGCTAAGTTATATAGCTAGTTATATTATAAGTTTCAAATATAGAAATATAGAAATGTGGGAACGTAAGAAACGTACTAATATACTAATATACTAACGTACTTAGTATATATTTTAGGCGTGGTATGATATATTTAAAGGACTATAGTCTCTATGTTAGGCTATAGAGACGTACTTACCGTAACCAGCTTAGCGCGGGCGAGGCGCAGGCGAGGCGCCTATAAAACGTAGTCGCTCCGCACCTAAGAATAGCAGAATTTAGTTCTACAGTTCTACCCCAGATACCTATTGTATTCCGCTACTGTTGTTACGTTGCTATATACCCTTAAGGCCTTGGCGTCCTAATACTCTACCTAGATAGTTCCTTTCTTTATAGTAAATTTTAGAATATAATTAGAGTTAATCTATTAGGTAATATACTTTAATAGTTATATTTCTATTATTAATATCTTATTTACCTATATACCTAGTCTATTAATAAGTTTACTATAAGGCTTTATTATATATTTACTACTAAGGTTATAGTATTAATAAAGTTGAATAATACGCCACTTATAGCTCTAGTTATAATAGTATAGCTAAAGAGCTTTATTAAGTAAGTAGATAATAATTAAGAAGTAGTTTCTATATATAGTTTATTAAAGAGAGGCTTACTATAAGTTCTCCTTTTCTTCTTATTACTAAATACCTTTTAAAGGCCCTTATTTTTAAAGCAGAGAAGAGTAATATTAGTAGTAACCTTAAAATACATATTTTTGAGCCTTTTGGCCTATGGCTCTATAAACTTATTAACTATATCTTGTGGAAGCCTATATAACTTTCTTTAGTCGCCTACTAAAAGGGCTAAAGTATTTAAGTTCTTTAATAAAGGCTAAGAGGCTGTTTTACCTTAATTTTATTAGGTTTTAATAGCGCTAAAAACAACCTCTATATTATAAAAGTAGGTATAAACTAGAATATAATATACTAAACAGGGTAGTAATTAAGAAGGCTACGTATATATAACTATACGTAGTTAATATAAGGGCATTTAGATAAAGAAGAAATTTTTTTATATATTAGGTATAAGTATAAATAAAGGTTCTAGGGAAATGTATATAGGTATTATAGGACGAACGTAGTCACGGGTTAAGAATGTTAAAATGCGCAGGGATATAAGAACGGGTAAGGCCTGTAATACTTTAAATTAAGCGAATTAAGCCTAGTATTTATTTACCTACTAAGTATATTATTTCTAGTAAAGGGCCTATTATAGGCAGCATAAAATAAATAAAAGAAATTACGATTTATAATAGAGGAAAGGCTTTAAATCTTATAAATAAGATTATTAAGTTCTTAGCTATAATAGGTGCTAAAAGCAGAAAATATACTAATATTAAGAGATTAATGTAATCTACTACTAAGTGGCGGCCATTACTATGTGGCGGCCCCATTAAAAACGCGACGCGTTCTATAACTACAACTATAATAGCCATACCACAATAGTAAGAAGCCCTATATAGAGAGGGCAGATTAATTCTAGCTCTCTAGACCTATAAGTAGGGCTAAGTTACGACCCTTAAGGCCGCCGCGAAACTATATAATGTCCCCCTAACAACAGCTAGGCGACGCGTTGCTGGTATATAACTAAAACGCAGTTCTTATATATTAAATAGCCTCCTTATACCTATATAAGAAGAGAGTCTTAAGTAGTAGATTTAGTAGATTCTATTAATAGATTAACGCGGTATACTACCTAGGATTGCGACCGTATAGTAGATAGCTAGTATCCTAGCTATATAGTATACTAGGTTGGCTACCCTATTGCTAGTTAGCCTAAATTAGGTACTAAGGTTTATTAAGCGCTATAATAACCTATAATCTAAATATAATTATAAATATAACTATTAATAGGCTAAATATAAAGACCCTATACTTATTCGGGCCTAGTTTAAACGCGTTTTAAATATAATTATAATATATAGGATTCTTAATAAGGATATTTACAATTTTAATAAAACTGGCTTTTAGATAAGTCTTATTATAACTATAAAAGTTACTACTAAAACTAAGCGTGTTAGTTGGCCTAAAATAGTACAGCTAGGAAATTAAGAATAAGTTATAATTATTAAAACTATGAATACCCTAAGGGTTATAATTCCACCTCTTATTATCTTTAAGGCAGTAATATACTGCGCTACTTAGTATAAGGATAATATTATACTATATAACTAGTTAATTAATATTAGTAATAATAGCTAAATAATAAACAAAATGAGCCTAACCTAGCTAAGAGAGGTCTTTAATAAGTATATAAAGGATTACACGGTTAACACGCATCGGCTACTAGTACTAAATGGCTATAACAGCCACGTATTACCTAAATTTAATCGGTTCTGCCTAGATTACTAGACAGTCGTCCTCTATATACTAGCGCATTAATAGTATCTACTATAGCCGCTAGACGTAGGTTATTTCTTAGTCCTTAAGTAATTATATAAACACCTCGTTAAATAGTTTATAGGCTGTGGTATTAACTATATTAATAAGTATAAATTCCTGCCACTATATAGGTAGGCTAGGTAGTTAGTACTATATTAGAATAATATATAGGTAGAATTTATAGCTACTAGCCTAGTTCTATATAGCCCTAATCGTGTACTAGCATAGCTATATACTAAATATTAGACACTATCGCCCTAATATTATCCGCAATTAAATATATCCTAGACAGCTAAAAACACCCTATAATATCGCAGAACTATAACAGCAGACGGCTCTACTAAGTGCTATCTTAAATAGCGCTTTTATAGCCTACTAAATCTAATAGAATAAGCCCTTAGCTAGCTTATTAAGGGATACAAAATAGCAATATTAAGTGCCGTACTACTTACTAGTAAAGATAAGAAGCTACGTATAGAAAATTAACGCTAAAAAAGAAAGAGGGCAGCTAGGCGCACGTATATAGCTAGGGGGGGTGTTCTATTGGGAGTAGAAGGACTATCTTATGTATAAGCTGCCTAGGAGGGGGCAGCGGAGGCAGCGGTAGAGCGACCGCAATAAGTAGTGTGTAAGTGTAGTATGTGCAAATTAACAGAATATATAGCTCGTACGTGCCCTAGATGTCAGATAAGTAGGTAGTAGATAGCTATAGTAAATATAATTATTCATGGTTAAGGAATTCGCATTTTTGGTGTTGTAAGTTCTGATTGGGCCGCCACTTAGTGGTGGATTACGTTATAGTTAGTGGGTTAAATAAGGCGGAAATATAGCTATTAATATTCTATGCTTGTAACACTAGTTAAGGAAGTTTATATTAATATAAGATCCGTGCCTATCTAATATTAAGAACCTTTAAGATCTTCTACCTCTAGTCTTTTTCTATATTTCTATATTAAAGAGGGTAGTAGGCTTATTCTATTAGCGTAGATATTTATTATTACTATAATCTACTCTCTATTACTACCTTAACTAGTATTAAAAAATTTACCTTAAACTGCTTCTAATTTAGAGTAGATTCTTTTACTCTTATTATATATACTAATAAAAAAGCCCTTTTATCTATATTGTATATATTATATACATTAATCCTACACTTCTCCTACTGTATTAATAGAAGAGATTTCATTTCCATCACATCCTCTCTAGCGCGAGTAATCTGCCGATAACGCCGCGAAAGCGTAAAACAAATGGTATTGAATTCTTTAGCTGCCCGAGTGTAACTAGGAGGATCTTGTGACTCCAATGCAGCAAAAGCGGCGTCAATTGGGTCCATTTTGATTGTATACGATAGAGTTGAATTTTTGGTGTTTTTGGATTTCGGTGTGCATTATTGAGTGGGACCGTGCATGGAGTGCGGCGGACTTCTGTATGCAGAGCTCTTATCTCAGTAAGCGACTTAGACGGCAAACGAGACAGTAAATCTCACTAGTACTTAATTAGTATAGCTTTATATAGAACCCCTGCTAGCTTTATTAAACCCCTACTAGCGTTATATAACCCCTGTAATTATAAGCGCTGTCTCGTTTGCTGTCTAAGGGCCTTTCGTGCGAAAATGTATGAAGGTCGACTTAAGACTGGTATCTCTTTCCCACCTTTTCTAATGCCCTACTTTTTAAGAATATTTATATAAAAACCCTATAGTATAAAAGAAAGTTGTTAAAATTACAGGTAGAAAAACATAGAGTGACTTTTTTGGGTCGACTCGTGAGCTTCGCCTGGAGCCCCCCAACGCCTCGAAACACCATAACCCCCCGACCCCACCCCCCCAGCAAAGCTTCGATAGAGCTTCAAGCAGAGCTTCGATAGAGCCTCGAGCAGAGCTTCGACAGAGCCTCGAGCAGAGCCTCGAGCAGAGCTTCGAGCAGAGCCTTGAGCAGAGCTCGAGTAGAGTTTCGATAGAGCTTCGATAGAGCCTCGATAGAGCTTCGATAGAGCCTCGATAGAGCTTCGATAGAGCCTCGAGTAGAGCTTCGAGTAGAGCTTCGATAGAGGTTCGAGTAGAGCTTCGATAGAGGTTCGAGCAGAGCCTCAATAGAGCTCGAGCAGAGCCTTGTGTACAGCCTTGTGTAGAGCTTTATGCAAGCGTTTATGCAGATTTTCGTGCAGACGTTTATAGAGACGACGGAGACGTTCGTGTAGACGTTTATAGAGAGGATTATAAGCTTCCTAGTATATTAGTGCTGGGGACGCGTTGGTGTCTACCCAAATACTAGAAGCGCGTAACTCATAAGGAAGTGGTGTCCCTATTATAAAAAAGTAATCGATTATAGAGGAGACTGGTTTAACTTAACTTATTAGCTTATTAGGTTAAATAGGTATTATTAGGGAGTTAAATATACAGGTAAAAGTGTCTCTTATATAAAATTGCGAAAATTAAAGTTAAGCGCTGCACCACAGGCCCTCAGACGGCAGGGCAAACTTGAGGTCGGTAGATAGCTAATTGGTTGAAAAAAAGTGGCGTTTCTTAGGATGGAAACTAGTGATACTTTAGTATTAGTGAGTGCGCCTTCAGTTTGCCCTTGCCGTCTAAGTCGCTTACTGAGATAACAGAGCTCCGCTTTCACCAACAACGCAGAGAGCTAGACCAAGCCATGAACGGCCAGTATTAAGGCGGACTGGGTCATGCCTTAACTGAGTGCATTCCACCACAGATACATCTCCTTTAGCCTCTGCTGGTGGTTTGTAGGATGATCCAAAATTCTCGTCCCCCATCTCGTCGCGCATGTCCTTGTTATTCTCAACATGGCTAAGGACGAGGCAATTGAGCTAGCGATTCGCGGAGGCGCGGAGCGCGGTGACCCAGGGTCTCCTTCGAAGGATCAATCGCACGCACCCTCCCTCAGGGAACGGCTGGACGTAAGTTGCCTTCAACCTCCTCATGTGTCTTTTGCAACTCTTAATCGCTCTATAGAGGTTTATTACTTTAAAGCCTGCTATAGCCTTCGGACTCACAATCCTCTCTTCCTGGGAAGGTATTGGCATTACTCTTGGCGCCGGCTTGCTCAATAGAGGCCCGACTGCTTTAGTGTGGGGACTGCTTCTGTCAACAATCGGATTAATCGCCATCGCTTTGAGCCTTGCTGAAATGGCATTGATGTGAGTAGCTCTATTAGGCCCCAAAAACCCTTAGTTAGCTTATCGCATTGGAGAACGCCCGTGGTTGGGGCGCAATATCGTTGGACAGGCCTGTACGCCCCACGCGTCATGACACCCGCCTTCTGGAGCTTGGTCCAAGGTGAGTTCAGTCATAAACAAGACTTCTTATTGATCCCTCGCTGACAACTCCGTAGGATGGCTAACGGTGAGCACCTCATTTGTCCGTACAACGTTTCTCAAGCCCTAATCAATTGATATCCCTCCTAGACTTTTGCCTGGATCTCACTCATTACTGCCGGAATGTACATCGCCGCTTCAATCACGCAAGGAGTGATCGCATTAAATAACCCAACATACACTCCACAGCTATGGCACGTCACTTTGTTAATGTATGCGTACCTTGTATTCGTCGTCGTTCTGAATATCTATGCGAGAAAGCTCCTGGTGGTAATTGAGATGTTTGGTGGTGTTATACATTTCGCTTTCTTTATCGCCACAATCATCACTCTAGCGGTTACGGGACCCAAGAGTTCTGCGTCATTCGTTTTCACAGAATCTTTCTTCGGCTTAAGCGGGTGGTCGAACCATGCGGTTCAGTGGTGCCTTGGTTTACTAAGTAGTACCGCCGTTCTAACGGGTAAGGCTGGAACAATCCTCTTAATATGTCCACTTAACTCATCCGCGACTAGGTTTCGATGGGGTGATCCATTTGAGTGGTGAGGTAAAAGACGCACCAAGCAAGGTCCCGCAGAGCATGGTTCTCAGCGTTATCATCAACGCTGTTCTGGCATTTGCATTCATTATGGTCCTGTTGTTCTTTATCGGTGATCCTATGGCGGCACTCGGAACCGCGACCGGATATCCGGTGATAGAGATCTACCTCCAAGCAACCGGTTCGACTGCAGGCGCTACCGTATTAACTTACTTCATAATTGTCCCACTTATCGTGTCTAACTTTAGCGTATTAGCATCGGTAACACGTCTTGTGTGGGCATTTGCAAGGGACAACAGACTTCCTTTTTCCTCGTTCTTTAGTGCCGTATGTCCAACAATTCCAAGATAAGGTTGAACTGTTACTAATATTATACAGATCCACCCTACCCTTCGAGTACCGATAAGAGCACTCGGGCTAGTCGTCGCCATTTGCATATTAATTGGCCTTATTACTATCGGGAACACAGCCGCGTTCTTCGCTATTATCTCCCTCTCCGCTATTTCGCTATATATCTCATATTTATTTCTAATCTCCTTTTTCCTCCTCCGCAAGCTTGGAGGGCGGCATCCTTTATATAGGCCGTTTAAGCTAGGCCGGCTTGGGATCCCGATTAATATCTTTGCGGTCTGCTGGTGCATCTTCGTGATTATCTGGCTGCCGTTTCCGCCTATCCTACCGGTTACGGCGGCGAACTTCAATTATGGGGGCCCGATCATGGCGGCCGTTATTATTATTGCGTTGCTGGATTGGTGCATTAGCGGACACAAGCGGTTTTAGGTCCCGGCGGATCCATATAAGGATTAGGAGAACATATGCACCATTGGAAGGGTGTACATGTGTTTGCAGCGGGTGTAAGTATAATTGGAAAGGCCATTCGCTTATTATGGTCCTAGCATATAGTAACAATGCAGAACCCCCCGTAGCGCATTTTCTGGGTTGCCTAGAAATGAGAGAAAGATAAATTAATATCTAAGCTGTAAATAAAAAGAGTATAAATGTAGAATTTTAGTGTCTAACCTATTATTTAATCCCAGATAAAGAAATTTACGCTAATTCGCTAACTATATAAGACCATACTAAAGATAAATTAATTACTTAATAAATAGACTAGCCTAGCTGTAGATTAAAGTACAACAACTTTATAACCAAATAGTTTAACTACTAAATCCTAACTTTAAGGCGGAGGCAAGTGCTAATAAAGTAAAAATATTATAATATAAAATCATTAACCTTAAATCTAAACTTAAAAAAGCTTAAGCCTAGCTAAAAGATAGAGAACTTATAGGCTCCTAGTAGGTCTAAATAATTAATAACCTTATATACTAAATGGAAGTACTTTAAGCTACTATATTTTAGAAAACTCTTAAAGCTATAGGCTAAGCTTTAAAAGTATAAGCTAGTTAGGAAAAAACCTAACAATATTATACTATTACTAAAAAGACTAATAATAATGTTATTATATGTAAATTTAGTTTACTATAGAGAGAGAGCGCTACTGCCTACCTTGTAGATATTAGAGAGATTAGGTAGATAAAGTCTAGATATAATAAATATATCTTAATTTTCTTAATTTAACTTATTGCGGTTTTAGGTACTATTTAATAGATATTTTAAAGGATAGGGAATATATAGCTAAATTTATATAATAGTGTATAGAATGCGTAGAGGATATATATATACTAGCCGCTTTAGTATTCTTTAGCTAGTTATACCTAACACCTAAACCATAAATCTTAAGGATCTCTGCCTTAAGAATATTAGTTACTATTTTAAGAAATTAGTAAATATAGGGATGTTTATAAATAGTGTCACTAAAATAGTGAAAAATTGTCGCTTATTACTTATAATAAATATAAATAAGAATATAAAGGAGGTCGTTAATAATTAAAACTATTGTTTAATTAAATATAGGAATTAACAGAAGTTAATATTTCTAAATTAGGATATTATACCTTTACTAAGATAGATAGAGTGGGAATTAAGTCTAAAGAACTTAGTAAAGGACTTAAATTTCTAGGTTTATAGGGCGCTCCTTATGGTATTTACTATCACTATTAATAAAAACGGCTATTTAGGAAAGTTAAACTAAGATTAATATTAATAAAAAATAGAATAAGACTCTAAAAAAGAGGGCTATAGCCGAAACTAGAAAGCCGTAAGCGTTGCTACCGCTGCTACCACTATTACCGCTACTACTATAGGGCAGTTTTATAAATAATACTTTAAAACCGTTAATAGAGCTTAATAACCTAAATAGTATTAGTATTGGTAGAAACTAGAATAAAAGACGGCTATAGTTATTTAGTACTAAAGATAATAATAAATTATAAATATAAAACAAATATAAAATAGTATTAAAATAAAAGACTATAAAGAATAAAAGTAGATAGCTAACCTAGTAATAATAATTAGATTATATAAAACAAAATAAAAGAGCTACTTAGTCCTTAGCTATACCTAAAATAATATAGAATTTTAATACTAAAATATTATAATAGTTACCTAGAACCTAATAGTCCTTTACTAGTTATAGATCTAATTTTAAATTATAATAGTTTAACTTTAACAAATTAGTATAATATAAATACACTAAAGACCCCACTTAATTATATATAACTATCTATTATGTTTAATAAAACTACTAGGTATAAGAGTGTTATAGAAGTAGGCACGAGCTAGAATATAATATACTAAATAGGGTAGTAATTAAAGAAGGCTACGTATACGCAACTATGCATAGTTAATATAAAGACATTTAGATATAGAAATAGAACAGGTTAGGTATAAGTATAAATAGGGTTATAGGGAAACGTGCGTAGGTGTCTCGGGACGAACGTAAGCATAGGTTAAGAATGTCAAAACGCGCAGGGACGTGAGAACGTATAAGTCCCGTAACAAAGAGCTAGGGTTAAAGGTTAGAGGTAATCGTACTATTTAAAGTAAGTTAAATAACTAGGTTTTATTTAATCTACTATTTATATACTATATTAGTAATATAGACTTAGAGTAAACTCTATTCTAATAGGTAGGGGAGTAATTACTATACTACGCGTTTTTAATAAAATTTATTAGTAGGATATAACTTAGTATAGAAAGACCTGTTTAAGTTAGACAGACTTACCCTTTATTATATAGCTATACTTTAAGCTACCCTAGCTATTTAAGCCTAGGTTATATTCTAATATTAGTTTAAACTAGCTATAGCAGCGTAATACCTCTTTTTAATTCTATAGCTTAACTATCTAGTATTAGGTTAAAGGGCGTAAATAGATATTAGCTAGTTAGATATATATTAGAATTGCTTATCCTATTCTCTAATAGGCGTAAGATAGGAAAAGCCTTTATTGTTATTATTATTATTATTTAAAAAGTCTGTATCTAGTTCCTAGTTAGGATTCTAGTTATCTTTTATAACATTATTACCCCTTTATAAAAGCTAATAGGAAAGCTATTAAGGGGTTAGTTAAAGATATTTTTAGTAAACCTAGAAGTTTATATACCTCTACTAAGCCTATTAAAGCTAATATAATTATAGGTAAAGCTTGAATTAAAGGAGGTTTAGGTTTATAACGTTATTATTACTAAGTAGGCTACTATTATATCTCTAATAAGGAGCCCTCTAGCTTCTTAAAACTTATTAACAGTTTAGTAGTTAGTTATATTATAGTTCTATAGATTACAGCGCTACTATACGCTTTAGTTAGCAAGACATATTCCAGCAAAAACTTAAAGGAAATTAACAATCTCTTTTATAGATTTAGGCTGATTCTTATTAGAGTAGAAATAGAAAATAGACTTAATTTTATTTCTTTAATAATAAGGGTAAGTTTAGTATTGGGAACTCCTTTTATAGGCTTATAGTATTTCCTATTAATTCCTTCTTTACAGCGTTTAAATTTTTTTAATACTATAGATATTGTAGCAAAAACGGCTAAGGGTAATGAGGAAAAAATATATATAGCAACCAAGTTAGCATAGTACTATATTAGGTTAATATATAAAGATACTAAGAAGGGTTTAAGTTATATCCTAAAGAGATACTATAAGTATAGCAAAAAGCTATAGAGCCTAAAAAGTAAAAAGCTATTAGAGTGTATAGTATAGGACTTTAAGATAGAATTAGAACTAGAAATAAGTTTAAAGTTCTTTCTAATTTATAAACTAACTAAAGAAGAGTTAAAAGTACTTAAAGGGTTTATTTAGGAAATTTTATAAAAGGGATATTGTCGGGAATGAGGCAAGCGATTGTTACGTATCGCTACGGCGCTAGCGTGGCGAGGAGCCCTAAGCTCCTCGCCCTCCCTTATTCTAAATAATAAGTAGATTAACTATTATTACTATAACCTATTTAAGTAGTCGTTATTGGTAAGTCACCCTATATAACTAATACTAATTAGTGGTTAAATATACAGTTAACTATAGAGTAGCTAGGTTTTTAAATAGAAGAGACAGTCTTATATAGGGGTGCTATATACGCTTATATGGAATAAATCCCAGCGATACTATACTACCTTAAACTTATAGAAAACTAGTAATAGAAGTGTTACTAAGTACTAGGAGATACTAAGTTGCGTCTATTATATAGAATAACCGCGTTTATAAAGATTTAGTTAAGTACTTTAGGTTAAAAGTGTTACTAAACCTAAGATCCTAAGTTAACGTCCGAAACGCGTTAAATAACTACCTTAATACCCTCTATATACCTTTATAGACTATAAAATTACAATTAATACCTAACTACACGTCGAACAACCTTTATTTTCTTTAATCTTTTCATTAAAACGCGTTAAATAACCCTTAATAATAGCTATTATAGCGTTAACCTACCCAAAGAAGTACGAGGACGATATTAACCTAGAGATATAAAATACTAACATAACTAACCTTAAAGATATTAATTAGCAAGACTTAAATAAATTCTTATTATATTATATAGTATACTATAAAGATAGCGAATATAATAATACTATGCTATAGTACTATATAAGGGAGGACTTTATTAGATAGATAAAGGGAATATATACTTCTATAAAGAAGGATATTATATAAGACTTCAGTAACTTCTTGCGGGAGTATAGAGTATTTATACCTATAGATAGGGGTACTATTAAAGACAATATTTAGGAGTAGGTTATTAATATAAAAGAAGAGCATAAATGGACTCTATAAGAGATTAAGCACCAACTATACACTATAAGGAGGCTTAACTTATGATAAAATCTAAGTAATATACCTCTAAAGACAAATCTATCTCTACCTTTAACTCCTCTATATCTAATTTAACCTATAACTTTAACTTTAGATACTATACCCTAATAAGAGCAGGTATAGGATCCTATTACTTTATAATTTACTAACCTTTAGACTCTACCAATTAGACCTACGTCCCTACTATAGCCTATAATGCAACTCCTACCTTCTCTATCTTAATCTTAAATTAAAGGCAGTTTAAAATTACTTATAGAGCTTATAAAGCTCTATTCGGATTAAGAAAAGAAGTTTAGTAGGAAATTATATAATATTCTTAATTTAAAACTATATATCTTCTATAATTGTTACTAAAAAGTAAAAATAGAGTTAAATTAATACTATAACGCCTATTCTATTATACTTAAGGGCTAAGCTAATACCTTCTATTATAATTATTTAGTAGGAAAAGGATATAATTTTAACCGCATAATATATAAGTTAAGATACTACTTTAAAATAGAAGAGAATAAATAGCAGTATATATTAGAATAGAGAGAGACTACCTTTTTAAGGATTATTGCTATAAACCTAGGTGTCCCTCGGCTCGATTATCTTTAAAAGCTCTTTAATTAACTTTAGATAATTTAGCGTAGTTTATTCGAATTATATTAAGAGGATTTTAGCCTATATAATTAAGTTATTAGCGTATACTATTAGGACGCCAAGGTCCTTAGGGCATGTAGTAACGTGACAACAGTAATGGGATATAAAGAGTATCTGGTTCTTAATAAAGTAGAACTGTAGAACTGAATTCTGCTGTTCTCTAATGCGGGGCGACTACGTTTTGTAGGCGCCTCGCCTGCGCCTCGCCTGCGCTAAGCCGGTTACGGCCAGTGCGTCTCTATGGCCTAATAATTACCCCCCCCTTCTTAAGCGGCTGTCCTTAGCCGACGTTATTATATAATAGGAGTGCTATTATTATCCTTCTCTAAATAAAAAGTTTTTAATAAATTTAAGTAAATTAGATAATATAATAATAGGACAATATAATAATAGGATAATATAACAATAGGACCTTGTAGAGATCTATAAAGGTAGGAGTTTCTACCTAGGTAGGACATTAGATTTCCCTTCCAATTCCATTTTAATTCGTTCAGCCTGCGACTTGCCTTCTTTATAACTTCTAATTAACCATAAATCGTAAGCGCCAAGCTGTTAATCCGCCTGTTAGTGAACCTTCCGTAAGTATTCTTTATACTAGCTTATAGCTGTTACTAACCCTACTAGACGCCGTCAAAGCTTCTACGTCGCTCGCAAGCCGCTCCCCCAGCCTTGCTGGAACTAATCTACCTCCGCTATGCTAAGCGTATAGCCACCGCTGGGCGGGCCACCTACGGCAAGTAGGCTAACCGCAATTGCGGGTACTACTAACAACTAAATAAGTTGTGTTAACTAGTAAGTCTAAGTGTATTAGTTTAGGTTCTAATAGCTAATAAACTAGGTCCCTAAGGCCTTCTATGGCCGCCTAAACGAGCTGCTTATTCTTATTAATAGGGCTAAGTGCCGGCGGGTTACTAGCGGAGACACAGCTGACCTTAACGCTCGCGTCGCTGCCGCCCAGAAGTCCTTTACGAAGGATGTTAAGGCCTTAGTGCGCACTAGCGCCAAGCACGGTCTCCGCCAGCGCCTAAAGGGTAAAGACTTTCCTCTACTCTAAGTATAGGAATTACAGGCCATCTATTATACTTTTAAAGGAATTCTTAATATAATGCGCGCTTTAGTACGTGTCGTAGCGTAGGTGTTTCGCCGTTGTAGCGTATGCTAATAGTACTTATAGGCTAGTATACCTCCCATTATAAGGGATAAGGAGGAGGATAAGGGTAAGGAGGATAAAGAGGAGGGAGAGAAGGAGGATGAGGAGGGAGAGGAGGAGGAGGATAAGGAAGGAGGGAAGGAGAGGGAAGATTCGCTGGAGCTGTAGAGTATCTATATTTCTGTTAGCGTACTACCATCGCTCCGCCGTTGTTCCGTTGTCGCCCCGCTAGTAGGGCGTAATCTTAGTTATAATTAAAAGTTTTTTATTTTCCCGCCTACTTTCTCTTCCATTTACCCCTTAGTATAAAGTAACTATTATATATCTCCTTTACGTCCTCATTAATGTCCTCTATGGGGACCTATTAGTTATATTCTTTTAGCTATCCTTTCTACTTAACCAGGTACTGTAGGGTCTGGTTACGTCCCTTCCTTCTACGTACTTCTTCTACCTTATATTAGTCCTCTTAGTCCGCTTAATTATCTAGCTTAATAGGCCCTAGTAGAGGGTCTTTAGTAGTGCCCTTATATTGTTTATATAGCTCTAGCAAGCTAATATAGAACACTAGGTAGATACAGTAAGACGTAGGTAGATGTAGTTGGTATGCTTACTTTCTAACTGGTTTAGCTATACTAAAAGGTCCAATAAAACGTGCTGTAAGTTTCTTACTTAGCCTTTTTAGTTTAAGGTTCTTAGTTAATAGCAAGACTAAATCCCCTACTTTATATGCCTGTGGTTAGTAATAACGATCGTAGTATTTCGCCTGCGCCTCGGCGGCGTGTTTCTAGCGCTTCGCCAGCGCTTCGCGTTTAAGGGATATTCTTTTAATTCTCTTGGAGGCGGCTAGAATAGAACTACTATCGTTTGCCTTAACCTCGTATTCTAGATATAGGTAAAACCTATAGCAGGCATAGAACGGGCTTATACCCGTTATACTATGTTTAGTATTATTATAGGCGAATTTAGCTAGCAATAAGAGGCCTACCTAGTTGCTTTACTTCTCGTTATAGAATACACAGAGGTAATACTTTAGGGTTTAGTTCTGGCGTTCTATTTACCTGTTTATTTACGGGTAAAAGGCCGTACTTAGCCTACGTTTAATCTTTATAGTAAAGCATAACTCTAACTAGAACTTACTGGTGAAGATACTGCCGTAATTAGATATAATCCCTTTAGAGGCTCTAAAACGGCGTACTACTTCGTTAAAGAAGAGATCCGCAAGTTTAGTTATAGTAATAGTTTTTACTATAGGCAGATATAAGGCCATTTTAGTATAGCGGTCAACTATTACGTATATCGCGTTATATACCTTATCGCCTTGTCTGCTAGGCGGTAGGCCTGTAATAAAGTCTATTATAATCTCCTGCCACAGCTAATCCGGGTAAAGTAGCGCTTAGAGCTCGCTATAAGGGCAATATTAAAGCGTATATATACACTAGCATAGATTATAAATAGAGATATAGCTTATAACGTCCGCATTTATACTAGGCTAGTAGTACTTACGCGTAAGTAGATTTAGAGTTTTTTTCTTACTAAAGTGCCCAGCTAGGGCATTATTGTGGTAGATCTATAGGAGTTCTGTATAAACTGCTAGGTCTAGGGGCATATATAGCCTCCCGCGGTGATAAAGTAGTCTATCGGAATTAAACTGCTACACTAGCTTCGAGCGGGCGCATTAATGGCTTCTCGCCGTATCTACGCTGTTGCTGCGCTTTTATAGTATAAAGTTATCTATAGTTTAAAGTCCTTTAATAAGCTTAATAACTATTTCCGTACTAGACTTATAGGTACTCTCTTAAGCGCTTGCTACTCTAACTTAGGTCCTTATTATATGTTGCTTAACGGTATATATACCGGTTGCCTAGTTAAACCGTAATACTATATTGCTTAGGCGTACCTCCGTTAGGTCGCTAGCTTATAGCTATAAAAGCGACACCTCTGTAAAAGGCTCGCTTTCCTATACACCTAATGGGACTTTCACCTTAAGTTAGTAGCCCTACATTCCTAAAGTCCTTTAGAGCAGTAGTAGCATAGTATCTTCTTCTGGCGGACCCCCTACGCCTAGGGGTCGCCTTAACAACGCATCTGCGGGGTTCGTTTTTCCCGCCCTATGCTTAATAATAAAGTCATAGGCAGCTAGGGTTATAGCCCATCTGGCTTGCCGTCTATTAAGGGCTTTTACTTTTATAAAACCCTTTAGATTATTATAATCTGAGAGCACTTCTAGGCGGCTTAATAGCCCCTTAATGTAGTGTCTCTAATGCTTAAAAACCTCTACGATAGCTAGTAGCTCCTAATTATGGGTCTTATAATTGCACTCTACTAGCGAAAGCTTCCTAGACTAGAAGGCTATTGGATGCCAAAGGCCATCTTTAAATAGCTGTAATATAATTGCTGCTAGGCCTTATATAGAGGCATTAGTCTCTAACCGAGTTGGTAGGCCTAGCGTGTAGTGTTATAAAAGCGGCGCCGTCGTAAAGGCGTCGCAGAGCCGGCGTATCGCCTACTCTGCCTCCTCTGGCCAATTAAAAGGCCTAGCTTTACGGCCGTTCTTTACTCCTTTTAGGAGATCAGTAATAGGCTTCGTAATGGCAGAGTATTTATAGATAAACCGACGATAGAAGTTGGCAAAACCTAAAAAGACCTAGATATCCCTATAGGATTAAGGGCTCTCCTACTTAGTAATGGCTTCTACCCAGCTAGGATCCATTGCTACGCCTTTAGGACTAATAATGTATCCTAGGAACTTAACCTCTTGTATGCTAAACCTGCACTTTTTAAGGTTTATATATAGTTAATATTATTATAACCTACGTAGTACTTCTAGTATGTAGCGCTAGTGTTCCTCTGGATTTTTAGAGAAAATTAAAATATTATTAAGGTAAACTATATAGAAGACGTCTACCAGTCTTAATAAGGCCCAATTAATATAGCCCTAAAAGGTTACTAGTTTATTAGTTAGCCTAAAAGGTAAAACTAAGTACTTAAAGTGGCCGTAGCGTATACAAAACGCCATCTTTTACTTATCGCCATAATGGATACGAAGGCGGTAATACGTATGCGTTAGGTCCAGCTTAGTAAAGATCTTAGAACCTACTAAGTGGTCTAAGGTCTTACTAATTAATGGTAGTACAAGACAATTCTTAATTATTACCTTATTAAGGCCTCTATAGTCTATACAGAGCTATAGCTTTCTATCCTTTTTAGGTATAAAGAGGATAGGTGCCCCTATGGGACTAGTACTTAGTTAGATCTAGCCTTTAGCTAAGGCGTTATTTAAGTACTCCTTTAGGACTTCTAGCTCCTTAGCTAAGAGGTTATAAAGCGGCCTATACAGGGCCTTCTATCCCTCTTCTAGGTTAATAGCATAGTCGCCCTAGTGGTGTTAGGGTAGCTTTCCTGCTTCCTTATAGGAGAAGACATTGTTAACTTCCTTTAACTGTGGGGGGAGGACTAGCAAGCTGCCGTTGTCTTACTTACTAGGTATTACTCTAGAAGTTAATAGGGTAAAAACCCTAGATTTTGTCTAGAGAGACTCTGTAAAACCCTTAGGGGTTTATAGTAATAGAAACAAGCCGTCTAGCTTTCATTACTATACCTTCGCCTCGTAGTTAATAAGAAGTCGGGCCTTCTTTAACCCTGGCATACCTAGGGTAATAGTAGGGGATACGTTAGCCATTCTATAGTAGATAAAGGTTACTTCCCTAATCTTACCCCAGCTGTCCTTTATTCTTAGTAGTACCTTATAGGCCTTATAGTAATGTGCCTAAGTCTTATTTAACTAGGAGTAGGTAGGTAGCTCTATATCTAGCGTTTTAAAGTTGCACTCCATAGCAAATCGCTAGTTAACTATATTTACTTCGGTACTAATATTAAGCATTACTAAGGTCTCCTTCTAGGTCTGCTTAGAGAGGACTTTACCTAGGACAGTAATAGCTTCCTTATAATCTAGTAGGAGCTTGCGCCCTAGGGCTATAAGGGTGCTTAAGGGCGCTTATCTTTTCCCAGTGTAGAGGTAGCGTTTACGCTGCTAGGTGGTGGTTAATTCTATTGCTGTACTTTATATTGTCGCCACCAATATCCTAGCTGCCCACATTTGGTGCAGTTTCCTTTAGGCTGTGTTAAACCCCTGGCGGTATTACTTCGCCCCGCTATTAAGTCGCCGGCGGTGGTTTTGGAGTCCGCTTTTCCTAAGTTACCTAACTAGGTAGTTTTGGTATTTAAGTTTACGGCGCGCCTATTGCTTCTACCCTGTAGGGCGCTTGCGCTCTTTTAGTTTTCCTCTAATAGGGCAGCTAGGGAAACTAGCTGGTCTTAAGTTTAAGGGAATTCTTAATAGTTAGTAATAGCAACCCGTAGCTTTAGCCGCAGCTTTATAAATAGATGTATTATTAGATGCTTTGCATTATAAGGAGGGTTAATTTGCGCTTTTAAGGAGGTTAAGTAAGCAGCAAACTTATTTACTGGTTAATTAGTTTGCTGTATTGCCCTTAAATAGGTTAGGGCTATATAGAGTTCTTAATTAATAGGACTTTTGATTTAGTTAAGTAGGAATTCTATAAGCTCCTTCTAGGTGAACTACGTGTTTGGATAGTTATCTTTATACTATAGCTAAAGGGTTTGGTTGGTCCCCTTTATATATTACATAGTAAACGCAACTTTGGTATCCTTATCTATAAAGCCGTCGCGCTTTAGGCGGAATGCTAGCTTTAAGCTGTCGCGGAAGTCTTAGTGCTCTTATATAGTCTTACTATAATATAGAGCAATCTTCTTTATTTTAACGGCCTGTTTTAATAAAGCGCCTAACGTGTTAGTAGCCCTCTGCTTAAGGCTTAAATATATTAGGCTACCCCCTAAGTACTCTAATGGGACTATTTAAGGTTGCAGAGATGGGTTAGGAATAGGAGTCAACGTCGCCTTACCACGTTAATGCCGTCTTAGCACTTCCACCTCTTCCCTAAGTAAGTGTAGTTTTCTTTGCTTTAGGAGTTGTAGCTTCTCGTTCTCTAGCCGTTATATTTCTTCCTGTATATTCCCTTTGCCTATGACTTCCGGTTCTATCCGGGACGAGGGTTCGCCCGCGTTATCCTGGGGCCGATCCTTAGACTCGGTAGTACGTACTGCGCTAGTACGCCCGCGTCTCGCCATTAGGTTGATGGGCTGTAATATAGTTGATGAATATAGGTCGTCTTCTTAATAGAGGGTTGCCGCTATGTAGTTGTGGCCTTTGCAGACCGCTGTGTTATCGGGCCACTACCCCTAAAAAGGGATGAGAATTTAGTACTGTTAGGACGCTAAGGTCCTTAGGGTATGTAGTAACGTGATAACAGTAACGGGATACAAAGAGTATCTGGTTCTTAATGAAGTAGAACTATAAAACTAAATTCTGCTGTTCTCTAATATGGGGCGACTACGTTTTATAGGCGCCTCGCCTGCGCCTCGCCTGCGCTAAGCCGGTTACGGCTAGTGCGTCTTTATGGCCTAATATATACTAAGGTGTTAGAGAATATAACCTTACTTTTTTTAATCCTATAAATACTTATAAAGGTATATATACTTAATTAAGATCTTCTATTAGCACCGCTCTACGCTCTTAAAAAGTATAGTAATTTAACGCCTAACTTTAACCTACTTTAATTAACCCGCCTAACTAATATAATTATAACTAGACTAATTAAATATATAGTGGCCGTAGTAGGTAATATAGTAAAAGGTATAATTAATAACTATAAGGTAAAGGTGGAGGTCCTTATAAAGGTTTATTTTAAAGTAATTACTAAAAAAAGTGCTATATTTATAAGAAACAGAATTGCTAGTTAACTAGGCATTTTTTTAATAAATAAAAGGAGGTATATAATAAGTTTTACTAGAGTATAAGAAACGTCGGAAATTATAAAGTTGCTATAGCCTACTTTTAAAGCTTCTTAGTTTAATATAAAGGCGTAGAAGATTTTAAGGGTAAGGTTAATAAGGCTAAATAGCTCCTTATAGATATAAAAATTAAGGACTACTTACCTAACTAATACTTCACTAAGTATAGTAAAGTAGATGGTATATAAACCGTTACTATCTCTAATAACCAATCTACGCTCCATTTTATTACGAAGTTAAATATCTTTAATAAGCTAAAGGAGAGCTCCGCGTTCTCCTTTAATAATAGATACTTAGTAAATATCTTCTATAGTATTATATTAGATACTAGAGCCGCAGGAGTATCTATAGTAGGAGAACCTTAAGTTTAAGCCCTTTAGCAGCTTAATAACTCTATTTAGATTAACTATTTAATAGCAGGCTAATATACAATTCGTTTTAGCAAGGGTACTATAATCTCTTTTAGTATAATTAGGGTCTAAACCCCCTTAGGGTGCATTACTTTCTACATTATTCCTATAAATACTCTATTTCTATTTTATATCGGAAATATAAATAAATTAGGTATTAAGCTTAATAACTTTAAAAATATACTTATATAGAGAGATAGTTAGGTACCTGTTGTACGCAAGTAGGGTTACCCTTAGTTACTCCTTTATTAACTAGAAAAGAGTATTGCTTAAAGCCACCTAACTAAGTTAAAGTTACATTAACTATACCGTTATTTTAGCTACCTATCCGTTTATTAATTACTTAGGGTTCTTTAGTAAGTAGGCTATAAAGTTAAGGTTAAAGTAATTAAGCATCTTATAAAGTACTACTATTACTACTAAATAAACTAGAAGTCCCCTAGCCGATTTAAGTTCACCCTTAAAGATAACTATAACTTTAACTTCTATATTATTATTAACGTTATATATCTTAGCGGTAAGCTAGTACTCTAAGTTATTAACTTCTTAACCTCCTTTTAAGCCGCACGTTCCTTAGAGAATATATTAGCTAGGAACGTATAGAATACCCTATAATTATACTAGATTAATATCTACCTAGGACCCCCTAATTAAATCGTCTATAATATAGGAAAGAACTTCTTATTTATAGAGTTTTAATAACAGATAAAGGTAATAGCAATTAAGGTTAAGGAAGTCCCTATTAAGGCATATAATAGTATTAGAAAAGTAAAGCAATATTATACTCTATTATGCCGCGTATATAAGATTATCTCTTTAAGACTAGAGGACGCTAGTAAAGAACTTATCTTGTAAATAGCTATTAAAGCTATTAACGATTCTACTAGCCTAGATAGACTCGTACCTATATTACTAGTCTTTAGCGCTTACCCTTAAATAACTAATAATTCTCTACTATCTCCCTCTATTACACAATAAGCTAAGGCTATTTATAAGGCAATTAAGGAGGTATAACGTCTTTACGCTATACGCTAGGTTAATAATATACTAGGAATAAGAAATGGCCTAAACACTTTAACTACGCTTAATCTACTACTCTAGTCTAAGGTACATGTATAGCGTAAAAAGGGAGGGTAGTTAGGCCTATATTAACTTATTATAATTAATAGTTAAACTTATATTATTTAGATGCCTTATAGACCTACTTAATTCTGTTTAACTATTATTAAGCCTTACTATAAAGATAATAGTTTTAAGCCTTTATGGGATGCCCTAGAGGAGAACTACAATTAATATACTTTAGAAGGCGACTATAATTCTAATATAATTAGAGTAGAGGTGCCGCAACTATAACGCGGTAGAGGTCGCCCGAAAAGATTACGAAATTGCTAATATCTTATTAATTTTAAAGAGTAATTTGTTAAATGAAGTTAAGTTATTAATGGTCTTTATAATAGCTAATAAAAAGGCTAACTTTAAGCTCGCAAAATAGCTCTAAAAAGAAGGTTATATTATAACTTCTAGAGCTCCTTTTAAAGCATCTAATAAGTAGGAAATCGATAGTCTTATTATAAGAGGAGTCTTTAAATTTAAAAAGTATAACCCTACTAAGTTTAATAAAGTTCGTATCTTTAAGTTAAGAATGGTTAATAAGATTAAAGGCAAAGCTATTAATACCCTATTTAAGAAATTAAGGCTTATTATTTAAGGTTACAATAATAATAGTAAGGAGGTAATTCTTATACAATCTCCTATAATTTAACAAGCTAGTTAGTAAGTTATTATTACGCTAGTTCCCTCCTTAATAGGGAATAGAATAGCGGTTTATTTATAAGATATTACTTAAGCTTACACCTAATTAGAGATGCACCTTTAGCGCTTAATATTAGCATACCTTCTGGAGTAAATTCACTACCAGTATCCTAAATATACGATTATAGTTATGCTTAAGCCATTATATAGAATTACAGAGGTAGGAACTTACTAGTGGGCTACCTATAGTAAGCACTATAAAGAGAAGCTTTTAATAACTACTTCTATATTTAATTCCTACTTCCTTATTATAACTATAGGAACTCTATCTAGAATTGTTGGTATATAAACTAATAATATAATTATCTTAGGAGATAACCGGTTCTTAGCTCTTAAAGAAGACGAGCTAGTAAAGGCAAATCTTATAGTAAAGCTAAAGAAAAAGCTTAATTTAATAACACTATTACTCTTTAATAAATGTATCCTCTCCCTAAATAATGATTCTATTACTTTGCGCTAGAAGGGTTAAGGTAAGAAGATTAACGTTATTAATATTAATTCTCTAAAATAAGGATATATGGAGCAACACGCTTACGGAGCTTATATTACCTTTATCTGTTAACTTAAGGCTTTATTTAATCTCTCTATTGCCGCTTAACACTAGGAACTAATTAAGGATAATATTCTTACCCTAAATAAGCGTCTTTCCTAGTAAATATACTATCTTAATTAGGGACTACTTTACGTGCCTACTAATCTCCCTACTACTAAGCTCTTTATATTTATTAATAGACCGTTTATAAATAATGAAGATTTTAGCTCCTAGTTAGGATATAATATTATTATTATAAACAAATCTACTAGAGAGAATAACTTTATAATCTATAGTAATCTTATCTATTAGAGCTTAATTAAGAGTAAGCGCATTACTTAAAGCGTTTTAGCGTTAGAGATATATAGAATAGTTAGCGAAGTTAACATAGTAATTATAATTGGAACTACACTAAAAATAATTATAGATTAACTCGAACTTCTTATTATCCCTATAATTATATATACCAACTTATACTTCCTTTATAAGTGTTTAGTTAAGCTTAATACTATAAAGGAGAAGCGCCTTATAATCGACATTATGGCACTTTATTAATCCTATAAATGGCAAAAACTCTTTAAGATTTAATAGATTAATGGTTAAAACAACCCAGTAGATATAATAATAAAGGCAAACCTAAACAAGGCTCTAGAAACGTTTATTAATATAAATACTCTATATATATAAGTTAAAGGTTAGGTTAAAAGGAAGTAGGAGTATAATAATCTATAAACCCTAATTCTAATTAGCTAATTAGGATTTTCCATCCCTAAGATAGAAAATTGCTATTAGCTCGCTTATAACTAGCGCTTTAGCGGCCTAGATATAATATCTACCTATAACTCCTAAGTAAAAAAGCACTACGTGCTAAGAGGCAAATTTTAGAACAGCGAGACTTATATTATAATGGCAATTGTAAGTAAAGAGGGTTTATATTTATTACGCTAGTTAAGCAGTATTTATATATAGATAGCAGCTATAAAAGAAGAGTTACTAGTGTTAGGAATAAGGTAAGCAATCGTTACGTGTCGCCGCGGCGCTAGCGTGGCGAAAAGCCCTAAGCTCCTCGCCCTTCCTTATTCTAAATAATAAGTATATTAACTATCATCAGTATAACCTACTCGAGTAGTCGTTATTAGTGAGTTACTCTGTGTAACCAACAGATATATTAGACTATCGCAGTTATTAGCGGGATATTTAGTATTATTTATACTAAAAAAGAATGGAAAACTTAGACTATATATTAACTACAGACAGTTAAATATCATTACTAAAAAGAATAGGTATCCTTTACCCTTAATTAGTGAAATTTAAGACAAAATAAGTAATATGTAAATCTTTATAAAGATAGATCTAAAATAGGTATACTATTATATTAGAATTAAGGAAGGCAATAAATAAAAGGTAGCCTTTAGGTTAAAGAAAGGACTATATAAGCTATTAGTTATATAATTTAGGCTTATAAATATACTAGTAATATTTTTGTCTGATTATAGCACCTGTTATGCCGACCGCGTGCTTACGCGTTTGGTACGCAACCACTGCTTACGCGTTTAATGCACCAACCACCTTATTTATAAAGCATTGACTAATTAGGGGGACGCATCAGTATATAGACCCCGTAGTCTGCTTTAATACAAAGGGCAGTTATTATCATCTAAACGAGCATACAATACTATACGTATTTCGTGCCCCTGGATCTAACTTATACTATTAAATTAGTACCAACACTAATCAGTGAGCGCGCACAAATCAGGAAATACGCACTTACTTAGAAGACGTCTGACGCTCCACCTTACAAGCCCCTATTTCAGTTGAAGAGAATTAAAGTACTTTAGATTTGGAAGACGTCTGACGCTCCACCTTATCTAGAACCACCTTAAATCTATACTGGTTTTGGAAGACGTTTACGCTCTACCTTAATTAGAGATATTGACCACTATACTAGTAGTTAACGCGACCACGTCAAGAACGCGATTATACTAAGAACGCGACCACCCTAACTACCTTAATACCCCGACCTCCTCTCTAACCCCTTATAGAGACCCCTTACCCTTCTACAAACCGTTATAGACCCGTTAACCGCCTTTACGGACCACTACGAGACCTCTTCTACCTGCTATATACTACACTATATATATAGTATGGCAGATATTAGCAAGTAAGTTAATAAAGGTTAAGAAAAGTGGAGATAAGGAGTTAACCTTACGTTTATAACTAATATTAACAACTACATTAAATTTAAAACCCTTAAGTATGGATACTTTAAGTTTATAAATGTTAACCTATAGGAGTAATACTAGGAAGACTTTACGGACTTTACGGAGGCTATCTTTAAAGTATACAACCCTACTACTATCCGCAACCTATGGACCCTCCTACGTAACTAAGGCGTATAGGTTAAAAGGAATAAACGAGTTACTATTATATAGTCCTTATATAACACAATATATAAGAAGGACCAAATAGAATAGACTAAGGAAGAACTTTTAGACAAGTATAACACTATTAAGGAACTCTTTACTTGTCCTAAACTTAATATAATTGCTAGCCTTATACCTAACCCACTTAACTAAATTCGTCCCACAAACCTAAGCGGCTTTAGACTTAACCTTATTGGCTAAAATATACCCTACTCTTAAGTTACGGACTACAACACTCCTATAAACCAAAATACGGACTAGACTACTCCCGTTATTTAAGTTACAAATCCGTAAACTATATATCTATAAGCCATATCTCTATAAGCTATAAATCCGTAAACTATATATCCGTAAGCTACAAATCTACAAACCTTAAATCCGCAAGCTATAGATCTATAGGCTATAGATCTGCAACCTACCTAAGTAAAGACTTATGGTAAGGAGCTAGCTAACCTAGCTAAGCTCTATACTAACGAATCTAAGTACAGCGGTAAAAACGATAATTTTAACTTTAAACTAACTATCTTTACGGACCTTTGTTAAAAGGCCAATATTCCTAAACAGGAGTTTAGCTAAGCTTACTCTACTATGCTGCGCGGCCTAGTACTTAACTACTACTACACTAACCTTAAGAGCAACCCCTTTAGTATTCCATTTAATACGCTATACAAAGCTACGCGTAACTACTTTAAAGGGCCAGAATATAGGCGCGACATCCTTACCTAATGGAATGCGATTAAATTACGGACTGTAATTAACAAGAATCCCAAAAAGTCGACTATAGCGTACCTACAAATCCTTATTAAGGACCTCTAGCATCTATAATATAGCCTTAACATTAAGCTCCGAATAGACAACTTCCTATATAATAAACTTATTACAGCTTACTAGAAAGTAGAGCCTTATAAATACGCCTACTATAAGCCCGCAGACACCTTAGCTGGCCTTATTAATAACCTATAGTCCTCCATTATAATATATAAAGTCTTAAACCTACTAGGCAGCACTTAAGCCTTTACTACGGATATTTAATATCTATAATATCCGTAAATAGACTTAGAAGCCTACTTCACGGACCGCCGTTACCGCTAGTAGTACCCGTACCGACCAAGCCTTACCTATAACCCCCGCAGCAACTCCCGTATAAAAGTATACCCCCGCAAGCAAACCAGCCAGAAATGCTTTATATGTAGTAAGGAAGGATATTAGTCTATAAGGTATACTTAGGAGGAACGTAATAAGTCTAAAAAGAGATTTAATAGCTAGATCAATTAGTTTATTTTAGATTACGAAGGAGAGGAAGTAGAGAAGTCTCTTAATAAGTTAATGGAAGCCCTTATAATTAACTTTAACTTAGACGCTAAGGAATAGGAAATATTAAAGACGTTCCTAACTACTTTCGGACCTTTTATAGATAGCTAAGCCTTTAATATTACGACCATATTAGCCAACCGTTCCTTTATATACTTAATTGCGCCTAAAAACTATTCTATAAGTACCCCCGTTATAGACGTTACGGACTATAAATAGGACCTATTTGTATACATTACCATAGAACGCTACACCCCTAAGGAATTCTATAGTGTTATAATTGATACAGGTGCCTCTAAGAAGTCTACTGTAGGTTACGGACAATACCTTACGTATAAAACCACCACAAATAATAATATGGACATTGATATTACACAAACCAGGGCCATAAACGTTTAATTCGGCATTAGCTCAACCGCATTAATTAGGTTAGTTAAAGTTAAGACTCCAATTAGCCTAGTTAACTTCCACGTGGTAAAAGCGGACACCCCCTTTCTACTCTATCTTGTAGATATAGATAGGTTATAGGTATACTATAACAACATTACAGACACCCTAATTGGTCCTACAACTACCCTAGAAAGCAAGCATACTACCTGGCCAATTATACGACGATTTAGACACCCGTTCCTTATATAGGGAGAGACCTTATAGACGTACATTTAAGAGTCTTTTAACTACAACCCGTACTACCTCACCAGCACGGAAATGCACCGCCTATACCGCCGCTTCGGCTACCTGTTAGCTGAAAAGCTATATAGAGTCCTTAAACGCTCTAGATATGACGACGTTAATAGGAAGGCAATTGACTATCTAACTAAATACTGCTCCTACTACTAGAAATACGGACGTTCTCTAGGCCGATTTAAGTTCACCCTTTATAAGGATCTTGACTTTAATTACTTAGTATACGTAGACATTATATATATTAACGGCAGCCTAGTATTATATATAATTAATAAAGCAACCCGCTACTAAGCCGCCCGTTAGTTATAAAATATATCCGCAAAATACACCTAGGATACCTTACGGGCCTACTAGATTAATATATACGTTAGACCTCCTAAGTATATTACCTACGACGCTAGTAGGAACTTTATTAGTAAGGAATTCCAGCAGTACGCTACGGCTATAGCTATATCAACAAAAGCTATTCTAGTTAAGGCGTATTAGTCCGTCGGACTTATTAAGCGAGCTTATTTAGCTTTACGGAGAGCCTATTAGATCATTACGGACAAATATAAGGATATCTAAAAGGAACTAGCTCTACAGATAGCCATAAAAGCCGTCAATAACACCGCTGGCCTAGATAGACTAATACCCACCCTTCTAGTCTACGGAGCCTACCTAAGGATAAGCAATCTAGACCTTCCTGCCCCGTCTATTACGGAGTGAGCAGCTATAATACGGAAGGCAATAACTAAAATAGTTAAGCTATAGGCTAAGCAAGCTATTAATAACGCCCTACACCACCATAACGGACCCAACACAACCTTAGTATATAACCTCCCGCTTAACTCTAAAGTCCTTATATGGCGTAAAAGCGGCAATTAGAATGGACCTTATCGCCTACTAGCTGTGGAAAATGAGACGTGCTGCGTATAGCTCCCCAGTGGGCTAACTAGGTTTAGAAGCACGTCCGTAAAACCCTACTTTCGGCCCAAAAACACCTATGACGTCGAGCTAGACGAACTAGAAGCAACCGCACAACTAAACGAATTGGAAGCACCCCTGTCTACCCTAGAAGTCCCTAAGGAACTCATTAAACCTATTAAGCCGACTATAAAGCGCGGTTAAGGACGCCCCTAGAAGTACCCTATAAATAAGAACCCTGTGACGGAGAACTATATAACCTCCGCAGGCATATCCGCAAGCTTTGTAGGTATATCCGCAAGCTCTATAGGTATACCCGCAAGGTAATCTCCATATGCGGATATATCAGTTCTAGTATAGGAAGCCCCGTTTACGGCCTTACGACGTAAAGAGATTAACGGACTACTTAAGAAAGGCGTCTTTATAGTTATAGCAGAAAAGGATATTCCGTAAGGCGTCCGTATATTTAACTTACGCTTTATTAATAAAATTAAGCACCCTGGTACTAATAAAGCCTTTAAAAAGTCAAGGCTCGTTATATAAGCTTATAACGACTAAGGAAAGGACTTAATCCTTATACAATTGCCTATAATTTAACGAGTTAGCCAACGGATTATACTTACACTTACACCCGGCCTACAGCAAATTAAACCTATAGCTTTATACTTACGGGATATCTCGCAAGCCTATATATAGTCTAGTACCTACCTAAGTAGAGATATCTTTATACAACCACCTCGTGAGCTTAACCTATAACTAGAAACAATTTTATAGGTTATAAAACCTCTTTACGGAGTACCAGAAGCCAGGAACTACTAGTTTAAAACGTACCACTAGCACTACGTTAGTAGACTTAAAATGGAACAGTCGACCTACAACCCCTGCCTCCTATATACCTAATCAAATAGCTTTAGTATCGTTGGACTCTAAACAGATAATACCCTTTTCCTAGCAGACTAAACCTTTGCGGACGCTAAAGAGATTAAACTATAAAAGGTAAAGTTTTTAGCAAAGCCGTAAGAGTAGCTAACTAAGTAAAATCCAATTAAGTTTAATAGAGGCTTAATTACCTAAAAGGACAACCTAATTAAGCTGACTTAGGAACGCCAAGCTTAAAACTTAAGGCCTATTATAGCAAGGCCTGCAGACCTTACTAGCTCCCGCGGAGAAACCTGTAAGACTGTAAATATAAAGGACTAATATATTGCATAGCGCGCAAGAGGCGCCTATATTGCCACGGTCTATCAACCCGAATCTACCTACAATTTATCCTTTACGGCCTAGGCAGTAGATCCGTAAGAGGAAAATATTAAGCAGCTTAATAAGCGCATTTAGTAGCAAATTAACAATGCAATAAGGGGACTTACTTTCGTACCACTAGATCTGAATTCCCTAAGTTTACTAGTATTTACAGACGCATCCTTTGCCAATAACAAGGACCTATTATTGCAAATCGGCTTTATAATCGTACTTACGGACCATAATTAAGACGCAAACATTCTGTATTAGTCCTTAATTAAATGCAAACAAGTGACCTGCAGTATACTAGCTTCCAAACTATACGCACTGGCCTATAGCTTTAACATAGCAGCCGTAATCAGATCAATAATCTAAAAGATCCTATAGTTGGAATAGTTACCCCTAGTCTTATGCACCAATTCGAAGTCCCTCTACGACTGCTTAGTCAAGCTAGGTACAACACAGGAGAAGAGGCTCATAGTCGACCTAATGTGCCTACGTCAGGCCTATGAATAACGCGAGATTACGGAGGTCAAATGGATCAACAGCGGAAATAACCCAGTAGACGCTATAACTAAAGCAAAGCCGTGTTAAGCTCTTAAAGCCTTAATTAATATAAATAAGCTTAACCTAAAGGTTATAGAATGGGTAGAACGAGACTAACGGAGCACTTATAGATCATTTACGGCCCGTCGGAAGGCCGTATGGTCCATTTACGGCCCGTCAGAAGACCGTACGGTTAATTTTACGGGTCGTAAGCAGGACTTACAACCAGCTTAGAGCACCGTTTGGAAGGTAGCCTAGACGGCATCTCAGGGGGGGGTCTCCTATATATTTTCCTTTGTGTTTTATAGTTTTATTAAAGCAATTACGGAGGCTATATATAGGTGGTTTTATTTTTTAAGTACCGCCAGTGTCTGATTACAGCACCTGTTATGCCGACCGCGTGCTCACGCGTTCGGTACGCAACCACTGCTTACGCGTTCAATGCACCAACCACCTTATTTATAAAGCATTAACTAATTAGGGGGACGCATTAGTATATAGACCCCGTAGTCTGCTTTAATATAAAGGGCAGTCATCATTATCCAAACGAGCATACAATACTACACGTATTTCGTGCCCCTAGATCTGACTCATACCATTAAATTAGTACCGACAATTTTAGACGCGAATTAATAATATATTAGAACAATACTTAAATAAGTTCATTATAGTATATCTTAATAATAATATTAATAATTAGGGCAGAGTATAGAGAATATATTAAATGGGGTTTAAAGAGACTAGAGAAAGAATAGATGCTAGTAGTAGTTAAGAAATATAAGTTCTTTATAAGGAAGATAGATTTTATTAAATTTATTATTAAACTAGGTTATATTAGTATAGACCTAAAGAAAGTAGAAGCTATAGTAAGTTAGTAAAAACTAGAGAACATTATATAGCTAAGATTATTTTTAGGGGTTTGTAACTACTATAGAAAGTTTATAATATAATGGTTAAAGAATATTAAACCGTTTACTAGGCTTATAAAGAAAGAGAAACTATAGGTATAAGGAAACAAGTAAAGGAAGCTATTTATAGAACTTAAGGAATTATTTACCTAGGAGCTAATCCTTAGGATTTATTAACTAATACCAAAAATAGTTATAGAAATAGATATATTAGACTTTATACTAGAAGTATATTTACTATAGAAGTATTAGGACGTATAGCACCTAATAATATACTACAGTTTAAAAATAACACTACTAAAACTAAACTATAATACCTATAATAAGGAGTTATTAAGTATAGTTATAGTACTTAAAATAGAGGGTATTCTTATAAAGTATAAAAAAAACTATTTATAGTTAAAATGGATTATAAGAACCTAATGGGGTTTCTAATAATAAAAGAACTTAATTATAGATAGGTTAGATAGGTAAAGATGCTTATAGTATACTAAGGGTACTAAAAATATAAGAGTAAATATATTTAGTAGAATAGCGGAGCTATATTACAAAAAGATAATAATTAATTAATTAGGTATAATTACCTAAAGATTATAACAACTTAAGAAAAATAGACCTATAAGGTACTAGAGAGTATATAGTTTTAAAAGATTTAAAAAGTATAGGATAAGGATTTAGATTTAAAGTAGTATAAAAACTAAGAAGTAATATACGTGCTAAGAAGTATTATAGAAGAATTTATTAAAGATTTCTATAAAGGAATAATATAGGGATATAATAAAGCTATAGGCTTAGTAAGACAAGTTATAAAGAAATATTTAAATTACTATGGAAATAAACTAATAAGGCATACGCCATATAGAGGGCTATAACCTATTAAAATACCAGAATATCTATAGGAGATAATATTACAGGACTTTATTATAAAGTTATTAAAGTTAAAAAAAATCCTATTACTGGATAGGACTATAATATAATCCTTATAATAGTTAACAAGTTAACTAAATAAGGCTAGTTTATAGTATATATATAGAAGAAATCTTAGTAAAAAGATATTACTAGAATCTATATTAAGGAAGTATTTATAAGATATAAAGCATTAATAAAAATTATATAAAACAGAGACCTAAGATTTATAGTAGTATTTTAGAAAGTATTATTAGCGGAATAAAGGGTTTACGTAGCAATATTAACGGCGTATTATTTATAGATAGATAGATAGATAGATAGATAGATAAAAAGACTAAATTAGACACTAGAATAGCATTTAAGATATTATATTAACTACACATAGAATAATTAGGCATTATTATTACTAGTTATATAGTTTATATATAATACAAAGCTATAAAAAGGAATAGAAATATTACTATTTAAGGAGAATTACGGATATAAGCTAAGAATATTATTATTACTATAATAAGCAAAAAAGATAAGTAGTATAGCTATAGAAAGAATAAAAACACTAATAAATCTTTATATAGACTTTATTAAATTAGATAAACTAGTATAGATAAGAATAAAAAAGTACTATAATACTAAGAGATCTAAGGGCCTAGATCTAAAGGAGGGGGATAAAACATAGCTACTATATAAAAAATTTAAAACTTAATAACTAAGTACGAAATTAGACTATATTAAACTAGGACCTTTTAAAGTTATATAGAGGATTTTACTAGTTATATTTAAGTTAAACCTACTAGCTAGAATAAAGATCTACCCTATATAGTATATTATAATACTAGAGCCAGTATATAAGAATATTAAGCTACTAGTTTATAAAGCAGATATATATAAAGGATAAGAAAAAGATAAATAATAAGTTTTAAAGATCGTTAATTATTAAAATATTAACAATAAAATATAGTATAAGGTTAAGTAGATAGGCTATAATAAAATTAATTAGGAGTTACTATAGAATCTAAAGAACGCTATAGGAAAGGTATAAGAGTATTAGAAAAATAGGTTAGGTAATATTAAAAAGGAGCTATAGATAAAAGGATTAGTTAAAGGTAATAAATAAGCTAAAGAATCTAAGAGATCTACTAGTAGCGTATTAACTATTTCCGCCTTAGCTTAATTGGAATTCTTTTTAGCCTTTTTAGCCTTAACTTTGGCCAAACCTTACTTAGCAAGCTTTAACTCTTTTAAGCGCAACTTTTTACAACCCTTTTTAAGATAGGTTAACTAAGCGTAAGCAGTTAGTTAAGCATTAAGTATTTAGGACTCTTTAGTATAAAAATGTTAAAGCTTAGCTAGAGTATGCTGTTATTTACTATATAAATAATCTAGGTTACTATAGACTAAGAATAGTTAGTTTTCTAACTTTTTAGTAGCAGATTAGATCTAAAACCCCAAAATAAATTAAATAAGGCACTAGATAATTATAGAGATAGATTAAATATTATAGGATAATCTTATATTCACTTATATAAAATTAGTATATAAAGAAGGTTAGCCACTAAATAAAGCCGTAATTATAATATATACTAACTTCTCCTCTATATAATAAGAATAGGATGGCATAACTTTACTAATAGATAGTATAGTAATTACTAGCTAGTTATAATAATTAGATATAAAGGATCTAATAGAAGGTATTAGAAATAATAAAGGTTACTAAATTAAAGATAGGAATACTATACCACTAGTAAATAACTTAGAGATAGAAAATATCTTTAAAGATAAAAATAAAGAGAAGAGGGATAGTATTATAAACCTTATATTAGCAGTAGTAAAACCATTAAAAAAATATATATATAAATAGGTTAGTTAAGATAGTATAGAAGGCACTAAAACCAATTAAGCTATAAAATAAGGGGTAGCTAAGTTATATAACTAGTTATATTATAAGTTTAAAATATAGGAATATAGAAATATAGAAATATAAGGGTTGTACTAGCGTACTTAGTACATTTCTTAGCGCAGTATTAAATACTTAAAGGACTATAGTCCCTACCTTAGATAGTTTTATTCTTTATAGTAAATCTTAAATATAATTAAAGTTAATCTATTAGGTAACCTACTTTACTAGTTATATTTATATTATTAACTATTCTATACCTATATACCTAGCCTATTAATAAGTCTACCATAGTATTTCCTATAAGGCTTTATGTAACCGACTACTGGTGCTCTTATTGAGCCTACCCTTGACTCACTCAACGACTCGCTCACCTTGACTCGTTCACCGACTCGAGCCACCGACTCGACCACTGACTCGGTCGATGACTCGGTCAATTGCCCCTTTCTTATCTCATTATCTATACCTTCCTTATGTATATATATAGACCCTTTAGACCTCCATTTACAATCAAGTCGCTCACTCAATTCTCCCACACTGCAAAGCTTACACTTTATTATACTTGCTACCTATTAGTTTATACTAACTATTATATAAGCTTCTAATATATATACTACGAATTTGCCTATTTAAAGGCTTATATGCGCTAGTAATACTTTCCCTCTTAATTATATTTTATTCTCCCCTAATACTAATAAAAAGGGAGTAAGATAATAGACATCCGTTAGATATGCCTAAATAGCATATTTTAGATATAGCCTCCTTATTTACACGCACTAGAAGAAATTAACGCTAGGGCTTTAGCATTAAACTAGTAAGCGGCTAGTTAGGAGGTGTATGTACTAAGAAAAAAGGCGAGGCTAGATGCTAAGTAAGTTAGGTATTAGATTTTAAGGATTAGGGATTAGTAATCTTAGATCCTAGATTTAAGATTAATTATAAAATTGCAAATTACCAATTTACAAACCCCGCCCCCTTAAAAAAAAAAGGGTTTTTAGATTTTAAAATCTGTTTTTATATATTTTAAAACCATCTATATAGGCTGAATTACGTAAGTAAAGTATATATTTAGGTACTTGTATAATTACAGCACGTGGTATACTAAACGCGTAGTTACGCGCAGTGTGTCCAACAGTCAGCTAGCTGCGAGCTTCAGCTTTTATAGCTAACTGACTGCGTCAATTGGACCGCTCGCTGTCCGCTGACTGTAAGGTAAGGTACGCTAACTGTTACGCTGTCAGCTAGCTGTCCCAATTAGGAAAGTGATATAGACTTTATGGTGTTTCGTTGCAGATTTTTAGCAGCACCTCTCTATGTACAAATATTAACGTTGCCCGATTAAATCCAACCCCAATTTACCCAATATAGTATTCAAATATAGCTAAATTCGTCCTGCGCACCCATAGAGGTTTAAAAAGGTAGAACGTTTAGTGGTGACGTCAGTGGCAAGGTTAAAAAGAAGACATTAGTAAGGGCTCCAGATGCTTTATTTCTATATTAAATTCGATTAAATACGAAGCTCTATTAAATGTATCTTACCAAACTGGCTTTTCTGCCTCTGTAAGTAAAGCACCTAGTCTTTAAGCTAGATGGCAGAGCTTACACAGCCAGAGCCTTTTTTGCCCAAAGAACCGTCCTAAAAAAGGTCTGCTCTATACTTCTATATTAGTAATATAGGAGCTTTACTTATTAATAACCCAGTATCCGTATTTGCCAGTAAGCTTACCGTATATTATTAAGTAGAGATTATCCTAATTAATAGGAAAGATACAGCCATAGTTCCGATTTGCTAGAGGAGGCTCTCGCGATGCGGAATTATCTTAATTGCCCAATTTGGTATTACCGTTAATTAAAAGGGGGGAGGAAGCAGTTAATTTACGAATCCTATACGGTGCGAAAGGAGTTAAATAAGGAAGAAGTAGAGGAGGAAGTAGATGAAGAAGCTCTACTGCCTAGCTAATACGTGAAATGTAATATACGTTACATTTTATATAGGTAACAAAGTGGTAAGCTTTAGCATGGGTTTCGGCGCGCAATAGAGATATTAGGGAAAATGCTTTATTTACTACGGCTAAGCGAGAGATTCCCATTGCTTAGTGTATAATTAACCAACCAGATTATCCGAATATCCTTAACTTCTACTAAAGCTTCAACTTACCACTAAATCTTACCGCCAAGACAGCGAGCTGTTAGCTAGCTGCAGTCTTATAGCTAACTAACTGTCACAACTCAGTCAGCTAGCTGACTGCTTACATTAGCAGCCTCTTAGCAGCGAAGCTGACAGCGTCGCTAACTCTTGGACACACTGGTTACGCGTTTAGTGTACTAACTACTTATATACTAACTAATTAGGGGGGAGGCGCGTTAGTATATAGACTACGTAGTTTACCTCAATAGAATTAACAGTTACTACCATCCCAAAGAGTATACGATACTATATATATTTCGTGCCCCGGGATATAACTTACTTATACTATTAAGTTAGTATAAATAGTACTAGTATATAATATATATCTAGCTTAAGAAGTTTAGTATTATAAAACACCGCTATATAAATAATTCTAATTTTCGCTATCTCCCTTAGAGCTATATTTAGATTGTTTACTATATAACAGCTCTTATAGCCAATTAACGCACCTATCTATAAGCTAATCTTCTTTTTTATTATTATAAAAGACTTAATTATATATTAGTTATTAAGCGCTATAAGGGAAGCTTTAATATAAGCGTACTTATAGCGATTCTTATTCTTCTTTATATTATAGCAAATATTATTATTGTTAGTGTTACAGGGTAACTCACCAATGCTACTTAAGTAGACATAGTGAATGTTAGTTACAAAGCTTATTGTTTAGAATTAGGGGGTGGGTGAGGAACCTAAGGTTCCTTACTACGCTAGTACCGCAGCAACACGTGACGACACGTGACGACTACTTGCCTTATTCCCGACACTAGCAACTCTTCTTTTATAGTTGCCATCTATATATACTTATAGATTGCTACTATATAAAGATATAAAGCTAAGGAGAAGAAGAAGAAGAAATGAAGGGGAAGAGGTAGCGTAGGTAGATATATGGGTTCGTGCGAAGATGTCAGTTCCGCTTACCGCTCTTAGCCGAGCTAATGGCGATTTTCTATCCCGGGGATAGAAAATCCTAATTAGCCAGCTTAATAAATAGCGTTGGCAGAACTCCACACCACTACCCGAATTAATTAGGCGCGGCGCTCTTGGCAAGAATCTAACCAATTAAACAACTTTAACCGGCGGTTAAAGTTCCATAAAATCTTAACTTCTCTAAATTTCCCTCTTAACCTAACCTTTAACTCATATATATAGAGTATTTATATTAACAAACGTCTCTAGTGCCTTATTTGGGTTTGCCTTCGTCATCACATCTACCGGGTTATCTTAGCCATTAATCTATCAGATCTTAAAGAGTTCTTAACACTCATAGGACTGCCGAAGTGCTATAATATTAATTATAAGGCGCTTCTCCTTTATAGTACCAAGCTTAACTAAACACTCGTAGAGGGAATATAAGTCGGTGCACACGATTATAGGGATAATAGAAAGTTCGAGTTGATCTATAATCATCTTAAGGGTAGTTCCAATTGCAATTACTATATTAACTCCACTAACCATTCTATATATCTCTAACGCTAGAACGCTTCGAGTAACGCGTTTACTCTTAGTTAAGCTCTAATAAATAAGATTGCCGTAGATCGTGAAGTTATTCTCTCCGGTAGATTCGTTCACTATAATAATCTCATATCCTAGCTAGAAGCTAAAATCTTTATTATTTATAAACAATCTATCAACAAACACAAATAGCTTAGCAGTAGGAAGATTAATAGGCACGTAGAGTAGTCCCCAATCGAGATAGTTCATTTACCAGGAAAGACGCTTATTTAGGTTAAAAACATCATCCTTAGTTGGTTCCTAGTGTTAGGCGGCAATAGAGAGATTAAAGGAAGCTTTGGGTTAACAGATAGAAGCCACATAAGCTCCACAAGCGCGTTACTCTATATATCCTTACTTTAGAGAATTAACGTTAATAACGTTAATCTTCTTGCCTTAACCTTTCTGGCGTAGGGTAATAGAATCCTTATTTAGGGAAATAATGCATCTATTAAAGAGTAATAGTGTTATTAAATTAAGTCTTTCCTTTGGCTTTACCATAAGGTTTACCTTTACTAGCTTATCTTCTTTAAGAGCTAAGAATTAGTTGTCTCCTAAGATAATTATATCATCCGTTTATATGCCAACGATTCTAAATAGAGTTCCCGTAGTTATAATAAGGAAGCAGGGGTCGAATGTAGAAGTAGTCATTAAAAGCTTCTCTTTATGGTGCTTGCTGTAGGTAGCCTACTAATAGGTTCCTACCTCTGCAATTCCATATAATAGCTTAAGTACGACCATAATCGTATCCTCGGGATATTAGTGGCGAATTTGCTCTGGAAGGTATGCTAGTATTAAGCGCTAAAGGTGCGTCTCTAATTGGGTGTAGGCCTAAGTAATATCTTATAGGTAAACCGCCATTCTATTCTTTATTAAGGAGGGAGCTAGCGCAATAATGACTCGTTAACTAGCTCGTTAGATTATAGGGGATTGCGTAAGAATTACTTCCTTACCGTTGTCGTTATAACCTTAAATAACTAGCCTTGACTTCTTAAATGGGGTATTAGTAGCTTTGCCTTTAATCTTATTAACCATTTTTGACTTAAATATACGAACTCCATCGAACTTGGCAGGGTTATATTTCTCAAATTTAAAGACTCCTCTTGTAATAAGACCGTCAATCTCCTACTTATCAGATGCTTGGAAAGGAGCTCCTAGAGTTATAATACGGCCTTCCTTTCAGAGCTGTTTTACAAGCTTAAAGTCAGCCTTCTCTTTATTTGTCATAAAGGCCATTAATAGTTCATCTCTATTCTCGATAGCGGTAACGAATTGCTCTTCGAAATTAATAAGATGTTAGCAATTTCGTAATCCCTTTGGGCGACCTCTACCGCGTCATAGTTGCAGTACGTCTACTACAATTATATTAGGATCGCATTCGCCTTCTAGAGTACGTTAATTATAGTTCTCCTCCGGGGTATCCTCTGGGGTATCCTGTAAAGGCTTAGAGCTATTATCCCTATAGTAGGGCTTAACAATAGTTAAGCGGAATTAAGTGGGTCCATAGGGCATCTAAAGAGTATAAGTTTAACCATTAATTGCAATAAGTTTATATAGGCCTAACTATCCTCCCTTTTCACACCATACGCGTACCTCCAATTGGAGTGGCAGATTAAGCGTAGTTAAGGTATTTAGGCTATTTCTTATTCCTAGTGCGTTGTTAACCTAGCGCGTAGCGTAGAGGCGTCGCACCTCCTTTATTGCCTTGCGAATAGCCTTAGTTCGTTATATAATAGAGGGAGATAGTAGAGAATCGTTAGTCATTTGGGGGTAGGCGCCAAAGACTAGCAACGTAGGTACGAGCCCATCTAGGCCAGCGGTATCATTAATAGCCTTAACAGCCATCTATAGGATGAGCTCTTCGCTAGCGCCCTCTAGTTCTAAAGAAATAATCTCATATACGCGGCGTAATGGCGTATAATATCGTTTTACTTTTCTAATACTATTATATGCCTCAACAGGGACTTCCTTAACCTCAATTGTTATTGCCTTTACCTATTATCGAAACTCCACAAATAAGAAGTTCTTTCCTGCGTCGTGAACGATTTAATTAGGGGGTCCTAGGTAGACATTAATCCAGCATAATTAAAGAGTATCCCATACATTCCTAGCTAATATATCTTTTTAAAAAGCGTGCGGCTTAGAAGGAGGTTGAGAAGTTAACAACTTAGAGTACTGGCTTGCCGCTAAGATACATAACATCCATAATAATACAGAAGTTAAAGTCGTAGTCATCTTTAAGGGTAAACTTAAATCGGCCAGGGGACTTCTAGTTTATTTAGTAGTAATAGCAGTACTTTATAAGATGTTTAATCGCCTTAACCTTAACTTCATAACCTGCTCGTTAAAGAACCCTAAGCAGTCAGTGAACGGATAGGTGGCCAAAACAACGATATAGTTGACATAGCTCTAACTCGGTCAAGTAACTCCAAGCAACGCTCCTTTCTAGCTGTTAAAGGAGCAACCAAGGGTGACCCCACTTGCGTACAACGGGCACCCGATTATCTCCCTAAACAAGCATATTCTTAAGGTTATTAAGCTTAACGCCTAATTTGTCTATATCTTAGATGCAGAATAGGAACGGGGTATTCGCGGGAACAACGTAGAAAGTAATATATCCTAACGGGGTTTAGACCTTAATTGTGCCGAGAGAGATTATAGTACCCTTGCCAAAGCGAATTGTATATTGGCCTGCCGTTAATTAGTTAATTTAGACAGAACTATTAAGCTGCTAAAGAGCTCGGACTTAAGGTTCTCCTACTATAGATACTCCTGCGGCTCCAGTATCTGGCATAATACTATAAAAGACGTTCGCCGAATATCTGTCGTTAAAGGAGAACGCGGAACTTTCCTTTAGCTTATTAAAGATATCTAACCTTATAACAGAATGGAGCGTAGATTGGTTATTAAGGACAGCAATGGTTTATACGCTATTTACCTCACCATACTCGGTAAAGTATTAGTCGGGAGAGTAGTCCTCAATTTCCATATCCATAAGGAGCTGTTCAGCCTCATCAATCTCACCCTTAAGATCTTCTTCGCCTTTATATTAAACCAGGAAGCTTTAGAAGTAGGCTATAGTAACTTCTCAGTTTCCAACGTTTCATGCGCTCTGGCGAAACTTATTATATGCCTCCTTTTGTTTATTAAGGGGGTATCTAGTTAACTAGCAATTTGGCTTCTTACAAATGTAGTATTTCTTCTGCTAATTATTATAAAATAAACCTCCACAAGGACCTCTACAATTGCTTTATAGTTGACATTAATCATACCCTCTACCGTATCCCCTGCCACAACTACTATATATTCAATCAGTCCAGTTATAATCGTATTAGTCGGCTGGGTCGATTAAAGTAGGTTAGAGTTAGGCGTTAAATTACTATACTTCTTAAGAGCGTAGGGCGGTACCGATAGAGGATCTTAATTAAGCACATACTCCTTTATAAGTACTTACAGGGTTAAAGAAAGCAAGGTTACATTCTTCAACACCTCGGCATACGCTAATAACTTAATTACATAGGCTAAAGTCCTCTTAATATAATTCGGATAAACCACGCTAAATTATCTAGAGTTAATTAAAGAGCTTTTAAAGACAATCAAGTCGAGAGGCACCTAGGTTTATAGCAATAATTCTTAGGAAGGTAATCTCTCTCCATTCCAACATATACTGCTACTTATTCTCCTCTATTTTAAAGTAGCATCTTATTTTATATATTATTCGGTTAAAATCGTATCCTTTTCCTACCAAACGATTATAATAGAAGGTACTAGCTCGGCCCTTAAGCATAACTGAATAAGTAATGTAGTATTAATTAGGTTCTAGTCCAACCTTCTAGCAACAGTCGTAGAAGATACGTAACTTTAAATTGAGGATATTATACAGTTCTCCGCCAAACTTCTTCTCCTATTCTAAATAGAGCTTTATAAGCTCTGTAAGCATTTTTAAGGTGCCTCTAATTAGTATTTAGCTGCATTGCATTACAGGCTACAATAGTAACGTAGATCTAGTTAGCGGAGTTTAAAGGTTATTAGACCGCGAAGCAAGGGGATCTTACGCTTATTAGGGGTTGTTAATTAAGGCTGCGGGTTAAGCTGGTTAATACAGGGGAGTTAAAGACAGAGGTGGAGGCAATAGATATAGAATGTTAGAACTCGTGCCTAGAGCGATAGAGTTAGAACGTATCTCTAGTGGTGTATTACTTAGGTTCCATTATGATTTAAGCTTCTTCATAGTGCGTAGTTGGTGCTCAATCTCTTATAGAGTCCATTTATGCTCTTCCTTTGCATTAATAACGTATTCCTAAATATTGTCCCTAATACTACCCCCATCCATAGGGACAAATACTCTATACTCCCGAAGGAAGTTACGGAAGTCCCATACAATATCTTTATTTATAGGAACCTATATTTCCTTTATCCATCTAATAAAGTCCTCCTTTATACAATACCATAGCGCGGTATTATCGTATTTGCTATCTTTATAGTGTTCCATACAGTATACTAAAAATCCATTTAGGTCCTGTTGCTCGGCGGTTACAAAGTCGGTTACGGCTCTATCCCATATCTCCGGGTTAATATCTTTCTCATACTTCTTTGGATAGGTTAACGCCATAGTAGGTAGAATTAACAAGGTGTTATACGTCAAAGGTAGGTAGGATTTTCGGTTTTATAGGATCTCGTAGGTTTGCTGTTAAAAGGTAGGCAATTTAAGATGTTGTTTAACGCGTTTCGGACGTCAACTTAGGACCTTAGGTTTAGTAACACTTCTAACCTAAAGTACTCGACCAAATCTTCGTAAACGTAATTGTTCTATATAATAGATATAACTTGGTATCTCCTAGTACTTAGTAACACTTCTATTACTAGTTTTCCGCAAGTTTAAGGTAGCACAGTATCGCCGGGATCCATTCCATATAAGCGCATATGGCACCCCTATACGAGACTATCTCTTCTGTTAATAACCTAGCTGCTCTATAGTTAACTATGTATTCAACCACTAATCAGTGTTGGTGTTATAGGGTAACTCACTAATGCTACTTAAGTAGATACAGTGAATGTTAGTTACAAAGCTTATTGTTTAGAATTAGGGGGTAGGTAAGGAACCTAAGGTTCCTTACCACGCTAGTGCCGCGGCGACACGTGACGACACGTGACGACCGCTTGCCTCATTCCCGACAATTATCTATACTTTTAGAATTTTAGGCCGCGCTAAGTTAGTAAAATATTATAGCTTTCTTTTTACTATTAATATAGTCCCGCTATATTTTAGTAGTAAAACTAGTCTAATTAGTAATAAAGTCCTTTATCTAAATCTAAGCCAATCTAGCCTACTTTACTGCTAGGTAGGCCGCGTTTACGTAATTTAAGGTCTTATATATAGTTTGCAAAACAAACCTAATAACCGTTATACTAATAAGCCTATAACCTAAACACGGCTAGATAGAGCTTTACTCCCTAAATATATAAATATATCGCTTATATTATACTATTACTATTACGGCACTAACCTGACGCATACTGTTTTATACTATTTTATACTATTTCCTACTATTAGCTGGCCCACCACTAGTGACTTAGCGGCCGGCCCTACTATTTATATATAATACCCCCTTTCTACCTTCTTCCCCTCTTTATACCATAACGTAGTTATTTAGTTTACTTTATTACAGCACTATAACAGTTTATAGTATCTTTAATTTACGCCCTATCGCGATTACTAATTTCTTATACCCTAGCTAATTAACCTCTACTCTAGAGCAATTGCGACCTATACGCGCCTCTGCTAAAACTAATATATCCCTAGCATAGTCCTAAAACAATCCTTAGTTTTTACCTAACGCCTAGATAGGCAACACTAATAACGCCGAGATAGCCGAAACCTAAAACCCCCGCGACGTTTTTATAGACCTCTTTATAGAGATATACCCTAATATTATATAAATAATCCGCCGCTTCTTACTATACCCTAAGACCTTTAAGCCTAGCAAAGCTTACCTTACCCTTATTAACTATACTAACGAGTTCCTTAATAATATTAAAGTAGGACTATAGTATATATATAATATAAACACCGCTAATAAAAAAGCTAATAAAAACCTTAGTGCCCTTATTACTTTCTAAATAGGAACTATTAACTCCTAGGTAAAGACTATCGCCGTTTTAAAATAATTAACCCCTATAATAACAGTAGTAACCTAGCAGAAAAAACGGAGATCTAAAGACCCGCTAATATTTAGCGGAAAAGGCACCCCGCTAAAATAATAAGCTAATTTTAAGACCTGGTATATTAAGATTAAGGAAGTCTTTAACTGGGACTAGGATTACTTTAATATAGTTTAGTCCCAGATCCTTTATATCTTGGATATACTAGAGAATAAGGCCTATAAGTTTATTAAGTAGGGCCTAGAGCTTATATATAAGAACCTAAATAATATATCTGCATAGAAATGGCCTACTAAAGAAGATATGCTTAAAGACCTTACTGCCTACTATAAGGTCCTTAATATAACCTAGGTTTAAAAAAATAAGCTTAATTATTTCCCCTAGGGCAAGCGTAATTACTAGTTTTAAAAGAGAGAGCTTAATAAGCTAATAGTCCGCGCTAAAAAGACGGATAAATAAAAGGTGGACCTACTCTAAAAGTTTGTCTCTCTAAAGATAGAAGAGCTGGTACTTAAACTTGCATATAAAATTAATAACAGTAACTATATAGGTTAGAGTAAGTAGATAAATATATTTATTAAGAACTTTATAAACTATATACACTAAGCTAACCTTAAGAAGAATATTAACTACTACCTACCTACCTAAGCCTCTGCCCCTATATTAACCCTAACCCTAGTAGTAACTAGAGAACCTATAGACCTTAATAAAATCTTAGATATAGAGCGTAAGCGCCGCGTTAATAATAGATTATATCTTACCTATAGCTACCTAGCTATTAGAAGGACGCCTATAACCCTACTAAGATAGTAAACCTAGTTTTAATACTACCCTATTAAATAATACAAACTAATAACCGCGGATGCGGCGACTGTAGAGTTTATTATAAACGTGGCAATCGCGGAGCCTATTATAGCCGCAGCGAATAACCTCCCCCCTTTAACCCTACGGCTTAGTTACTTTAAACTATACCCTATATAGGAGCCTAACCCGTTAATAACGCCTAGTATTAGTAACTCCGCGCTAGTAAATATAAATATAGCCACATTATTAGTAAAGTATTATCTTCTTATACCCTAACTAAGACTAAGACTAATACTGCTAGCTAGATAAACACTGGGCTACTCTGCTAAAATAGCGCTATACCCTAGTTATTAAAAGGCAGACTTTTAAACTAAGTCACGTCTAAGGGTTTAAACTATATAAGAAGGAAGACGAGAAGATTAAGTCCCTATTACTAGATTAATTAGTCCTTTTTATTAGTAAGCTATTACTTAATCTTAGATTAGCAAATAGTAATAAAAAATTAATCCTTATTTAAACCTAACTCTCCTTATTACGTAACCTATACCCCTAAGTTTATATTAATATAATAAGCCTAGTAGACTTTAGTAGTACTATAATGGTATTTACTAATATAGAGTCTATTATAAGAAAGTATAACGTTATAACTAAGAAGCTGCTAGTACTTAGGCCACTATACCTCGCAAATAGTATTCTAACTTCGCTTATTATGGACTACTTTACCGCCTAAATATTAATCGGCCTCTATACTAAAGCTATACTCTTTTTTATTACTAAACTCTCGCCTACTACCCTAATTATCCTAGGTATACCTTAGCTTTAAAAGCATAAGCCCTATCCTAGCTTTAGGGAACTTAAGATCCGCTTTAACTTAGACTACTACTCTAGGTACTACCTTCTATAGGGGATAACTAACGGTAATAGGGACGCCCTATATAGATACTTAGTACTACTAACCCTAGTGCCTAGGACTATATATAAAGCCCTAATAATAGAAGATATTTTTAATAAAGGGGAGCCTATATAACTGTAAAGAAATAAGATAGTAGAAGACTGGACTACTTTAGTACTTAAAATCAAAACGACGGGCTAGCTAGCCCTGCTAAGACTAAAGAAAAAGGTTTACTTTACGCCGCTACTATTAAGAATCTAAAATTAACCTAGGCACTATTTAAACCCTAGCCGCCTAGCCCAATACTCGGAACTAAGCTATATACTATATACGCATACTATAGCTTGTGTTATAGTAAGGACTAACTATAGAACTACTAAGACCTAAATAATAGAAACTGTACTACTGTAACGCCTAACCTTATACCTATCTCCCGCGCGTACCGTATAGGGCCGCCGCTTTATTTCCGCCCCCCTAGGCTAACTAAGCTGTACTAGCCTAGCCGTAGCACTAGAGAACTAAATACGCCCTAACCTAGACGACATTAAATGCACTTATGCTATTAATTTTACCCAGTTCTATAAATAAAAAGACGTAAAGGTAATAAGGATCTATATAGCAGAGCTAGTAGAACTAGTTAAATAAGATAAGCACTAATAGCTGCTTAAAGAGCTGCCTATAGGCCTAATAGAAGTACTAAACCTATTAGAAAGGTCTTTCCGCTGGTTAGTAGAAGGCGACTATATAATAAAGAAAGCCCGTAAAGTACTCCCCCCCTATTTCTATAACTTCCTTAAGATAAATCTAAAAACTAAACCTAAGCTTTTATATCGGAAGATAGTTGATATTAATATTAAAAAATTCCTAAAAGGTAAACTAGGATTAACCCACGAAGATATTCTATAACGCCTATTAAAGGAGTTTTATAAACATATTAAGTACTTCCTCCCTAAAAACATAGATAAGCTGCCCCTTTACTAACTACAGGACTATAAAATTAAGATTATCCCTAAAAACTAGGCCCTATACTATAAAAATAGACCACTCTTACCTACTAAACTTAGGTGTATAAAGAAGTGAATTAATAAGATACTGGATAGGGGTTTTATCTACAAATTAACCTCACTAGCTACTATACTACTCCTCCTCGCTACTAAGCCTAGTGGCAGTATATAAATCTGCTATAACTACTAAGGCTTAAACACAGTTACTATTAAGAATTGGTACCCACTGCTACTAATCCGCGAGACACTTAATGCACTTTATAGTGCTAAATACTTTACTAAACTTAATATAATTGCTGCGTTTAACTAGATCCGGATTATAAAGGGCTATAAGTGGCTTATAGTATTTATTACCCGGTTCGGACTCTATAAAATACTAGTTATACTATTTAGCCTCTATAACGTACCCGCTATATTTTAAAACTATATTAACTATATTCTATATAACGCCCTTAATAACTACTGTACTGCCTACCTTAATAACGTCCTTATCTTTTCTAAAACACGCGCTAAGTATACTAAGTATATAAATAAAGTTATCTAAAGACTTAGTAATGCTGGACTTTAGATTAATATTAATAAGTTTAAGTTCTACTCTACTAAAACAAAATACCTTGGCTTAATTATCTTAACTAATGGTATAATTATAGACCTTAAGAAGGTACAGGCCTTATAGGAATAAAAGGACCCGATATTAATTAAAGAACTATAATAATTTCTTAGCTTTGCGAACTTCTACTAATAATTTATCTAAGGCTACTCTGCTATCGCTATACCTATAATAAAACTCCTAAAGAAGGATATTAGATGGCTATAGGGACTAGAATAAGCTAAATCGTTTAAGGCCCTTAAGGGAGCCTTTACTTTGGCACTAGTACTAGTATACTATAACTATATAAAGAAAACAGTAGTAGAGATAAATATATTAAATTAGGCTTCTGGCGGAGTCCTTTCCTAATATAATAATAACGGAAAAATTAAAACTGGTCGCATTCTTCTCCGTAAAGCACTTTACGCTAAAGTATAACTATAAGATCTATAATAAAGAACTCTTAACTATTGTTAAGGCTTTAGAGGAATGGCGCCCTAAGCTATAAGGGACTAAGGAGCCGTTTAAAATTATTACTAACTATAAAAACTTATAGACGTTTATAACTACTAAGCAGCTAAATTAGCGCTAAGTCTAGTAGGTAGAGTTCCTTTTATAATTTAACTTTATAATTATATATAGACCTAGTAGCAAAGCTACGCTCCCTAACGCCCTAAGCCGGCTACTAGGAATAAGGCCTAAGAACGCTAATAATAAACGCCTCCGCTACTAAGCCTAAGTTATTATACTACCCTAGAAAGTTAACCCTATAATCTTAAAAGAATTACTATATAAATCCTATAACTTTAACAACGTAGAGTTTATAGTTGCTCTGGATCCTAAAATAGCTAAAAAGTTACTAGATAAGTTAATTTAGCTAAAATACTAAAAGAACGAACCCGCAATAGATATAGTAGCGGCCCTATATAATTAGAAAGCTTACTATTAGCTAAAGAAGATTAGGAAATTACTCTATTGCAATAAGTTAAAATATAGTATTATTAATAAACAGATCTACTTCCGCCAATATCTCTTTATTCTTAACGCCTTAGACCTCCGCCTAAAAGTTACCTATTACTCTTATAGCAGCGGCCCTACTAGTTACCCTAGCTGGGTTAAAACTCTTAACCTCTTAAACTAAATATACTAGTGGCTAGGAATCTCCTAGTTTACAGCTACCTTTATTAAAGACTATACCCTATACTTTTACACTAAAACCCCCTATTTTGCCCTACCTAGTTTTTTAAAGCTACTAAAATTACCTACCTACCCGTGGACCGATATCTTAATTAACTATATTATAACACTGCTAGTATACTAACGCTACGGTAAGGTATATAAATATATCCTAATTATTATAAACCGCCTAACTAAAATATAATATCTTATTTTAGTAATAGGACTCTTAATAAAGGAGCTAGTTAATGGCTTTATTAATAATATATATAAGCTCTATAGTGCACTAAGCATAATTATCTCTAATTACGGTATATAATTTATTAGCTACTTCTAGCAACGACTAAGTAAACGCCTTAAGATAACCTTGCGATTAAGCTTAGCCTAGTACCTAGAAATAGACGGCTAAACTAAAATTATTAACGCTGCCGTAAATAAATACCTCTATGCTTTTGTTAGCTTTATATAGGACAACTAGGTTAACTACCTACTACTTATTAAGTTTACTATAAATAACTAAGTTAATAAGAGTATAGGCATTTCCCCATTTTTTATAAACTATAGCTTTAACCCTTACCTTAGAATCGAGCCTACTGGCCCCTACCTACTAACACTATTAGTATAAGTAAAGAAGGAGTTCTTCTACGCAGACTTTATAGCCAACCACTTTAAGCGGATATTAATATAGCTTAAGGCCCTAGCCCGGATTTTATAGTAACGCTATAAAAATAATGCTAATACCTATAAGGATAAGAGCGTATTATTCTACAAAGGTAATATGGTTATAGTTAGCTTAGAAAATATAAAAATAAATAAACCTAAGAAGAAATAGGATAATAAATGGGACGGCCTATACCCTATACTCGCAGTATACTAAGGGGCAGTTATAGTAAACCTCCTAAACTATATCTAAGTAAATAAATCCTTTTATATATCTAAGGTCCGCCTATAGGCTACTAAAGAGATCTCTAGCTAAGCAAATATTAATATTATAGAGCGCCGTAATATATAAGGACGAGTGGCAGAGAAAGATAATAATAGCAATATAGAAGATAAATAAGAGTTTAAGAAAATCTTTAATATATATAATAAAGACCCCTAAGGCCTAACTTATAAAATTAAATAGAAATATTATAAGGATATAACCTAGCAGCTAAAGGAAGACCTAAAGGGTTGCGAATAAGCTATATAGCGCTTTTATAAGCAATACCCTAAGAAACTAGGACCCCTAGACTAGGCATGAGATAAGGAAAAGTTATACTAAGGTTGCGGCTAACCACTGTATTAAAATTTATAGTAGTTAAGATGTTATAGAACTTTAACTAGCGGTTAAAGTTATTTAATTAGCTAAATTCTTGCCAAGAAACGCCACGCGGATTAATTTAGGTGGCGGTATAGAGTTCTACTAACCTTACTTACTAAATTAACTAATTAGGATTTTCCATGCCCGGTATAGAAAATCGCCATTAGCTTAGCTAAGGGCGGTAAGTAGAACTAATATCTTTATGGTAAAAAATAGGCAACCCTATATACTGCCTATTTTTAAGTTATTTGTTTAGTTTAGGGACTAAACTATTTAGGGGAGAGGAGTACTATCACGGCACTAACCTAACGCATACTATTTTATACTATCTTGTACTATTTCCTACTATTAGCTAACCTACTACTAGTGACTTAGCGGCCGGCCCTACTATTTATATACAATACCCCCTTTCCACCTTCTTCCCCTCTTTATACTATAACGTAGTTATTTAATCTACTTTATTGCAGTACTGTAATAATTACTTACTACTAAAGCCATTTGTACCTAATACTTAGATTATTCTAAGCCGCCTATAACAAAGCTTTATAGGAAATACTATAGTAGACTTATTAATGGGCTAGGTATATAGATATAGGTTAAGTTAATAAATAAACATAACTGGCGAAGTAGTTGTCTAATAAATTAACTCCAATTATATTCTAAGATTTACTATAAAGAAGAGAACTATCTATAGTAGGGACTATAGTCCTTTAAATATATAATACTACGCTTAAGAAATGTACTAAGTACGTCGGTACGTTAGTATGTCGGTATATTATATTCCTACGTCCCTACATTCCTACGTTCCAAACTTGTAACGTAACTTACTACGTAACTCAGCTACCCCTTATTTTATAGCTCGATCAGTTCTAGCACCTCCCGTACTATCTTAACTAACCTATATATATCTCTTCTTAATAGTTCTACTACTGCCGATATAAGGTCCGTAACACTTTATCTAATACTTACTAAAATTACTCTTAATATATTCTCTATACCAATAATAAGCTCTATATATAAATAAGCTTTTAGTTAAGCTAAAAGGATTATTACTAATAAGCGTAATAGACTATTAGCCGATATAATTAAAGGCCTTTTATTAAATAGTTTAATTAACTATATTAACTCCGGTAGAGCTTTAACTATACGCTAGTTAATAAGCTTAAATATTAATCTTATTAGCTATAAGCTAACAATGGAGGTAGAAAAGTTGGTTTAGTAAGATATATTTAATAGAGCTTTATATTTAATTAAATCTAATATAAAAATAGAGCTTGTAGAGCCTTTACTACTAACTATTCTATCTGTCTTTTAAGTTTCTATAAGTACGTAGGACGAATTTAGCTATATTTAAATACTCTATTAGGTAAATTAGGGTTAAATTTTTATTTAGTAATATTAATATTTGTATATAGAGAGGTGGTACTAAAAATCCGCAATAAAATACTATTAAGTCTATATTAATTTCCTAATTAGGATAGCTAGCTAGTAGCTTAATAGTTAGTAGGCATTATCTAACAGTTAGCAGATAGTAAGCGATCCAATTAATACAGTTAGTTAGCTATTTTGCTTAAGCTTATAGCTAGGCTAATTATTAGATATACTATACTTAGGGGTAGCCAAGACCTAGCCAAAGGCTAGGCTTAGCACCTCTTTATAAACACCTCTGGCTTATAGCCCTTCCCTTTTTATTAGTTTGTCTCTCTTTTATTACTATACTCTTTACCATATTGTCCACTCCTCTATTAACTCTTCTATAACTTATACTCGGCTTATTTACCCCCTACTGTATATCTAGGCAATATACTTTACACTATTATAATAATAAGAGAGCAACTAACTAATTAAAACTTTAGATTTTGGAAAGCTTTATTTACTACCTTACCTAAAGGCTTACTAACTCCCTTTACTAGATCTAATATTATTTTAGTAGTAGGTTAAAAGGGTATTAAAGAAGCTATATTTAAGTTGCTGTGAAAGAACTATGCTATAGTAGACGCGTAGGAAAAAGATTTATGCCTAAAACACCAGAAATAAATATATAAACTCCGCCTACTAAATAAACTTATACTTTATTTATATACTAGATATAGAAATTTAAATAAATGTAGGTGGTTGAAGTCTTAAGAATTTTGGTATAAAAATGCAGAGATACGAGCCTTCGTGTTTACGCGAATTTTACACGTTGGTGGTTTGGTAAGTATGGCCCACTATAATTTTCACAATAAAATTAGTAGGGTCGTATTTGTCCGACTAGGGTCGTAGGTGCTAAGCAGTAACTTCGGTTATCTCAGGTGCCTCAGCCGCTTCTCCGAGGAATTTGTGGCGTTGCATAGTCCCACTCTCTTGCCACTGCCCCACTCTGCCCAATTAGCGGCGCGCACTAACTCTTGCGAACTCTTAAGCCAATAGAACGTCGCGCTACCCCCTAGCCCCCCTGTAACCCCAAAATTCCTCTGCGAAGTGTCTGATTATGGGCGCGCGTTTGCTGTAAACCGGGCGCGATTCTTAACGTATGCCAACTTTAAGCAACTCTAGCAGCGTAAATATACCAGTTATAGTCTTAGTGCGCGATGCATTTAAATTAAAATCTCTTCTTTTATTTAATTATAATAATTATAATTAGCTAACTACTGTATTAGGGGGCGATATACAGCCTTAAAGTTTAAAGATGTATTTTTAAAACTGGTTTTTTTTGCCAGCTGCATCGAAACAACGGCCGTACTCTACCACTACTACTCTATTTCCTTCTAAATTTACAGAGGTGCCTCTTTTATCCTATAATAACCAGCTCACCTGGTTAAACTAGTAGGTATAGATTTGCTTTGCAAATCCTATCCCTCCATCGTGCTGCAGGGGCTGCTTTGTAGCAGGGTAAGCTTTGGGCAGAGCCTCGTGTAGGGCTTTAGTAGAGCATCGTGCAGAGCATCGTGCAGAGCTTCGTGCAGAGCCTTGTGCAGGCGTGCAGNCGTGTAGATTGCAGACGTGTAGATTGCAGACGTGCAGACGTGCAGACGTGCAGACATTCGTACGGGCGTTCGTGCGATTAATTAATTGTATGGACGTTCATAAAGCCGTTCGTACGGGCGTTTGGTTGATNGATCATATAGACGTTTATAGAGCCGTTCGTGTAGACGATTATAGAGCCTTCCTAGTAGTATATTAGTGCTGCATATTAGGAGAGCTTTGGAGCTCCGTACTAAGCTTCGAGTAGAGCTTTGAGCAGAGCCTCGCGTAGAGCTTTTAAGCAGAGCTTTTGAGCAGAGCTCCGTGCAGAGCCTCGAGTAGAGCTTCGAGCAGAGCGTCATGCAGAGCGTCGTGCAGAGCGTCGTGCAGAGCTTCGAGCAGAGCTTCGATAGAGCTTTGAGTAGAGCGTCGTGCAGAGCCTTGTGCAGAGCTTCGAGCAGAGCTTCGAGCAGAGCTTCGAGCAGAGCTTCGAGCCGAGCAGAGCTTCGAGCCGAGCAGAGCAGAGCTTTGTATAGGCGTTCGTGCAGGCGTTCGTGTAGGCGTTCGTGTAAACGTTCGTGCAGGCGTTCGTGCAGGCGTTCGTAGACGTTTGTAGGGGCGTTTGTAGGGGTACTAGGGGGACGGTCGGGCTCTATTGCGGATGCAATATAACGTATTCGGTAAGCAAGTGGCCACTGCAAGCATGTGGCCACCTCACCAAAAAACCAAAAAATCGATCTTTAGTATCTCAACAACAACTAAATAATAAATTCTAAAANTTTAGATTTAGACTTTCATATACGCTTTGCAACTCCTATTAAAGTTGCATAGTAATTAGTTNAGTAGTTTTTAAGATATAGAGATTTTGCTTTATTTTGGCCCCAAAATCATAATATCTTAAAAACTACTAGACTAATTACTATGCAACTTTAATAGGAGCTGCAGAGTGTATATAAAAGTCTAAATATAAATTATTACAATTTATTATTTAGTTGTTGTTGAGATATTAAGGATCGATTTTGTGGGTTTTTGGTGAGTTTTTGGAGGTGGCTACATGCTTGCAGTGGCCACTTGCTTACCGAATACGTTATAGAGTAAGAGATGAGCTTTTGAATAGAGGTATTAGCGAGCTAAGCAGCGCTATATTAGGGGGCGATATACAACGTTAAAGGCGATAGAACTGTTTTCTACTAGCGAGGCTGTATAGCCTTTATAAAAGGCGCCCATAATCTCTTAGACCCTCGGAGAGGAATCCACCTCGGCGCTCTGTAATTGGCTGCTAAAGCTAGCGCAAGCACTAACGCATGCGGCGTACATGAGCTGCGGCGCCAGTCGCTAATTGGCTTAGGTGTGGCGGTGCCAGCCGCTAATTGGCTCAGGAGTTTGCAGGAGGTAAGGTGGATTTTCTCTCCGAGGGTCTGAGTCAACTGAGATAAAACTTCGGTACGGCGTTGCCCAACGTCACGTGGCCGGGTGTAGTGATTCTCCTAAATAGGGGCTCAATCAAGTCAACACTCACCCTATGCTTCGTTAGCTGCCTCGCAGAGAACAAGAAGTCTCGTGAAGCGGCGCCTCTACCGCGGCTCCATCCGGCACGCCCCGTCACCATGTCCGCCACCAAGCCCACGACACCGCCAGACAACACACTCCAGAACTTCAGCCGTCAAAGTCCTTGCGTCTACTACCTCTCTAACTCCGAGCCAACCGAAACCGAGACAAGCGCAGAATCTGTCATCAATAATGCCGACATCGATAATGTCAATGCCAGCAGCAACCATAGCGATAGCAGTCCGCCCAACCTCATCATCCTCTGCACCTGGGTGAATGCCGCACCCCGCCACATCGCAAAATACACCGCAGCCTACTCATCCCTCTACCCCTCAGCCGCGCAACTCCTTATCACCACCTCCCTCGCCGACATGTCCTACCGACGCAACCCGACCCAGCGCTCCCGCCTCGCTCCCGCCGTCCGCACCATCGCGGCAACCTCATCGTCGACGCCGTCCCCCTCTCCCAGCCTACCGAACCCGAACCCCCGCATCCTCCTCCACATCTTCTCCCACGGCGGCGCCCACACAGTCTGCCAGCTCGCGACTGCCTTCCGCGCCCAGACCTCCCGCCCTCTCCCCATCGGCGTCATGATCCTGGACAGCACGCCCGGCCACGGCACATACAAGCGCAGCCTTGACGCCATCGTCTTGAGCATGCCCAAGTCGGCCCTCATACGCGTCCTCGGCACGCCGCTCGCGCATGCGTACCTGTCAACTGTGTGGTTGATGGATCGGTTGTTGGGGGTCGAAAACGTCGTGCAGCGGTTGCGGCTTGGTTTGAGCGATAAGAGGCTGTTCGCCGAGGAGGCGCCGCGGCTGTATGCGTACTCGAAGGCGGATAGGATGGTCTGGTGGGAGGATGTGGAGGAGCATGCAAAAGCAGCGGAGGACGCAGAGTGGGAGGTGGAGAGGGTAAGGTTTGAGGAAAGTCCACACGCAGGGCATATCTTAGAGGATGGGGAGAGGTATTGGGGTGCTGTGAGGAGGACTTGGGGGAAGGGTAAGGGGTAGTGTCGGCCATTGCGTAACGTTTCCACAAAATTCAATCGTTCCGATACCGATTTGGCTGAGAATAGAATAATGTGAAAGTTGCATTTATAAAAGTGTTCATACATAGTATCGAATGCTTATACAATCACGACCTTTATGCCTGTGTCTGAAAAAGGTCAGGTGAGATCAGCTGATCGTTCTGCTTATTGATGTACCCCTTTACCTCAGAAGCTTAGACCTTACCTCAGCAGGCTCAGACGTGATTCTGTTGGTGCGGATTTTCAATCGGTCCGCAAGCTGACTAACTACATTTGTGCGAAACCACCAGAATCACGTCTGAGCCACATTTCCAAGGTTTCTTAGTAAATCCGACGATATTTGCGTTGCGGAGGTTGCGGATATTAAAATAACTCAACACCAGTATTTTATATTATTCCCTAAAGTTGATCGATTATATAACAGAACGTAGGCTTTTAGAATATATTATTTTTATTACTTAGGTATTTTTAGGTCTTGTGATCATTTTCATTAAAAAAAAAAAAGCGTTATTAGCAATTCTGTGACCATATATAACTTTATTAAACGCTGGCTAATATATATAAAACCTATATAGATCTATAATAGGTACCTTAAGGCACCTACTATAGCCAGGTGGATATATAATATCCACAATATATTAGATAATCTCCCTATAAACCTCATTATATGCTAAGTACTAAGTTATAGATATTTAAGCTAACCTATAGTATACTACTATAAAAACTTATTATATATAGAGATAGAGGGTTAAATAAGATACTAGAACAGCTGCTACTATATTAGGTGCCGGATACTTAAAATTGAAGAAGTTATAGGATGGAGCGGGAGCGACGGCTCCGAATAGATATCCGCAACGTCCTCAATCGCACTGCGGGTCTCTTCGTGCAGAGCTTTGAGCAGAGCTTCGAGCAGAGCCTCGTGCAGAGCTTCAAGCAGAGCCTTGTGCAGAGCTTCAAGCACAGCCTTGTACAGAGCTTCGAGCAGAGCTCCGTGCAGAGCTTCGAGCAGAGCTCCGTACAGAGCTTCGAGTAAAGCCCCGTGCAGAGCTCCGTGCAGAGCTTCGTACAGAGCTTCGTGCAGAGCTTCGTGCAGAGCTTCGTGTAGAGCTTCGTGCAGAGCTTCGTGCAGAGCCTCCGTACGCGGAGCTTTCGTACGCGGAGCTTTGTGCGGAGCTTCGTGGAGAGCCTCCGTACGCAGAGCTTTGCGGAGCTTCGTGCAGAGCTTCGTGCAGAGCTTCGTGCAGAGCTTCGTGTAGAGCTTCGTGCAGAGCTTCGTGCAGAGCCTCCGTACGCGGAGCTTTCGTACGCGGAGCTTTGTGCGGAGCTTCGTGGAGAGCCTCCGTACGCAGAGCTTTGCGGAGCTTCGTGCAGAGCTTCGTGCAGAGCTTCGTGCAGAGCCTCCGTACGCGGAGCTTTCGTACGCGGAGCTTTGTGCGGAGCTTCGTGGAGAGCCTCCGTACGCAGAGCTTTGCGGAGCTTCGTGCAGAGCTTCGTGCAGAGCCTCCGTACGCAGAGCTTCGTGCGGAGCTTCGTGCAAAGCTTCGTGCAGAGTTTCGTGCAGAGCTTCGCACAGAGCCTCGTGCAGAGCCTAAGTAGGCGAATCGCCCGTTCGGCGGCGCTTTTTGCTTGACATCGCGGGGGTTAATAGGGTGGATATATTGATCGATTATAGAGCTGCCTCTGCGGATTAATTTGACGGTATTTCTAAGATAATAGCTGTTGTGGGGGGGTAGATTAATTTCGTTTAAGAAGGTGACCGCTCCACATACAAACAAAGTCGGATCGCTTAAGAAATGCTGGAAAAGTCTCTCAGACCATAGAATCAACTTTTTGACAAAAAAGGTTAGCGATATCCGCTTGCGGATATACGTATGTCCGCTAATTGATTCTACGGTCTGAGCTTGCTTACCTCAGCAAGCTTAGACGCGATTCTGTTGGTGCGGATTTTCAATCGGTCCGCAAGCTTACTAACTACGTTTGTGCGAAACCACCAGAATTACGTCTAAGCGTGTTTCGTAATACTTATAAGCATTCCGGCGATATCCATGATTTTTCCTATACTTGCAGTTAAATTGCTCAACCACAACGGCTTAAAATACTACTAAAAGTTCATCGATTATACAACAGAATCTAGGCTTTTAGAATATATTATTTTTATTACTTAGGTATTTTTAGGTCTTGTGATTATTTTCATTAAATAAAAAAAAGCGTTATTAGCAATTCCGGCGATATATATAACTTTATTAAGCGCTAGCTAATATATATAAAACCTATATAAATCTATAATAGCTACCCTAAAGAACCTTAGGTAGTTATTGTTTGGGTAGGCTGTACAGAGGCTCCGCGTATAAAAGCTCTACACGAAGCTCTACGTACGGAGGCTCTGCACGAAGCCTTACACGAAGCTCTGCACAAAGCTCTGCACAAAGCTTTTATAGAGTCTCCGTAGTAGAGCCGTCGTACGCAAAACCGTTGTACGCAGAGCCTCCGTACGCAGAGCTTTGTGCGGAGCTTCGTGCAAAGCTTCGTACGGAGCCTCGTGCAGAGCTTCGTGCGGAGCCTCATGCAGAGCTTTGTGCAGAGCTTCGTGTAGAGCTTCGTGCAGAGCTTCGTGCAGAGCATCGTGCAGAGCTTTGTGCAGAGCTTCGTGCAGAGCTTTTGTGCAGAGCTTCGTGCAGAGCTCATGCAGAGCTTCGTGCAGAGCCTCGTGCAGAGCTTCGTGCAGAGCTTCGTGCAGAGCTTCGTGCAGAGCTTCGTGCAGAGCTTCGTGCAGAGCTTCGTGCAGAGCTTCGTGCAGAGCCTCCGTACGCAGAGCTTCGTGCAGGGCCTAAGCGGGCTAATGGGGTAGATATATTTATCGATTATAGAGCTGCTTCTGCGGATTAAATTAATGGTATTTCTGAGATAATAGCTGTTATGGGGGTGTAGATCAATTTCGTTGAAAAAAGGTAACTGCTCTACATACAAAAATAAGTCGGATCGCCTAATAAAACCTTACGAAAGTCCCTCAGAACTATAGTATATCCACAAGTTACGTTTATATGGCTGATTTAGCGGCTAAGTCACGATTACGCAGGCGAGGAGCCCGTGCGTTCAGCGACTATAGATGTTACCCCATATCTATAGTTGATTTTTGATCGCCAGCGACACTACGCTCTTAACACCCGTCGAGCGCTATGCGGTAGAGCCTGCTGAGAGCCTTTCTACTTATTACTAGAATGGTAAGAATCGGCCTATGGTTAATGAAGATATTCGCGTTTTAAGTTACGCGCCGCCATTATATAGCACCCTAAAGTACCCCATTAAACTTATACGGTACTAAAATAAGCCCCTAGGGGGGCTATAGATAAAGGTTTTAATAGAAGACCTCTTAGTATCTTATTAGAAGTTATATATATAACTATTTTAAAGCTTTTTTACCCGCTTAAAGCCGTTTATAAAGCTAATCTAGCGAGCACTATATTTGCTCCTATTATAGATTAACCTACTATATAGCCGCTTCCTCGCTAAACTTTTAGACCTACGTAACCCGCTTAATTTCCTTAATAACCTTAAGCTATAGGGAGTACTATTAAACCTCCTTTTGCCAGCCGGCCCGCTATTTACTGCCCTATTTAGAATCTAGCGCTACTACGGAAGGATTGCCTCCTAGCCCTTCGGTCTACTTACGCTAAAGGGCCCGTATAGAGTTCACCGCGCGGCTTATATAGTATATAGGTAGAGACCTAAACCCGGGCTCTAGCTAAGACTGCGGCTATAGCTACGGCTACGGCTATAGTAGCGGCGGCGGTAGTAGCGGTGGCGAAGCTATACGGGAAAAAGAGCCTATAGCGCTTACCTAGGCGGACGTATATTTACTAGATCCCGTAATAGATAGAGCTAAAGGGGCTACTTCTATAGGCGGACGCGGGGGGTTAGTAGACTAGCCCTAAGGCTATACCGCAGCTATAGCCGCAGCTATAGCTAAAGGGGCTTCTAGTTAAAATATAAGGCCTCTAGACGTTAGTAATTAAAGTTATAAAAATTAGGCCTACTAGGACTTATTTAGATGGTCTAATAAGCCCTTAACCTTGCTAGCTGTCTACTTATATTCGGCGTATAAAGCCTTTAGTTAGTTAGTAAGGAGTAGTATAGCTTAGTAGAGAATTAACAGCTAATTTAGGCTCCCCTCCTCTTCCTATAGGCAGGGCTTTAAATCCTACGCGAAGGCCTTATATACCTTATGCTAAAAAATAGGGTGGCTCTATATTAGATGGCTTGGGAATATCTTATAAAGAGTTACTAAGTTCTATAGAATAACCTCGCGGAGGTAAAAGAGAAGGTTTATAACCCCTATAGCGGTAAGGTTGTTAATCTAGTATAGCTATAGGCTAAAACGGCCCTTTTATTTGTTTAGTTTAGGCTATATTATTAATAGTAGTATATTAGGCGGCGTAATACCCACACAGCGGATTTTAAAACAGCCTATCTATAAGGGGTATCCTACTATTAACCTTATAAACTCTTACGGGAGAGAGTTTAAGTAATAGCCTACTATCTGCTCTTAGTTTTACCTCCTAGCGCGCTAAATCTAGTCCTTACTAACCCCCTTTAGCTCTGCCGTCTTAACGCCGGCGCTCCGCCTAATATATATCTTTTTTTTAAAGAAGACGTTAACGTATTAAAAGGCCTTTGCGACCTAATCTCGCTATAAGTTATATAAAAGGGCTGCCTTATAGTCCCTACCGCTTTTAATTAAGCATATATTATACTATACTAAGCGCCTACTAAAGTCCAGGAACAGCTTCGTACTAAGATCCTAGTAGTATAGAAGATAGAAAGCTAGCCCGCTAAGTATATAAATAAGCGGCTTCCTGTTCCGTAGGGCCCTAATAGTCTTAAGGCGGCTATGCTGGTTCTACTTACCTATATATATAGTAAATATTAAGGGTATATAGCGCGTAGGGCCTTTACCCTTAAACTTAAAGGTAAATAGATCTAAGATCTTAGTGGAGTATTTATTGCCGCTATAGGTAAGTATATAATAGCCTAGTAGGATATTAATAAGTATATAGAAGTAGCACTCTAGAGATAAGGCGGCGCCCCTAGCCTAGAGCTTACGGCAGATACTCTAAAACTCGTCCTCGGTATAGCCGTTAAGGAGGGTATCTTCGCCCTTATCGACAAACTGCTCTTTCTCACACTACGCGTCCCTCCGCTATAATGTCTTTAGGTACTCCCTAATGCTATCCTCCCGCAGAAACGGGTGGCTGTTTATTTCTATAGCTTTCTACATTTAATAGAGGTCCATTAAAGTAGTAATATAGCCATAAACTAACCGCTATAAGAACCGCGTCTCCTCTTAGGGTACGTTAATATTAGCTTTACGGCTCTTCCCTTTTAAGGGCCGGCTTATAACCTCCTTAATAAGGAAGAGAAGTAGCTTATCCTTTATAACGGTATCACTATTATAGTACTGCTTCCGTTTATAGAAGGCCTAGGGCCGGACAATACGTTAGTTATAGGCCGCGATACTTTTAGGAGAGGGGGGGTATTACCTTAAACTCCTTCTGCTTTAGATTATACGTTAAAGACATATTCTTAGGCCTTATAGTACGCATAAGGGCGAGGATATACTGCGCGTTAGCGTGTAATTTAGTATTATTAGCGATATTAATCTCTACGCGGTTAGTTAGCGCTATTTTATATAGTAGGTATAATAGCAGATATGCTGCCGCAATTAAGGATTAGGCAGGAAGGACTTTTTTATATATACTTAGGGCCCTAATGCCCCTAATTACCCTATAGTTGGGGTTAATTAGCGGCTTAATTAGCGGGTAGCCCTAAATATATAAATCTCCTCAGCTTGGCGCTGGTGGCGCTATAGAGATCCTCAAATCTAACCTAGGTGGCTGGCTAAATACGTAATTTTTTGGCTAACTAACGATTAGCTAGGCCTCTTATACTAATAATATATCTATAGTTACGTTTATATAGCTAATTTAGCGGCTAAGTTATAATTACATAGGCGAGGAGGCCCGTGCGTTTAGCGACTATAGATATTACCCTATATCCACAATCGATTTTTAATTGCTAGTAACACCGCGCTCTTAATACCTGTCGAGCGCTATACGTAGAGCCTGCTAAGAGCTTTCTACTTATACTAGAATGGTAAGAATCGGCTATAGGTTAATAAAGATATTCGCGTTTTAAGTTACACGCCGCCATTATATAAGCACCCTAAAGCACTCTATTAAACTTATACGGCACTAAAATAAGCCCCTAGGGGGCTATAGATAAAGGTTTTAATAGAAGACCTCTTAGTATCTTATTAGAAGTTATATATATAACTATTTTAAAGCTTTTTTACCCGCTTAAAGCCGTTTATAAAGCTGATCTAGCGAGTACTATATTTACTCCTACTGTAGATTAACCTACTATATAGCCGCTTCCTCGCTAACCTTCTAGACCTATATAACCCACTTAATTTCCTTAATAACCTTAAGCCGTAGGGAGTACTATTAAACCTCCTTTTACTAGCCGGCCCGCTATTTACTACCCTATTTAGAATCTAGCACTACTATAGAAGGATTGCCTTCTAGCCCTTTAGTCTACTTACGCTAAAGGGCTTATATAGAGTTTACCGCGCGGCTTATATAGTATATAGGTGGAGACCTAGACCTAGGCTCTAGCTAGGACTACGGCTGCGGCTATAGCTGCGGCTATAGTAGCGGCGACGGCGGTGGCGGTAGCGAAGCTATATAGGAAGGAGAGCCTATAGTGCTTGCCTAGGCGGACATATATCTACTAGATCCCGTAATAGATAGAGCTAAAGGGGCTACTTCTATAGGCGGATATGGGGGGTTAATAGACCGGCCCTAAGGCTATACTATAGCTGTAGCCGTAGCTATAGCTAAAGGGGCTTCTAGTTAAAATGTAAGGCCTTTAGACGTTAATAATTAAAGCTATAAAGATTAGGCCCGCTAAGACTTATTTAGATGGTTTAATAAGCCCTTAACCTTACTAGCTATTTGTTTATATTCGGCGCGTAAAGCCTTTAGTTAGTTAGTAAGGAGTAGTATAGCTTAGTAGAGAATTAATAGCTAATTTAGGCTTTTCTCCTCTTCCTATAGGCAGGGCTTTAGATTCTACGCGAAGGCCTTATATGCCTTATGCTGAAAAATAGGGTAGCTCTATACTAAATGGCTTAGGAATATCTTATAGAGGGTTACTAGGTTTTGTAGAATAACCTTACAAAGGTAAAAGAGAAGGTTTATAACCCCCATAGCGGTAAGGTTGTTAATTTAGTATAACTATAGGCTAAAACGGCCCTTTTATTTATTTAGTTTGGGCCATATTATTAATAGTAGTATATTAGGTAGCGTAATACCCATATAGCGGATTTTAAAGCAGCCTATCTATAAGGGGTATTCTACTATTAACCTTATAAACTTTTATAGGAGAGAGTTTAAGTAATAGCCTATTATCTGCTCTTAGTTCTACCTTCTAGCGCGCCAAATCTAGTCCTCGCTAACCCCCTTTAGCTTTACTGTCTTAGTGCTAGCGCTTTACCTAATATATGTCTTCTTCTTTAAGAAGACGCCGATATACTAAAAGGCCTTTATAACCTAATCTTGCTACAAGTTATATAAAAGGGCCGCCCTCGCGGTCCCTACCGCTCTTAATTAGGCGTATATTATACTATACTAAGCGCCTACTAAAGTCTAGGAACGGCTCTGTATTAAGATCCTAGTAGTATAGGAGATAGAAAGCTAGCCCGCTAAGTATATAAATAAGCGGCTTCCTATTCTGTAGGGCCCCAATAGTCTTAAGGCGGCTGTACTAGTTCTACTTACCTACGCGTGTAGTAAATATTAAGGGTATATAGCGTATAGGGCCTTTACCCTTAAACTTAAAGGTAAATAGATCTAAGATCTCGGCGGAGTATTTATTGCCGCTATAGGTAAGTATATAGTGGCCTAGTAGGATATTAATAAGTGTGTGGAAGTAGTACTTTAGGGATAAGGCGGCGCCCCTAGCCTAGAGCTTATAGTAAACGCTCTAGAACTTATCCTCGGTATAGCCGTTAAGGAGGGTATCTCTGCCCTTATTGGCGAACTGCTCTTTCTTACGCTGCGCGTCCCTCCGCTGTAGCGTCTTTAAATACTCCCTAACGCTATCCTCCCGCGGAGATAGGTAGCTGTTTATTTCTATAGCTTTCTGCATCTAATAGAGGTCCGTTAGAGTAGTAATATAGCCGTAAACTAATCACTATAAGAGCCGCGTCTCCTCTTAGGGTATATTAATATTGGCTTTACGGCTCTTCCCTTTTAAGGGCTGGCTTATAACCTCCTTAACAAGGAAAAGAAGTAGCTTATCCTCCGTAATGGTATCGCTGTTATAGTACTGCTTCCATTTATAGAAGGCCTAGGGCTAAACAACGCGTTAGTTACGGGCCGCGATGCTTTTAAAAGAGGGGGGGTATTACCTTAAACTCCTTCTGCTTTAGATTATACGTTAAAGACGTATTCTTAGGCCTTATGGTATATATAAGGGCGAGGACATACTGCGCGTTAGCGCGTAATTCGGTATTATTAGCGATATTAATCTCTACGCGGTTGGTTAGCGCTATCTTATATAGTAGGTATAATAGTAGACGTGCTGCTACGATCGAGGATTAGGTAGGGAGGACTTTTTTATATATACTTAGGGCCCTAATGCCCCTAATTACCCTATGGTCGGGGTTGATTAGCGGCTTAATTAGCGGATGGCCCTAGATACGCGAATCTCCTTAGCTTGGCGCTGGTGGCGCTGTGGAGATCCTCGAATCTAACCTAGGTAGCTGGCTAAATATATAATTTTTCGGCTAACCGACGATTAGCCGGGCCTCTCATACTATAGAATTAACTTTTTAACAAAAAAGGTTAGCAATATCCGCTTGCGGATATACGTATGTCCGCTAATTAATTCTATAGTCTAAGCTTGCTAAGGTAATAAGCTTGCTAAGGTAAGCTTAGACTAAGAAATCGATTGCGGATATTGGAATATCCGCACCGTCCGCTAAGCTGATTTAGGACGGTAATTGTTTTCTTAGTATAAGAGGCCCGGCTAATTGTCGGTTAGCTGGAAAATTATATGTTTAGCTAGCTACCTAGGGTAGATTTAAGGATCTCTATAGCGCTATTAGCGCTAAGCTGAGCAGATACGCGTATTAAGGGCTACCCACTAATTAAGCCGCTGATTGACGCCAACCGTAGGGTAATTAGGGCCATTAGGGCCCTAAGTATATATAAAAAAGTCCTCCCTACCTAATCCTTAATCGCGGTAGCACGTCTACTATTATACCTACTATATAAGATAGCGCTAACTAACCACGTAAAGATTAATATCGCTAATAATACTAAATTATGCGCTAACGCGTAGTATATCCTTGCCCTTATATATACTATAAGGCCTAAGAATATATCTATAATATATAATCTAAAGTAAAAGAAGTTTAAGGTAATATCCCCCCCTTTTTAAAAGTATTGCGGCTTATAGCTAACGTATTATCTAGCTCTAGGCCTTTTATAAACAAAAGTAGTACTATAATAGCAATACCGTTATAGAGGATAAGCTACTTTTTTTCCTTATTAAGGAGGTTATAAGCTAGCCCTTAAAATGGAAGAGCTATAAAGCTAATATTAATATACCCTAAGAGGAAACGCGGCTTTTATAGTGGTTAGTTTATAGCTATATTACTACTTTAATAGACCTCTATTAGATATAGTGTAACTAACTACCGGACCTTATATATTACCCTATTTTACCTATATTAGCACTACCCTCGTATGTCTTAGATATGTTTAAAATGACTTATAGGCTTTAGAGTTTAGGGTCTACTTTTATGTATTTATACCACTTAATTTCTATAGATTTATAATTAAGTCGCTCGTTTAATTCCTATATACTGTAAAGCTTATAGTTATAAGCCCGGCCTGCCTACCGTACTACATCTAATCTATATATTTAGCGCTTATTAAGCAATTAATATGCTACCTTATTTAAGAAGTCACTACTTCTTCTACCTTTATAAGTGTTTTAAGCTTCTTTTAGGTACCGCTGTTGTACTTATAATTACCTTTATTTACTAAACGGACGGATAATCAAATATTATATTAAATATTGATCGTACTAAGCCAAACCCGACTAACTATATGACCTACGACTGTATAAGCCCAACCTCCTTTAACCTAGATATATAACCATTTAATAGAGTTAACCTATCTACTATAGCATAATGACCTTATATAGCGTCTAAGTAAGAGCCTAGCTAGTGTAATAGCCCGAGTATAAAGCTAGAGCGAGATGCTAGAGCATAGAGCTAGAGTAGAAGCTAGCTTAGATATACTAATAGTAAGAGATAAGGATATTAGGTAGATATAAGGAAGGTACTAAACCAATAGTAGCTAAAGGACTATCGCTAAAACTAGATAACCGTTTAAACGACTAGCTAGCGAACACCAGATTAATTCGACTGGATTAATTAAATTAAATATTAAATATTGAATTAAACTAAACTAGAGCCTTAATATAGGCCTGTTACTAAATTAAATTAAGGCCTCCTAGGGAGGCACTAATACTACAACTAGTCGCAGCCATTACGCTATAGACGCCCTTCCGAAATACTAGCCTTATTGGCACTAGCCTTATCGGCACTAGTTATAACAACCGCAACGTCACTAAATTTAACGTCTTAACGTTACTAGAGTTATTAATAACTACCTCTAGATCTACCTTAATTATAGCTTATATGGCTACAGCCTAAATAACTACCTTAAATATAGATTAAATCACTATACCTCTTTAAATACAGTCTCCTAAGAGATTAGGGAGGATGCCTTTTTAAATATAGTTTCCTAAGAGGCTAGGGAGGACATCTCTTTAAATACAGCTCTATATCTAGAGATATAAAGTTAGGGAGATATATTTTAAAACAACCCTTTTATTACTCCTGTTTAATACAGTTTCTACCTATATTTTTCTTTCTACAGCTTTAACTACACCGTTAAATCTAGGGGGGTATGTAATCGACTACTGGACCTTGCATATTACCCTATTTTACCTACGTTAGCACTACTCTTGTATGTCTCGGATACGTTTAAAATAACTTATAGGCTTTGGAGTTCGGGGTCTACTTTTATGTATTTATACCACTTAATTTCTATAGATTTACAATTAAGTCGCTTGTTTAATTCCTATATACTGCAAAGCTTATATATAGAAAGCTATAAAAATAAATAGCTACCTATTTCCGTAGAAGGATAGCGTTAAGGAGTACCTAAAGACGCTATAGTAGAGGGACGTATAGTGTAAGAAAGAATAGTTTATTAATAAAGGCAGAGATACCCTTTTTAACGGCTATACTAAGGATAAGTTCTAGAGCGTCTACTATAAGCTTTAGGCTAGGGGCGCTACCTTATCCCTAGAGTGCTACTTCTATACGCTTATTAATATCCTACTAGGCCACTATATACTTACCTATAGTAGTAATAAACTCTCCGCCGAGATCTTAGATCTATTTACCTTTAAATTTAAGGGTAAAGGCCCTATACGTTATATGCCCTTAATATTTATTATATATATAAGTAAGTAGAACTAGTATAGCTACCTTAAGACTATTAGGGCCCTACGGAACAGAAAGCCGCTTATTTATATACTTAGTGGGCTAGCTTTCTATCTTCTATACTACTAAAATCTTAATATAGAGCTATTTCCGGACTTTAATAGTTACTTAATATAGTATAATATACATCTAATTAAGAGTGGTACTAGGGACTATAAGGTGGCCCTTTTATATAACTTATAGTAAGATTAGGTTATAAAGGCCTTCTAATATATTAGCGTCTTCTTAGAGAAGAAGATATATATTAGGTAAAGCGCTAGCGCTAAAACAGCAGAGCTAAAGGGGGTTAGTAAGGACTAGATTTGGTACGCTAAGAAGTAAAACTAAGAGTTAATAGTAGGCTATTACTTAAACTCTTTTTTATAAGAGTTTATAAGGTTAATAATAGGATACCCCTTATAAATGGGCTGCTTTAAAATCCGCTATATAGGTATTACACTACCTAATATACTGCTATTAATAATATAGCCTAAACTAGATAAATAAAAGGGCTATTTTAGCCTGCAGCTATACTAGATTAATAACCTTACCGCTATAAGGGTTATAAACCTTCTCTTTTACCTCTATAAGGTCATTCTATAGGACTTAATAGCCCTTTATAAAATATTCCTAAGCTATCTAATATAAAGCTACCCTATTTTTTAGTATAAGGTATATAAGGCCTTTATGTAAGATTTAAAGCCCTACCTATAGAAAGAGGAAAGCCTAAATTAGCTATTAATTCTCTATTAGGCTATATTACTCCTTACTAACTAATTAAAAGCTTTATATACTAAATATAAGTAGATAGCTAGTAAGGTTAAAGGCTTATTAAACTATTTAAATAAGTCCTAGTAGGCCTAGTCTTTATAGCTTTAATTACTAACATTTAGAGGCCTTATATTTTAACTAAAAACCCCTTTAGCTATAGCTATAGTAGTAGCTATAATATAGCCTTAAGGCTAGTCTACTAACCCCCTACGTCCGCTATAAAAGTAGCCCCTTTAGCTCTATCTATTATGGGATTTAGTAGATATATATCCGCCTAGGTAAGTACTATAGGCTCTTCTTTCCGTATAGCTTTACTACTACTATTACCGCTATTACTACTACCGCCACTACTATAATAGCTATTGCTGTAGCTATAGCTAGAGCTATAGTCCTAGCTAAAGCCTAGGTTTAGGTCTCTACCTATATACTATATAAGCCGCACGGTAAACTTTATATAGGCCCTTTAGTATAAGTAGACTAAAGGGCTAAGAGGTAATTCTTTTATAGTAGCGCTAGATTTTAAATAGGGTAGTAGATAGTAGGCTAGCTAACAAAAGGAGGTTTAATAGTACTCCCTACAGCTTAAGGAGATTAAGGAGATTAAGCAGGTTATATAGGTCTAGAAGGTTAGTAAGGAAGCGGCTATATAGTAGGTTAATCTATAATAGGAGTAGATATAGTACTTATTAGATTAGCTTTATAAATGGCTTTAAGTAGGTATAAAAGCTTTAAAATAGTTATATATATAACTTCTAATAAGATACTAAGAGGTCCTCTATTAAAACCTTCGTCTATAGCCCCCTAGGGGCTTATTTTAGTGCCGTATAAGTTTAATAGGGTACTTTAGGGTGGCGGCGGGCAACTTAAAACGCGAATATCTTTATTAACCCACGGCCGATTCTTACCATTTTAGTGCAAGTAGAAAGCGCTTAGCAGGCTCTACGCATAGCGCTTGACGGGTGTTAAGAGCGTGGCGTCGCTGGCGATTAAAAATTGACTGTGGATATGGGGTAACATCTACAGTCGCTGAATGCACGGACCTCCTCGCCCGCGTAATCGTGACTCAGCCGCTGATTCAGCCATATAAATGTACCTGTGGATATACTATTGGTCTGAGCTTCTGAGGTAATGATTTCTATGTGTCTGAGCTTGCTGAGGTAATGATCGCAGTACTGCCGCCGGCTGGTTTTGAAGAAATGGAAGACGACTTAGGCGAAGCGTAGAGCTAGTAGGACGACAATAAAGAGACTGGAAATAGAAGACAATCCTAAGGAAGATTCTTAAGCCGGAAGAAAATTAAGGATACGCCAAGGAAGTTAAGAGGAAAGGTAGCCTAGAAAGGGAAGGAAGTAACTACGGAAGACGTCACGAAAAAGGCTAAGAGCTTTAATTGATCAAACGACGATATAGAGTCTCAATTGGATAACAAGCGGAAGCCTAATTGAACATCAACAGATTCGAAAGCTTTGATTTATTATACGACGATGAAGAGTCTTAATTGAACAACGATACGGAAGCTTGACAGATGTAGAGCCCAGATCGGTCGCACGTCTACATGGAAGCCTTGATTAGTTGTCTACGCAAAGCCTTGGTCGTACGTGCAGTAGATAACACCTTGAGTCAAGCTAGAGTCTTAGTCAAATCTTGATCGATCGGATGCCGGTCTAAGCCGAATATAAATATAAGATATATAATAAGGGGCTATTAGAACACTTCCGGAGCTTTCGGCTATACTCTCCGAGCTTCGGACTCCCTCGCAAGCGCGGACAATTATTGTCCACTTCAGACCACAACATAGCCGTGCGTGGGGTTGTCTTGATGCAGTCCTACCGTACAGTAAATGAATGAGGTAGAGGTTTACAAGTTTACATCTCCCGTGCTCTTTAACAAACCCTATTCATTCTACCTAATCTAGGAAATATAGAAAATAATCCTGAAATCTAATATTCTAAGGCGCCTTCATCAACAGGTATGTATCCTCGCTCTCCTCCGTCTGCTTTGATTCGTGTTTAGCCCGCAGCGCCTCAACAGCAACCTGTCCCAACCGCGCAACTGACCCTGCATTCATGATTTCGAGTACGCTAATTTCCAGCCCTAAGCTCCGGCGCCACCAGTTCCGGATCTCGATACTCACCAACGAGTCTACACCCATGGCAGAGAGTGACCGCGTTACATCCAAATCCTCCTCCGGCTGTAACATGAACGAGCAGATCCTGTGGCCTATTTCCTGTGTAAGGAAGTCAAGGCTTGCTTTGTCGTCTAGAATTGCTAGATCTACCGAAGCCGAGGAGAGAAACTCCTTTAGACCTTCGCTAGCCGTTCCCCCGCTGGTATCTGCTGCTACTTCGAGATTTCTATAGAGAGCCATGCGGATATCTCGCTTCCAAATGGTTCGGTTACTAGGGTCAGAGAGTGGCCTAGTAGACCTCAATCCGATCGTAAAATGGCTTGGATTGGAAAATCCGTCCTTCGATGGCTTCGCAGGTCTCGATTGACTGATTGCCATTTGCATAGCATCAAGAAGATCTTTCTCCTCTAACGTGTGTGCACCTGTGGCACGGAATTGCTCCAGAACCGCGGGATTCTGGCTAACGTAGCCGACATCCTCCATAACGCCAACATCTATGACAGACGCTGGTAGACCTAGGTAGTGGCGATGCTGCACGAATGAGTCCAAGAAAGTGTTGGCTGCCGCGTAGTTGGCTTGACCCCATTGGCCCACGATACCAGATATAGAGCTGAAGAGAACGAAGAAATCAAGCTTCGCGGTTTGAAATGCTCTGTGCAGATTCCAGGTGCCATCAACCTTCGAAGCAAGAGCCGTATCCCAATCTTCGTGTGTTAGCTGGAGCACCGCCCGGTCCTATGAATCGTCAGTGGGCTGCTGGGAATATCTAGCCTTATCAGGGTTCTTACCCTCAATACCATAGACATTTGGATAACACCGGCGATCGGCCTTGAACACATGGCGACTGCCCGTTCCACATCATCCAGATTGGCCACGCTCCCTGCCACTGCAGTGATGGTGCAGCCTTGGACCTCAAGCTCCTGGAAAAAGGCTTTGTCTCCGCTGGATCTTCCCGCTGAGCGAGAAAGATAGACCAAGTGTCGTGCTCCGTTCTCAACCATCCACGTTGAAACAGCACGGCCAAGCCCTCCGAGGCCCCCTACCAAGAGATAAGACGCTTCTGAGGACAAGGCAAATTTCCGTTGAGCTCTGGCCATAGGCAGCTCATCAGGATCTTCCGGCATCTTCACGACTATCTTGCCGATGTGCTGACCCTTCTGCATATACCTGAAAGCTTCTCCAATCCGCCTGGCCTCAAAGACCCTGACTGGGCGGATCGGTTCAATTTCCCCTTGTCGGTAATATGTAATGCACTGTTCAAGCAGCCTATTCCTTGTCACCAGAAGGTCTTATTTGTTTGGCTCCTGATCATTTGAACTCACCTGTGACATGCTTCCGGCTTCTCTGCGGCAAGTTGCGCCAGATCCACCCCGAAGAAAGATCGGTTGGACTCGAAGACATCCATACTCAACATTCCATGACCGATGAAGTCTCGCTTCCCAATCTCAAGCATTTTGCCAAATTTTGCAACGCACTGCCAGGACGCGTGTAGAAGCTCGCCTGACAAGGAATTCAAGACAACATCCACCCCTCTTCCATTAGTCTCTCGCATGAGATTGGGCAGGAAAGAAGTGCTTCTTGAATCGAAGATACGGTTTCGAGGGATTCTAAAGGTATCAATAAGGTATTGAGCCTTTTCCTCATTGCCTACTGTTGCATAAATCTTCTCCAATCAGCTATTATTTACCACAAATACAACACTACTTACCTCTGCACCCATCATTCGACAGATTTGTATTGCTGCTAGACCCACACCACCACACGCGGACTGAATCAGGACAGTCTGTTTTTCAGTTCTTAGTCAAATGTCTGAATGTAAGAAGCGAATTGTTTACCTCGCCCTTTTCCAGCCTCCCGACGTTAATCAGGGAGTGGATCACCGTGCTGTATACGCACGGCATGGTGGCAGCGTTTTCAAAAGTAAGGCCATCTGGGATACGCGCACACAACTTTGCCGAAGTCATCATTCGCGTAGAGAAGCATCCAAGGTCTGAGATGAAGACCCTGTCTCCCACGCTTAAATCTTTGACCTCCGGTCCGACTCGGCAGACGACGCCAGAACCTTCCAGACCGAGCTTATCTTTCGGCCCATCGACAATCCCCATCGACACGAGTACGTCCTAGACAACCTTTTCAATGATCGAATGCTAATGGGTTGGCTCTCTACGTACCTTGAAATTCAGTCCAACACAGCGAATACTAACCTCGACTTGATCTCGCACCGGTTCGCCCATCTCAATCTGCCCCCAGGAGAGCGAGTCGAGGAGCCCGTATTTCCCGATTTCCAGTCTCTTTGGTGCGCCGACCTCTGGAACGGTACAGAGCTGATCGGCTGCAGATACCCAGTGATATCTGCTGGTGTGCACTATGCCATTGTACAAAGCATATTCATAGTCCGGATTCAAATCGCCTTCCTTTCGTCGTCTTCGAAACTTCTCATAAAGCTTGACCAGTGCTTCCCAAGAGCCCAAGTCGAATCTGTCTACCTCGAAAGTTGCGAAATCCAGCGACAGCTCTGACCTGATTGTCCGAGCCATTCCTAGGACTAAGCCGTAGCGAGGGTCCTCACATTCTACCTGCGCCCGCTTGGTAACCCAAAGTGTACCCGTGGATTTGGAGTTAGACAAATAGCACTGGAAACCACTCAGCTTCTCTCCCGAAATGCTGTCGAAGAATGGGCCCTCCAAATCCAACAACGAGATGACGTCTTGATTGGCCGGAGGAGTCTGCTCCAGACTGCACCAGTTGATAACATATCCCTCTTGAAAGAACTGCTGTTCAACATTTTGAGCCCACGGGGTGATATCGGAACCGTACAGAAGAGTAACCTGTTTTGGGAATGAGGCTGTATCCAAGGCCATCGAAATGATATTGGCATTGATCTGGTACGGCTTCTCATCATCGTAAACGACCGCGTCTGCTCCAGTGAATCCAGCATTCCGAAGCTCTTCGTTCCACCGCTCCGGGGAGACATAAGGCTCGTCGTCACGCTGGTCGCCATTACCAAGCCACCAACCAGGGAGAACACCCTATTGACCAGTGAGTCGCCAAACGCATACTATTGTGCTACTTAGAGAGGACATACCATGATATAGTTGATCCAACGCATTGCTTGTAGATTGTTAGCCTTCTCTACTCCATATATGTGCTTCACAAGAGTACCTACCTGGGCAAAGTTCTTGGAGGAAGAGACGGCCACCGGAAGCGAGAAGTTTTCGCACATTCCGTAGGGTTGTGCCAAGCTCTGGAGTTGCATGAAGCACCTATTGCGCTATCAGCCAGCGCGCTCCAGTAATATCTGAAGACACATACATTGGAAGCGATGATTAGATCGTAACCTTCAGCCTCGAATCCTTGATCAATTGGATTCTTGCTAATGTCGAGTACTGCAAAATCAATGCCTTGGTACTCTTTGAACCTCTCCTTAGCGGCCACGAAGAAGCCAGAGGATATGTCGGTAAAGCTGTATTTCGAATACATGCGCACACCTTCCGGTGATTTGAGGTCTTCAAGAACGCCAGCAGTGGTCCCGCCGGTTCCAGCGCCTATCTCAAGTACCCTGAGCGTCGGTTTCGCGTGGCCAAGTAAGGAAAAGAAGTCTTTGCAGTCCCACATCTCTTGGTAGAATTTGTAGAGGTTCGTCAGACCGCTATCCTGGACCAGGAGCTCCACTGGGTCAATCTTGCCTTCGAAAATGTTCTGGCAATTCTCAAGAATCCTTCGGATAACTTTGCCTACGGAGGCACCCTCTGTTGCATCCACTTCAGCAGCGATGTCTCTAAAGAGAGCCAATCGAGACGGCGAGTCCGCGACCGCCCATCCTTGCGCTTCCGGAACAATATCATGCTCTCCTTTAGCAATGCTCACTACTTGGGCGTCAAGCCAGGCTCCGAACTTCTTCAAATGCTGAGATGCAATATTTAGTGATGCTATCTGGTGGGCCGTCTCGATCATGCATAATAAGCCGAGCTTTTCGACCATGAGGGCGCTTTCCTTCTTACTTGCCAGCGGGCGCATCAGATCCTTTGCCGAGACAGAGTCGATGTCTGGCCTCCACTCAAGCCGCGCCGCTGCAAGCGTGTCCGAGTCCTCGGAACTGGCCTCTGTCTCGAACGGAGCGAATGTGCCTCCTTGGAGCGAAAGGACTACCTCGTTATTTGACGTCGCAATTGCATCACCATGCACCGTGCCTTTTGTAGTGGGGCGGGCTGAAACTTCCAAGGATATTAGAGGGCTTCCCTGGCCGATGTAGATCTGTCCTATAGTTGCCGGGACGGCCAGTTTGCCTAGCCGACGAGGTATACCGCCAGACATTGCCACAGTGAACAGCTGCAAACTTTGGTCAATCGTAACTGGGTGAAGAGCGTACGCGCGCTCATGCAATTCCTGTTCATCGTATAAGCTTGCAGTAGCAAAGTCACTCGTAGGGCTTGCCGAGATGTCTTTCAGTCTCTGGAACTGTGGCCCGTAGTTTAGGCCGAGCTTCTTCATGGCCAAATACCATGGACCAGACTGGACTTGTCGGGCGAAAGGCTTTACCTCCTTTGGCGAATGTTCTTGGTCCGGTCCTGCTCTTGCTTGGCCCACGCAATGCTTGATCCAAGCACTTCCGTTGTACGAAGATATCGTGAAGTCATACCATATCGACTCCAAACTATCGGTGAGCTTCAGCGGCTTGAAGCTAGTGATGAGCTCCGTCATATCCGATTCCCGCAGCACCAAAGCCGTTTTCACGACCAGCCGTCTTACTGTGTAATCGCGAGAGCCGGTGATCTGACTAATGGCTTCACCAGCTGTAGCAATGTACCCAGCACATGGAAATACAATGTCCTCGATAATCTTGTGATCCCGCATCCAGGGGATGTCTTCGAGGCGGAGCACGTTCCTCCATGCGGGCTCCAGATCACTTGATTCGAGCATGCGGGAACCCAGGAGCTCGTGAGGAGGGAACTGGCGCAACCTCCAGCCTCGAGTGACACGGCTTTCGCTCCAGTACTTAGTGTCGTGATGCCATGGGTACAAGGGAAGGTCCGTCAGGACATTTCCAGGACCATTGATGGCCGAAAAGTCAATGGGAATACCGTGCTGATACATCTGACCAGCTGCCGTCAACAAGCATGTCACCTGCTCTTTGTCTCTAGCGAGCGTGGGAACATAGACGGGCTCAGGTTTGGCACCGGCGGCTTGGAAAATTTGCCGGAGAGGACCAGCCAGCGCTGGGTGGGGTCCGACCTCCAGGAAGAGCCTATCGTGCGCTCCTCCATCGAGGATCGCTTTGGCGGCAGTGTAGAAGAGCACTGGTGACTCCATGTTCTGACGCCAATATGCGGCATCTAGCTGGCCCGGCTTTGAAATGACTTTACCAGTCACGCTAGAGTAGAATGGCACCGTAGGCTGTGTACTAGTAACGTGAGGGACTAGCAAGACTTCATATGCTTCTCCAATCTCCTTCATGTGGTCTGCGAGGCTATTAGCTCGACGCTCATATGGGCAGCAACCTACAATTAAACAACACGAGCGACTCACGAGAATGATACGCCATCTCTACGCGGAGCCTCCTGCAAAATGTATCAGGCTGCTCCGTCCTGACCCTTTCAAGAAGATTGTCAAGCTTTTCTACATCGCCAGATAGAGTGATGCTCTGAGGACTATTCTCGCACGCAATGGTCACACCGTCCACCAAGTAGGGTGTCACTTTCTCCCGACCTAAGCCAACAGCTGCCATGCCACCAGCGCGCATCTGCAGCTTGGTCACTTGGCCGCGGTAGTAAGCAATGATAATGGCTGCTTCAGTAGTAATGGCCTTGGCAGCGTAGGCTGCGGCGATCTCGCCACTCGAATGTCCTACCACTGTGGCTGGGCGAATATCCCATTGGTTGAGCAGGTTCACCAGTCCGATCTGGGCCGCTGTGCAGAGCGGCTGCGAAAACTCGGCCTTGTCGATGCGAGCAGCATTTCCGACTTTCGAGAGTTCCTCTAGACCCAGTATGAGAGGCGAACCAAACCATGTAAGAGACAAGAGAGAGCTACATACCTTCTATGCTCCAAGAAGGTGGATGTTCCAACGCCTGCAGGACCCTGTCCATCTTCCTGATATCGCTGCGAAAGCTCTCGAACGTTGCAATCAGCTCCTTGCCCATTCCAGACCATTGGGCCCCCTGGCCGGTAAAGACAAAGTTTAGGGGGGGCGGCGTAAGGCGCGATTTCTGGAAGTTGGATATCTCCAGCGGCACATTCTCGCTCGCGATGCTGAATGCCCTGTGTGTCAGATGCTCTCGTCGAAGCCCGAGAGTATAGGCTATATCGTTGAGCGCCGTCGGTCGAGACTCAACATACTGCTGGACACCAACAACTCTTCTCCGCAAGGAATCTGCGTTGTTTGCAGAAAACAGGAGGAGTCGTGGATCGGTCTGTGCGGTTGATAATCTTTGACGATTGCGTTCCGTGCGGAAAGAGGAAGCAGAATCAATAATCACCTGAGAGCTTCAGCAAGCATGCCCAAGCCTTGATATGGGGCAGGATCTTACATGTGCATTTGCGCCGCCAATGCCAAAGGAGTTAACGCTAGCTCTTTCGCAGCGGTCCTCTGGCCAGGGGGTAGGCTCCAAAGGTACTTTCAGCTTCGCTTTCTTAAAAGGAACTAAAATTCAATTCGTTATTCCTCGATCAAATTATAATGTCCACAGCGCGTTTCTTACTCTTAGGATTCGGAACTGAGAAGTTGATATTTGGCGGTATCATGCCGTGTTCGAGAGCCAGGACAGCTTTGATAAGGCTTGTTATGCCAGAAGCACCCTCTGAATGACCGACGTTTGGTTTCACCTGATTCGTCCGTCAGTGGGGAAATGGCAAAAGAGAAGCATGCATGGTGCTTACTGATCCGATGAACGCTCCCCTGCCCTCGAAAACGTTGGCAATCGCTGCAGTTTCTAGGGGATCACCAACTGCAGTGCCAGTCCCGTGACACTCGACAAAACCTGTCTGCGAGATGTCACGGATTCCCGCTACCCTATAAGCTCTGCGGATCATCTGTTCATGGCTCTCCGAGCTTGGATACGCAATGCCGGGGGTTTTGCCATCGCAGTTTGTCGAAGTAGACCGAATGACAGCGCGGATGGGATCACCGTCCCGCAAAGCGTCGTCCAGCTTCTTGATGTAGATTGCGTTGATGGCTTCACCCCGTGCGTAGCCGTCGGCTGCGGCATCAAACGTCTTGCATGACCCTGTGGGCGAAAGTACACCCTGCTCTGTCATGGCAATGGTCATCGTCGGGGTGATGATTAGGTTGGTTCCGGCAACAACCGCTGATGAGCACTCGCCGCTATACAGTGCCTGGCAAGCCTCGTGCAATCCCACCAAAGCTGACGAACAGCCTGTTCGGATAGTCATGCTTAAATCTCTGTTAGCCCTTGATCGCTGGCTCAATATTCTAGACTGACCTTGGACCCTTCAGGTCATATTCGTAAGAGACTCTGTTAGCGATCGCGAAGTCCCCAGAGCCAGTAATGCGATACATGCCGAGATGCTGAGTATCCTTGTTTGAAAGGTCCAACCAATCTTCTCCAAAGACGCCAACGTAGCAGCCGATGTCTCTCCCACGCCATCCGGTCTGGCCGCCGTTCTCCATGCATTCCCACACGACTTCTAACAGAAGCCTTTGCTGTGGGTCGAGCTTTGCGACTTCAGCCTTGTTCATCGAGAAAAATGCTGCGTCCAGATGCTCTAAGTCGTCCTGCAAGAAGTAACCGTGCTGCATGCTAACTGTGCCAGGCTTACGAGTGGGGCTATGAAAGGCGTCAATGTTATAGCGATTACCTGGGATTCGACAACGACCATCTTTCTTGTTGATTAAGAGATCCCAGAGATCGTCGGTGGAATTAACGGCGCCCGGAAGTCTCAATGCCATACCCACAATGGCGACAGGTGTAGCTGCAATGTTCTGACTTTCCACCCCTCGGCCATTGGAGAGACTGTGGATGCCATTGGATGTGTGCCGATGTGACAGTCCATTACCAATGTAGCTGTGCGCGTTGTTCGAGATTGCATCGCGGTCTTCGGTGTCCAACGCATTCTCAACGCCATTCATGTAACCATTCGTATTGTTGGGATGTCCATTACTCAACCCATCGCCGTTACCGGAGTCAAACGTAACAAAAGGCATGCTGAGACGCCAGGTCGCAAAAGACAATATCACAAGAATAACTGACAGGTCTGCACAACGATGCTTCCCACTCTGTGTACTGGAGTTTTCAGGGACATGACACATATTTATATCTCCAAGGAGTACAGTAAATGCGGAACCAACACTGCAAACTCGTTATCCCGGTGTTGATAATCGGCAAATCCCAGCCCTCCCCCTCGAAGAATAGATAACAAGCCATGGCAGCATTTGGCAAATATGACAAATCTCCGCCTGGAATTAACTGCGGCTAGTCCCTGCTCAGTTGGACATCTGCTGTGCTTGAGCTGCATTTTCCAATAATAGTTGTCTGGTAAGCCGTAAGGCTAACCCCTATACCCTATCCGTCCTCCTGGGTAGAATTGCTAAAATAGAACCCAAGATATTGGCTAAGCTACTCGAGTGGAGTCCGTCCTGGGGGATAGGCTATTAACGGGTTTTCTACTAGTTGAGGTGAGGTAAATCCTAAGGCCCTAAAGAGGATCATGCATCATTGTAGTCGGCGGCTCCAGGTAGTCCCCACTAGACGGTACGGTTAGCGTATAGGTTACGCTGGTACATCCCGGGGCCCACAATCGGCAGCCAGGTCAGAACTCTGCCCGCACTTGACTTGATCCCACTCCGTGGTTTAAATGATAGAGTGTAGCTAGCATATATGCGATATGCAGCGCTGAACAGTGTTCAAAGAATAGCCAGCTTCCCCCTTCGGGCTTAAGTCCTCGCCTTTCGCTAGGTATCTACACATCATTTCCCGGTATGAACGCTATACTCCTAAAGGCGGTAGGATGTGTCGTAGCATCTGCCGGAAGAAGCAGCTTCGCCGACCCAATGCGTGCATAATCGCCATGAGAAGAGTAAGTCGAGTCGCGCCCAATTACCCGGTTCTGAAGGTGCCCTGCATGCTACAGCAACGTTTTAATCAGCGAAAGGCTGATTAGGATCAATATCCTAGGACATGTGATTTTAATAACGGATCGGAGAACAGCTCGCTTAGATGACAGTTGTGGAACTGCTCCGACGTGTCACCCCTGACATTGGATCTTTTTCGACGTTAACCGTGTCTTCTCGGCTAACCCCAATTGCAGATGCCGACGCGCTTACCACCTGCATGCAGCATGCGGGCCGAGCCCACGTTGGTGCACGTCTAAAATGGGAAGTGTCTGACGAGTCAGGCATTCATTAACTAAATAGCTGGGCATCTTGGCCCAACCTATGAAATGCCAAGGATTACGGACTCAGTAATTCAGTGGATATTCCGTGGTCGGCAAACCTTGCAGCCGCTCCAGGCAGTTCCCTAGGGACTTTGCAAGAAAGACTCCATCTGTCTATCAGGAACGACCAACTGTTGTCAAGAAAAATAATCTTCAATATGGGCTTGATCGCAGAGGATAGACGATCTATCGTCGATCGTGTGAAAACTATGTCTCCGATATTTATCGGCGCCATGGTCTTTTATCTTCTCTTTGCTCTACTATTCAGGTCGCATCAAAGACGCCAAAGGCTCTCCAAGCTTGGTGAAAGAGCTCCATCAGTACCTTCGCAGCTCCCCCTTGGTATGCGATATACACACATCATAACCATCACCATACTAACACCTCTATCAGGTTTGGACGTTCTCATAACAGCTGTCAAGCGCATACATGCCGATCAGTTCTTCGAATGGGGCAGGGAAATTCTTAACGTACCCGGTCGTACTGTGGAGCTCAGCATGCTGGGAATTAGCATTGTTATGACGGACGATCCTAACAACATTAAAGCCATCTTGTCCACAAAGGCAGGCCGCTTGTAAGCCCCTGCACTTATAGTGTGCTAATTTAGCTATAGTTCTCCAGTTTTGGGAAAGGCGAAACTTTCCACGAGATATGGCGGGACTTGATGCTCGATTCCGTGTTTGCAAGTAAGTCCTGGACACCGTTGAAAAGGGTCTTAAAAGCATCGGCTAAGATTTCGTAAATGCAGCCGATGGAGAAGTATGGCACACGAACAAAGACTACCTTCGCGAGCACGTACGTTAAGCGTCTCCGGTTCCCCGTCCCTCGAAGCTTAGTCGAGCATTCCTTACTGTTCAATAGACTGCAAAATTCAGACCTACCGACTATGCCATCACTGAAAAACACGCCCAGCACCTCATCCGAAATATTTCGGATGGCCAGCCGCATGACTGTCTCAACGAAATCGACCGCTTCTCCCTTGACGTGGTTTCTGATGTGTTCTTTGGGACTTCTGCGGGAACTCTTTTGACAGAGGAACAGCCTATTAGAGAGTCGGTGGAGAAGATGTATAACGCAAATACGCAGAAGCTTCTGCTAGGGTACGAGCTTCCCTATGTTACAAGCCAAGGCGACCTGTTGCTCATATTGAACTGAACAGAGACCTCGGAGCACTGCTACCGGGGAACAAAGCTGCTTCAAAAGTAGTTGATGATTATCTGAACGACTTGATCGATACCGCATCCTCAGATACGACTAAGGATCCCACTGAAAAGGCGAGGAAAGAGCAGACGCTGCTTGGATCGATGGTTGTTCGGGGAACGAGCCGCAAAGTATATTTTTCAGAATCGCGCCCGCTGTAGGTGCACCAACTAACCTTCGAGTAGCTAATCAAGGATCAACTTATGGCGATTCTCCTTGGTGGAAAGGTCAGTGCAATCACTACTCTTCCGCCTTCGCCTTTTGCATTGTTTGGAAAGGAAAAAATCTATCTGCCGATACTGTACTGATCTTTTCGGTAGGACCCCGCCTCAATCGCCATAACATGGGCGCTGTACCAGCTCGCCCGAAACCCAGACATGGTCGAAACACTCCGAAAGGAGATCGAATCAACGTTCGTATCTCACTCACCCACACAGCTCAGACAGGAAGAAGCCGCTTACGCATCCAGGGTCGGAATGTCGAATCCGCCAGAACCCCACAATTTGAAAAATATGCCCTACCTGCACAACATCGTGCAAGAAACGCTTCGTCTGCACTCTCCGCGTGAGTCGGCTTTCGCTTTTCTAAGCTCGCTCTAGGCCCCTGCTTCAACCTTAAGTTTAAGCTTTGATGACAGGAAAGAGACTGATATATACGAATGAGACAGTCGGCTTCAATATCCGCACAGCACTGAAAGACACTTCCCTCCCCACCGGCAGCGGGCCGGAAGGGAAAGACCCCGTCGGCATCCTGAAGGGCACACACGTTAGTAAGCAGATCCCCTCCTCCCCCTTCCCACCAATCCGCCAGCTACATCCACCCGCCGAACTGACGTGCATTGGATTGAAAAGTTATGGCCAACGCATCCCTCCAACGCCGCGCCGACCTCGTCGGCCCCGACGCCGACACCTTCAACCCGCGGCGCTGGGAATCGTGGAAGCCGGCCATCTGGGCGTATCTGCCGTTCAACCACGGACCGCGGATCTGCCTGGGGAAGAACTTCGCTGTCATGCAGGTGGAGTATATACTGTGTCGGCTGTTTCAGGAGTTTAAAGGGGTGACGCTGGTAAGTGAGGATGGGGGAGAGGGGGGGAAGGGGACGGAGGTGAAGATTCGGATTGCCCTGAATACGAAGCCGGCAGAGGCGATTATGCTGAGGTTTGTAAAGTAGGGGGGGAGGAGTGAGTGGCGCTCGGGGGTGGTGAGGGGGTTCAGCGCTTCGGTTGGAGGGAGTAGTGGAAGGAGCCGCGTAGCAAGAATCGATATGATCTATCTGTTAACGCCGAGAGCTGCCCGGACCGGGCGAATACGTGGAGCAAAGACGCATGCCGAGACCAGTACGCTCACGATCCGATTGTGGCTGCATGCCGGCATCAGCCTTCCTCGAGATTGCAAAAATTGCCCAGCGTTGCCTGAGATAAGGACCGTGCGTGATCGATATTTATTGCAGCATCTGTCACGGGCCAAGAGGCCGCGTTTGGCGCAATCCACCAGGGACCTGAGACATACCGCCCGTTAACCGCCCCAAATATTCTAATGGCAGAAAACTTCTGCAGCCCCACTGCATCTACTACACCCGCCAACGCCATCGCTCTAAGATGGTGGGTAAGGACTTCCCTAGCTTATATCTTACTTGACTAACAATAGTCTTCCGTCAGCTTATAACTAGGGCTTATGCCCTAGCTATCCCTTCCCACGCTGGCGTCCACAGCTCGGCGCCAAGCCCACGAACATTAGTACTACCGCCAAGCTCTTAGTCGAACGAGAGCCTGTAATTGGCCAAACCCTTATCGATATGCGTAGACGTAAAGCAGCGTGGGAAGGGAAGGCTATAGAAGTATATTAAAACGCATTGTGAAGTGAGATATAGATAGGGAGTCCAATTGGTATAGCAATGGGTTGTATTAACGACGGACGAATCCTTAACTACTATCATCAATTTGCCCTCAACATGCACCCTTCTTCAAAACGCGCGCGACTTGATTGACCGGTGAGAATCCTGCCTCTCAACGAACTCGACGAAGCTTCAAGTCCGGTAGAAGCAAGGTTCTTACAGCCAAGCACATAGTTTCGCTATGATTACTATGCACCGTTGGTGGCAGTCGAGCGAGATTGGATGCGCGTACCGAATTTGGATCTCTCGCCGTTCTCGCTAAAGGGGGTGGAGCAGGCTATACCGGGGCTGACCGCTACGTATGGGATAGCCCGCTGCTAATTCGCCGCGGTGCAGCGACACGTTCGACTGGACCACCGTTCAGCCTCCCGCCTGCAGGCGTCTTGCCGAATCCGCCACAGCCGACATTCCTGCGCCACCAACACGCACCCTCGATCTGCCTCCGGCGAGTCAGGGCTGCATCCTGGTCCTTCGCATCCGACGATGCCCACACTTGCGCCTGCATGCACGAACGTACGGCCCACGCGAGGAAGCCGCAGGAATGGAAAATGCAACGCCGAATCCCATTTTTCTCTTGCATCATAAACGGATAATCCTCCGCTCTTGGCCCTTATCAACGTCCGTAGGAACGGAACTGTACCACCAGGTATTTGAAAGCCAATCGTGGGAAGTGCATCAGGGTAAATACACCCTCCTGTCAATTCCGGTTGTTAGCGCAACCACATCTGCACGGCCTTACTTTCCCTTAAACAGCAAAAATACCAAAACTTCCCCTATAAGAAGGCCGTGCAGACATGGCTGCGCTAACAACCGGAATTGACAAGAGGGTGTAGAGGCAATTACTGTCTGACTGTTACCCTTTGAGAGAAAACGTTGGGCGATAGGATTCTGTGCATTCTGTGTCGGCCTCTTCTCGTTCGGCCAACGAACACACAGCCTCCTTCGTTATTGCCTTAGGCTCCTTACTGCTCGACTTTCTCGTCCACAACTTCTCTTCCAAGTGCCTTCAGCCTGATTAAAGCTCGATTTCATTCGGGTTCTGATCTAGAGACGCCCACTCAGGATGACTGACGTACAGTCTGAGGATAACAAGAGGGAGGGTGGTAGCATCCGAGATGTTCCCTCAGAGGAGCGCACCGACCCGAGTCCTGAGACCCCAAAGACGGAGTGGAAGCCAGGGCCAGGAGAGTGGTTGATTCTGATCTGCCTGGCTATTGTGTCTTTGGTGGTAGCTCTTGATGCCACGATTCTCGTCCCCGTTCTCCCCGTATGTTTCGCCCTCAGGCCGTGACTAATCACAAACTAACATGCAAAGACTATTGCGAACGCCATGGACGGAAACGCAACTGACACGTTCTGGGCTGGCACTTCCTACCTCCTCACCTGTGCCATTTTCCAGCCTTTCATTGTTGCATTGTCCGATGTTTTTGGTCGCCGCCAGCTCCTGTTCTCATCCGTCCTGCTATTTACAATTGGCACGCTCGTATGCTGCCTCGCCCAAAACTTCACCCAGCTTCTCGCTGGTCGTTCTGTCCAAGGAATTGGAGGAGGCGGCACTCTATCCCTATGCCTCGTTATTATGACAGACATTGTCCCGCTCCGCCAACGGCCCACCTACAACGGCATCATCCAAATGGCCTGGGCGCTCGGAACCATCACCGGGCCCTTAATCGGCGGCCTCTTCGCAGAACACAGCACCTGGCGCTGGGTCTTCTACATCAACTTCCCCTTTTGCGGCATCGGACTCGTAATGGTACCGCTAGTCGTGCGCCTGCACGCCGAACGCGCAAGCCTCAAGGAACGCCTCCTCTACGTCGACTGGACCGGGGGTGCGCTGTTCATCGCGAGCACGTGCAGCTTCCTAATCGGCACGACCTGGGGCGGGGCGCAGTACGCGTGGGACAGCTGGCGAACGCTAGTGCCGATCGTGCTCGGTGTCGGAGGCATAATCGGAACACTGTGCTGGGAGCGGTACGGCGCGCGCAACCCCTTTATCCGGCTGTGGTTGTTCAAAAACCACTACGCCATCGCAGCGTATGTCTGCGCAATCCTGCAGGGCCTGCTAGTTAGTCATCCCTTTTCTCTTCTCCTCCTTTACGTTCCTTTCCTTCTCCTTCCTTCGCTTACCTGCGTAAATAAAATCTCCAGATGTTCTGCGAGCTCTACTACCTCCCCATCTACCTTCTCTCCGTGCGCTCCCTGTCACCCACCCTCACCGGCGTCGGTCTCACGCCCATCACGGGCGCCCTCCTGCCCACCTCCGTCCTGGTCGGCGCCCTCATGACGCGGCTCGGCCGCTACACTTGGGCCATCTGGTCCGGCTGGGCCGTCACCCTCGTCGCCACCGCCCTGCTGATCCTGCTCTCCACTTCCACACCTACCTATGGCTGGGCGCTGCTGTTTGTGCCGGTTGGCTTAGGACATGGCTTGGTGCTCATGTCGCTGAATTTCTGCGTGCAGGCGCTCGCGGATACGAAGGATGTGGCGTACGCGGCGGCGATGTACACCTTCCTCCGCACATTTGGGATGTGTATCGGGGTCGCGGTTGGCGGGACCGTCTTCCAGAACCGCCTGCTGCACTACCTCACCACCTCTCCCATGCACCTGCCTAACCCCGAGTCTGTCGCGCGGAATGCGGAGGGGTTTATTGCAGTGTTAAAAGCGCTGCCGGTGGGATCGGCGGAGAGAAGGGGGTACGAGGAGGCGTATGCGGAAAGCTTTAGGAATGTATTCGAGGTGCTGACGGGGGTGGCGGCGCTGGGGGGGTTGGCAAGCGTGTTTATTGGACATGCGTCGATGGATAGGGAACTAGACTCTGAGCATGTACTGCAGAGGGGGGGTGAGGGTTCGAACTAGGACGGAGCGGAGGAGGCATGTTATCGACTTACGTAGGGCCTGTATACAGTGTTGTAAACTGTACTCAGCGAGGCGGGGTGACGGTTATGAAAGAGCGGGGCATCCCTGTTACGTTGCTTTGTCAGCTAAGGCCAGGGGGCTAGATGCTGAACTTGCCCTGGCTCGGAGATTTCGTTGGCCAGAAGCCCTCAAAACGCTGTTTATCATCGCGGAGAAAGACTGCGGCTATTCTTTTTTCCAACGACGTTGTCTATTCTTTATGGCATATGGTAATTCCAAATTTAGCGCTGCGGGGCGCCTGTTCTAACAGAGCAGCAGATGCAAGGGATGCGGCGATTCTAAACATCGGCTCGGAACAGCTATTGCCCGGAACTTGATGATGATGATGATGATTTTACCTCAGCAAGCTCAGACCATAGAATCAATGCGTGCCCTAGTGACCCAGCGCTGTGGGACCATTACTAATTACCGTTAACATGTTTTACCACCGAACGCCGCACTCCTCGCCGCACGCCTCGCCGCACGCCTCGCCGCACGCCGCGCCGCACGCCGCCCTTCAACGCCGCACCCTACTTTCTGCGGCTTTTTATTAACCTAAAAATTAATATTTTAAGAGGCCTGCTTTATAAGAAGAATTTTAGCCTCTTTCTGAAGGATTCGTCTTGTTGTTCTTCGGGATATATTAATGTATCTCATTGTTCCACCAATTAGACCCCCTGTCTACTTCGTGCCTCGCAGGAGACGCCCAGCAAGGCGATATGCAACGGTAGAGGGAGGTAACAAGCGAACGTTGGAGGCTCTACAAATTAACGGTTGAACGCCCGATTCAACGTCTTGTATAGCTTTTTATATGGAGGCTTCGGCTTCGCGAGAACTAAATTTAGGAGGGGGCATGCTGGTTTATGCTGGAAATTTTCAATTTGGGTGTAATTTGGCAGGGAAGAAGGGGAGGCATAGGCGCGGATGGCTTGCGGGGGGTGTCTCGTCCGCGTGCTATCGATAAGGGTCCACCAATCGGATTAGCTGAATTTAATACCCGTGAGTCTTGATTCCGCAGTTCGCGCACAGACCCTTCCTCTGAGAAGCTCGACGGGTTATGGCTCGCTTCCCATTGGACGTAAAAATATAAATAGTATTAACTTTATAAAACAAAAGGTGTTCCACCAACGCATGGGATAGTTAAGGCTATGCAGCGACTCTTTTTATACCTTCGGGGTGCCTCGAGTTTTGGGTTCCCCCGATAACTCCCCACTGTCCGCAACGCCTAGTGAACATGTTTATCCGAATAACGACATTTCTACTGCTTACCAGCACGCTGGTGGCGGCGAGCAACGTCACCTTTTTCCTTAGCACGATAACGGATACATGTAGTATGGACGGAGTCAGCATGAGCGCCCCGGAAAACACAGCCCACGGCTCGTTATGCGCGTACGATTCTGATTCGAAAATAATATGGGCATGTCCAGCGCCAGACTCGTAGGCTCAACCCTCCGTAAAAGCAAAAAGAGCGGAGTAGCTGACGAATGCGACGCAGGATGTGCTGGGGCGATGCTGAAGACTGCCACGGAGGAAACAGTACGACGGCCGCTTCTAATCAACTGGGCTGCCCCAACGGCTCCCCGACGACCTGGTGCTGCGATTTGCAGGCGGAAAACTGCACCGAGACTGCCGGTCAGATCAACATTTGCTGGGCGAAAGGCGTAGTAAATCCGAACGCGGGTGTCCCCCCGGCTGCCGCGTCGTCCATCGCCGCGTCGTCTCTGGCGGCGATAAGCAGTTCTGCAATCGCATCCAGGCTATCCGCACTGGTAACGGCTACATCTAAACCCACTTCAACTTCTGCGACCACTGCACCGAATACGGCAAGCGCTTTAGCAACTTCTACACCGTTACCATCATCGTCAGACTCCGGATCGCTATCTCGAGGCGCTATAGCTGGTGTGGTGGTTGGAGCTATTGCTGGCTTTGGTCTGATCGCTTTAGCCGCGTTCCTCGTATACGTATACTGCAGGAAGATGGGAAAAATAGGAGCTGGGCAACCGACTGAGTACCAACAGCAAGGATACTACGGTCTGCCGATCCAAAGAAACGAAGCACCTGCCGCTCATCATCAGCCGTTAGTCGAGATGGGAGTTGAGGAAGTTGTGCATGAAATGTTATCGCAAACTGCGCAAACTGCGCACAAATAATGTGACGGGGGGTTTTTTTTGCGCGACCAAGGAGGATAGTAGAACCAAAGCCACCTGGCGGATACCATCTAGAGCACGAAGGACATTCATGTCGGCAGAAGAATTTCCTGCCAGTGGCCTTCGCCACAGTCCCAGAGCTCCGGTTAAGACGGCTGCTCGGAGTGATTTTAGGGAGTGTTCGATGGCAATCTGAGGTTTTTTCAATCCGAGGTTGCTCCATGCTTTCACCGACGTCAACTAGTAAATATTTGCGGCGTTTGATTTGGCGGTTATACTCGATCTGATTTGGAGCCGGGTGTTCGGTTGAGCGCTCTAGATAGCCTTAGATAAGGCTCAAAATTAGCGTAGTCTCTGCTCACATTAATTATTACCCAGCCAGAACGAACCTACCAGCGAACCTCTGTCGCCAGTTTCCGGTTGCGTCTGCATTTGTGTCACGTTATCCCTTCGTGTGGCAAGTTTTCTTGGACTTTTCGTATATGCACGCCTCATAAGCCAATCTAGAGGCTCTATACTATATAGAGCTTGGTGTTAAAGCCTCTGGTCAATGCGGTTGCCCAGCAGCAAGGGTGCTGGCGCCTCACTGACGCTTGGATATTGCGGTGAACAGCAGCGACGTGGCCAGGAAGCCAATAAAATCTAGTGTAGTTTGACCAAAAAGCTTCAGTTCTGTTACCGTCTATTTGATTATTGAATTGTCAGTAAAATACTGTCCTTATGCCGCCTAAAAAACGTTGTGCGTCTTTAGCCCTAAAGCCTTTAAGGCCTCCAAAGCCCCTAAAAGCACCTTAAGCCTAGGAGTCCTATTTACAATCCTTTTAAGCAACGCAGTATACACATGATAGCTTGTTGGTAGCTACGCAGTAGGTAGTAGTGCTAACTGAGGATACTAAGGAGGCTGCGCCAAGCAGCTAGATGGAGGATATTGAGGACGAATTAGGAGCCGTTTTTAAGGCCCGCGGCAAGACTGCTAAGGATAAGGCAGATGAGGTAGATAAGACTAAACTACCAGAGCTATTAGCTGAAGAAATTATAAGAATGGGCCTTTTTACCGTTCCTACTTTATAGGAGCCTATAACTGCTGTTCCTAAACTAGATCTTAAAGTTATTAACCTTTTAGATAAGTTAATATTCGCCGCTCGGCGTACTGGTGAGCCTATTAGCGGTAACGTGGGCATTAAATTTAATAACCTTTTTAACTAAAATAAGGGTAGTAAGCGCTCTGCTTACTATATACTAGTAGATTAAATTAGTATAGAGTCTGGTGGGTGTAACGGCGCTATCGCACGTTACCTGCTAAATTCTACTAAATTCTGCCGACCTGCAATTGGCTCGCCCAAAGCTAGCGCCTTAGCGGCTTACCCTATATATTTGTTTACATCGGTCCTAGCAACCCCTTTTTTCCCTTCTCCTTAGCTTAGTATCTTCGTAATACAGCATTCTATAAGCTTTGGTTTAGAGGCATTTATATAAGCTGTAACATTATACTAAGCTTACCTTACCCTACCTAGGAAGGCCTTAATAATATCCCATCCTAAAAGAAACTTCGTCTACAATGACGCGTTAACGCGCTATACTTAAACACTAAAACAACTCTATATTACCTGGGAAGGCCTAAATAATATCCTACCTTATAAGCTATATAGGACTAGACCTATACCCCCGGAATTAAAACCAAAGTATATAATACTAACAAACCTTAAAAAGCTAATAATAGTACCTAAAGTAAGCTTATCTAAGAGAGCTGCCTCTACCTAAGAGGAACCTAAGATCCAATTAGGATTAGAAATTAAAGACAATAATAACATTATAAACGTATGGGAGTAGATTCGCGCCCTTGCAGCTAGCTAGGAAGCTAATTATCTTAAAGTGAGAAATATATAAGAGACCCTATAAAAGATCCTAGAAAGCCTTACGGCCCTATAAAATAGCCCAGCTTCCCCTTTTTAAAGCCCTAACTAACCTACTTACTCTACTAAATATAATATACTAGGGAGTATAGATATAATAATAAAGTAATTAAAGTCCGTTAAGCTCCCTAACCCCCTACTATTATCTAATAGGATAGACCCTACCTTTAAAAATTAGAGGATTTAAGTATAAGGAAAGCTCCGCATTAACTATAACTATTTCCTTTCTAAAGAAGCTAAAATACTCTACCTCTTTAGTTAAACTACTGGGGACGCCTAATGGTACCTTTAAGCCAAGTTTAAGGATAAGTCCCCTATCTAATTTATATCTATTAACAGGATAATACGGCACTTAACGGCTATTTATATTAACCTAAACAAAGTACGGAACGCCTAGTATAACTATAACCGCCTAATAATAAAACCGAACTAACCCTTTACTAAAATTTAGACTTTATTTCTATACCTTATAGGAGGAGGCTAGGTTCCCCTTAAGAACTACCGATTAGACCTATACAATAAGCTAACAATTCGGCTATAAGAGAAGATTGCTATAACCTTAGATAACCTACTAACTTATAACAGACTTACAGCTTATTACCTATTATTAGACTTAGAACTAAAGCGGATTAAAGCCTATCCTAATTAGTAAAGACAACTCTATAGTAATTAGAACTTACTAGCTACACCTATAGAAGCTAGAGCAGGAAGATAAGCTATAACTACTCTTATACTAAAAGCAGTTACAATTATATACTAGCGAGCGACACCTAACTAGCTATATACTACGCTATTAACTAGTATTCGCCGTAATGCTCTAATTAACCCTACCTTGGCTACGTGCTATAACTGCGATAAGGAGGATTACTTTACCTTATCTTGCCTAGAGCTAAAGGATATAGGTAATATTAAGGAGATAGAGAAAGGAGAAATATCTAATAAGTTGGGAAAAGAAGAACCCTAGGGAAAGACTCCCCCCTAGGGTACCCTATTAATCTTAAAGAAATTAATTTTAGTTAGTTAATAGGTAGAAAGTATTTTATAGTTCTATATATAGTATCTTAAAATAGATATAAAGTTAATATAACTACCCTTATTAACACTAAAGTAAATAGCTTTACCTTTATAAACACTACTTATATAAATAATGTTGCCAAGTTTCTAAATACAGAAGCCATCTAACTAGAGAAGCCTATCTAAGTAAAAGGCTATAACGGCTAAGCCAGTTAGCCGGTTACCTATATCTTAAAGTTATATATCGCTCTTAACGGACGACGCTAATATAGTATCCCCTTTTATATCCTAGACCTAGGGTCCTATAATATAATCCTTAAATAAAAATAGATGTCCTATTTTAATATTTGGTTAAATATATAATAAAGATAGTTTATCTAGCCGGAGGATAGACTAAAGTTACCCTCCTTTATTAGGGAGATCCGAACTAACCATAAGACACTAGCCGTAAGGGCTAACTTTACCTACTAGTAGGATATCCTAGCCCGTAATCTAGCCTTTATCTAAAAAAACGCCTTATATAAAGCTAGAAAGAACTCCGTCCTAATAAAGATACTCTCCTAAAGCGCTATATTTAAAGAGGACTCTATATATAAAAGCGGGACAGATAGTAATATAGACAACGTCTAAATCGCGCAGATCTAACCGGTATAAAAAAGAACGTATTAATAGGATATAAGGGATGACCTCTAAAAGATATAATAGGAGTTAAAAAAAGTAATAATAATGCTAGTGCCCTAGAAGTCCACAAAGTTACGTACGCCCCTATTATTATATAAACCCCCCGCTATAGACATTGGCGTAATTAGCGCTATAGCGTTCTACTTTAATATATACCGGAAGGATAATAAGGTCTTTATAACGAGCCTATATAAGATTAACCAAATTATTAATAATAGGGAGGAAAAGCCAGCTGAGGAAACTAATAAGGAACTAGTTAAACGCCTCTTTCCTACTATTTATATAAATTATAAGGATACATTTTTAAAGGCGGCTTTAGATAAGTTACCCCCTTACCAGATGTATAGTTATAAGATTTAATTAGAAGCTAATAACTTACTAAGTTATAGCCCCCTCTACTAACAATTAACGGACAAGCTAAAAGCAATAAAGTAGTACTTAATTAATAACCTAGATAAAGGGTTTATCAAGCTAAGTTAAGCCCCTTTTACTTCTCCTATTTTATTTATAAAAAAGCCTAATAGAGGCCTTTACTTTTATATTAACTACTAAAAGTTAAACGCTATTACTTAAAAGGATTAGTATCCTATTCCTTTAATTAATAAGACCCTTATATATCTAAGCTGGGCAAAGATCTTTACTAAACTTAATATCCGTTAAGCTTTTTACTAAATTAGGATAGACCCTATATCTAAAGATTTAACCACGTTCTATACCTATTATAACTTCTATAAATATAAAGTTCTTTCCTTTAGACTAATAAACGGACTAGCTATATACTAAAGGTATATAAATAACGTTCTTTTTAATTACCTAGATAAATTCTATATAGTATACCTAGATGATATTCTTATATACTTAGACAACAAACTTAAGTATTAGGTTTATATTAAGAAGGTCCTAAAGAGACTACAGAACGTAGGCTTATAAGATAATATTAAGAAATGCAAGTTTAGGGTAAAATGTATAAAATACCTTAGGTTTATTATAACTACGGAAGGAATTAAGGTTAACCCTAAGAAGGTAGAGGCAATCTATAACTAAAAGCCCCCTTATATAATAAAAGGAATCTAGTCCTTCCTTAGTTTTTATAACTTCTACTACTAGTTTATCCGCAATTATAGAATTATAGCAAAACCTCTTATATAACTAACCAGGAAGGACACGCCTTTTATCTTTAATAATAACTATATAGAAGCCTTTAAAGAGATAAAGGATTAGCTTATCTCTTCTCTAATTCTTTATTACTATAACCTAGACTTTAAATTAATGCTAAAAACGGATGCCTCTAATAGGATTATAGCGGGAATCCTATTATAGTTATATCTAGACAATAAATAGTACCCTATTACTTTTTTTTTTAAAAATAATAGACCCGGCTAAGTATAACTACGAAGTATATAATAAAGAAATGCTAGCTATTATTTAATTACTTTCCTAATAGCGCGTAAAGCTTAAAGGTATAAACTCTCAGATTAAGATATATACAGACTATAAAGCCCTAAAGTACTTTATAACTATAAAGCAGCTTACTAAACAATAAGCCTAGTAGGCTAAGACACTCTTTTAATTCTTTTTTACAATTATATATTATTCTAGTAAGTAAAACTCTAAGGCTAATACCCTAATCTAAAGAGAATAAGATATAGGACCCTAAGATAAGCTAAAGACCTAATATTAGACGCGCGCCCTTTTCTATCCTAAATAGCTTAACCTACAAATCCTTAAGGAGCTATACTTTTAGCTAAACGAGCTAGTATTAATAGAGGAGACCTTAGATAAACTAATAGGGCTAATTAACCGCCTTTTAACTGCAAACCGCACGGCTAACGCCCTAAAGGCCCTTCGCGATTAAGCCGCGAAAGGAGACCCCAATTTTAAAGTAGAGGAAGGGTTGCTTCTATATTAGGAGCGGCTTATAGTCCCTAATATTAATAATCTATAGACTAAACTAATCCGCGAAGCTTATTACTAAGTTTTTATAGCATACCCTAGTAAGAACAAGACCCGTAAAATTATTAACTACCACTACTACTAGTTAAGAATAGTTATAGATATTAATTAATATATATGGAACTGCGAAGACTATAGGAGAGCTATAATCCTATAGGATAAGACCCTAGGACTACTTAAGCCACTCCTAATACTAGAGCGCCCTTAGTAGTATATCTTTATAGACTTTTATAAACTNNTTANGGACCGTAACGGATANNATATAGTTATAGTTATAGTTAACCGCTTTAGTAAACGCCCGTTCTTAATTCCCTATTATAAAAATATTAATGCTAGAGAGATAGCCTAGCTATATATCTATTACGTCTACCAAATTTACGGACTACTAGATACTATTATATCTAATTATAGGCTATAGTTTATATCGGCCTTCTAGAATAAATTTACCTAGATCTTAGATATTAAGCTAAAGCTTTCTATAGCTTACTACCCCTAGATAAACGGTTAAATAAAGATTATAAATTAGTACCTAGACTAGAGGCTTAGGCCCTTTATTAACTATTTCTAAGATAACTAGTCTAAACTACTACCCTTAATAAACTACGCCCAAATAACCCTACCCTATAACTCTATAGGGTTTACCCCAATTTAGCTAGAAATAGGATACTTGCCCTATATAAGCTTTAACTAAAAAAGGCTAAAAAAACCCTAGACTATATAAGAGAAGCTATCTTATACTAAGGCCTAACAGTACGCTAAACACTTAGAGGAAGCCTAGATGGTAACCCATAAGAACCTAGAAAAAGCTTAAAGGTTAATAAAATAGTAGGTAAACAAATACCGTTAAAAGCCTAACTTTGCCCCTAGTAATATAGTCTAGGTTATAATAAGGAATTAAAAGACCGAATAACCTAGCTATAAGCTAGACTACTAGATGGTAGGACTATATAAGGTTCCTAAGAAGATAGGCAACTTATATAAGGTAAAGCTCCCAGATTTAATTAGGGTTTACCCTATTTTCTCGCTAGATAAGTTATGGAAAGCTATAAACGACCTATTACCTAGATAAAAGAACGAGCCTCCCCTACCAGTTTAAGTAAACGGTAATAATAAATGAAAAGTTAATAAAATACTGGCCTATAAGATAGTATAGGGAACGCTAAAATATCGTATTTAATAAAAGGGCTACGATTTAGACCTAACTTAGTACCCTATATGGAACTTTATAGGCTACCCCTAAAAGCTTAAAGAGGTTTATAACTAATACCCTAATATACCTAGACCCCTAAAGTACCTAGATAAATAGATAAAATGCTAGTATAATAAAGATAATAAGTTACTAGAAGAATATAGGGACAAAAACGCCCTAAAGCCCTAATATAGCTATTCTGCCAAATTCTACCATATTTGTAACGGAGCCTTATAGTAGGAACTACGGTGGACTCGTTAATGGGCTAGGTATATAGGTATTGTAAGTAAGTTAACAACGTAATAATAACTAGTGGAGTGGTTGCCTAATAGATTAACTCTAATTATATTCTAAGAATTACTATAAGGAAGGAACTATTTAGGTAAGGACTAAGGGTCCTTAAATACACAACCGTACTCCTATAAAATCCTTCTTATACGTAATATATATATTATACGTAAGATACGTAAGTTCCTCTTATTCCTCTTATTTAATATATAGCACATTATATAACCTTAGTTACTATTCCTTATTACATAGTTCTACGGGTTCTATCTTAGACTGTGCCTATATTAACTAACTAGCTTCCTCTAACTCTTCTCTAAGTAGTTATAGTATTATACTTAAAGCGTTCGTAATACTATCTCCCTCCTCTCTATCTTTGTCCTTAAAGATACCTAGCATCTCCAAGTTATTTATTAGAGGTGTAATATCCGTCTAATTAATTTAGTTAATATTATTACTTATAATACCTAAAGCCTCTTCTTCTTTATACGCGCAACGTCGTGCCCATACTATTGCTGCAATATTATTACTTAGTAAAATAATACTATCTCCGTGTTCTTATTATGCGAAAGAGGGGTTAATATATATTGCGTTAGCGAGTTCTTTATCTTAATAACCCTTTTCTTATTTAGAGTGCACTAAAGCAAACATTTAATTGTTCTGTGATATTCGCTCTACTTCTAACGCTAAATATACGCGTCCTATAACTCTTAATAATCTCTAAGTTCCCTAAGTAATTTGTTATAGGGTCTTATATTTAATCTACTACTACGAAGCTTAATGTAACGGCGCTATCGCACGTTACCTGCCAAAATTCTGCCATATTCTGCCGACCTGCGATTAGCCCGCCTAAAGCTAGCGCCTTAGCGGCTTACCCTATATATTTGTTTACATCGGTCCTAGCGACCCCTTTTCCTTCTCTTTAGCTTAGTATCTTCGTAATATAGCATTCTACAAGCTTCGGTTCAGAGGCATTTGTACGAGCCGTGACATTATACTAAGCTCTCCCTACCTTGCCTGGGAAGGCCTTAATAATATCCCACCCTAAAGAAACTTCGTCTGCAACGACGTATTGACGCGCTATACTTAGACACTAAAACAACTCTACATTGCCTGGGAAGGCCTAGATAATATCCTACCTTATAAGCCAGATAGGACTGGACCTATACCCCCGGAATTAAAACTAAAGCGTATAATACTGACGAACCTTAGGAAGCCAACGATAGCACCTAAAGCAAGCTTATTTAAGAGAGCTGCCTCTACCCGAGAGGAACCTAAGATCTAATTAGGATTAGAAATTAAAGACAATAATAATATCGTAAATATACGCGAGCAGATTCGCGCCCTCGCAGCTAGCTAGGAAGCCGATTGTTTTAAAGCAAGAAATATATAAGAGACCCTATAAGAGATCCTAGAAAGCCTTACAGCCCTATAAAATAGCCTAGCTTCCCCTTCTTAAAGCCCTAGCCGACCTATTCACTCTACTAAATACGATATACTAGGGAGTACGGATACAATAATAAAGTAATTAAAGTCCGTTAAGCTCCCTAACCCCCTACTACTATTTAACGGGATAGACCCTACCTTTAAGAATTAGAGGATTTAAGTACGAGAAAAGCTTTATGTTAACCACAACCATTTCCTTTCTAAAGAAGCTAAAATGCTCTACCTCTTTAGTCGAACCACTGGGGACGCCCAACGGCACCTTTAAGCCAAGTTTAAGGACGACTCCCCTATCCGATTTATATCTGTTAATAAGATAATACGGTACCTAGCGGCTATCTACGTTAACCCAAATAAAGTACGGGATGCCTGTTATAACTATAATTACCTAATAATAAAACCGAACTAACCCTTTGCTAAATTCTAGACTTAATTCCTATACCTTATAGGAGAAGGCTAGGTTCCCCTTAAGAACTACTAATTAGACCTATATAATAAGCTAACAATCCAGCTATAAGAAAAGATCGCTGTAACCTTAAATAACCTACTAACCCATAAAAGACTTATAGCTTATTGCCTATTATTAGACTTAAAACTAAAGCGGATTAACGCCTACCCTAATCGGCAGAAGCGACTCTGTAACGATCAAAACTCGCTAGCTATACTTATAGGAGCTAGAGCAGGAAGATAAGTTACAACTGCTCTTATACCAAAGGCGGTTATAACTACGCACTGGCGAGCCTCACCCGACCAGCCACATACTACGCTATCAACTAGTATTCGCCGTAATACTTTAATCGACCCTGCCTCGGCCACGTGCTTTAACTGCAATAAGTAAGGTCACTTTACCTTATCCTGCCCGGAGCTAAAGGATATAGGCGATATTAAGGAGATGGAGGAAAAAGAAACGTCTAATAAGTTAGGAAAAGAAGAACCCTAGGGAAAAACTCCCCTTTAGGGTACCCTATCGATCTCGAAGAGATTAATCTCAGTCAGTTAATAGGTAGAAAGCATTTCACGGTTCTATATATAGTATCTTAAAATGGATATAGAGTTAATACAACCGCCCTTATTAACACTAGAGTAAATAGCTTCGCCTTTATAAATACTGCCTATATAAATAATATTGCTAAGTTTCTAAATGCAGAAGCTATCTAACTAGAGAAGCCTGTCTAGGTAAAGGGCTACAACGGCTAAGCCGGTCGGCCCGTTACCCACGTCTTAAAGTTGCATATTGCTCTTAACGGATGACGCCAATACGGCATCCCCTTTTGCATCCTAGACCTAGGGTCCTATGATATAATCCTCAAACGAAAATAGATGTCCTATTTTAATATTTAGTTAAACGTATAAAAAAGACAGTTTGTCTGGCCGGAGGATAGACTAAGGTTGCCCTCCTTTATTAGGGAGATCCAAACCAACCGTAAGACACTAGCCGCAAGGGCTGACCCTACCTACTAGCAGGATGTCTAGGCCCGTGACCTAGCCTTTACCTAAAAAAACGCCCGCCGCGAAGCTGAAAAGAACTCTATACCGACAAAGATACTCTCCTAAAGCGCTACGTTTAAAGAGGACTCTACGTACGGAAGCGGGACAGATAATAATATAGATAACGTCCAAATCGCATAGATCTAACCGTTATAGAAAAGAACGTATTAATAGGATATAAGGGATAACCTCTAAAAGATATAATAGGAGCTAAAAGGAGTAACGATAACGCCAGTACCTTAGAAGTCCCTAAAGTCACATACGCCCCTATTGTTAGTTAACCCCCCTACCATAGATATCGCCGCAATTAGCGCTATAGCGTTCCACTTTAATATATACTAAAAAGACAATAAGGTCTTTATAACGAGCCTATATAAAATTAACCAAATTATTAATAATAGAGAGGAAAAGCTAGATAAGGAAACCGACGAGGAATTAGTCAAACGCCTCCTTCCTACCATTTATATAGGCTATAAGGATGCATTCTTAAAGGCGGCCTTAGATAAGTTACCCCCCTACCAGACATACAATTATAAGATTCAATTAGAGGCCAATAACTCGCTAGGTTATAGCCCCCTCTACTATTAATTAACGGATAAGCTAAAAGTAATAAAGTAGTACTTAATTAATAACCTAGATAAAGGGTTTATCGAGCTAAGTTAAGCCCCTTTTGCTTCCCCTATCCTATTTATAAAAAAGTCTAATAAAGGCCTTTGTTTTTGTATTGACTATTAGAAGCTAAACGCTATTACTTAAAAGAACCGGTATCCTATTTCTTTAATTAATAAAACCCTTATACGTCTAAGCTAGGTAAAGATCTTTATTAAACTTAATATCCGCTAAGCTTTCTACTAAATTAGGATAGACCCTATATCTAAAGATTTAATAACGTTCCGTACCCGCTATAGTTCCTATAAATATAAAGTTCTTCCTTTTAGACTAATAAACGAACTGGCTACGTACTAAAGGTATATAAATGACGTTCTTTTTAATTACCTTAACGAATTCTACACGGCATACCTAGACGACATTCTCATATACTTAGACGACGAACTTAAGCATTAAGTTCATGTTAAGAAGGTCCTAAAAAAACTATAGAACGCGGGCTTATAAGTTAATATTAAGAAATGCGAGTTTAGGGTAAAACGTATAAAATACCTCGGGTTTATTATAACTACGGAAGGAATTAAGGTCGACCCTAAGAAGGTAGAGGTAATCCGTAACTAGAAGCCCCCTTATATAGTAAAAGGAATCCAGTTCTTCCTTGGTTTTTGTAATTTCTACTACTAGTTTATCCGTAACTACGGAATTATAGTAAAACCTCTTGTATGACTAACCAGAAAGGATATACCTTTTGTCTTTAACGATAGCTGCATAGAGGCCTTTAAAGAGGTAAAGGATCGGCTTATCTCTTTCCTAATCCTTTATTACTATAACCCGGACCTTAAATTAATGCTAGAAACAAACGCCTTTAATAGGGTCGTAGCAGGAATCCTATCACAGTTATATCTAGACGGCGAATAGTACCCTATAGCTTTCTTCTTAAAAATAATAGACCCGGCTAAGTGTAACTATAAAGTACATAATAAAGAAATACTAGCTATTATTTAATTACTCTCCTAATGGCGCGCAGAGCTTAAAGGTATAAACTCCCGGATTAAGATATATATAGATTATAAAGCCCTAAAGTACTTTATAACTATAAAGCAGCTTACGGGGCGATAAGCCCAGTAAGCTAAAATACTCTCCTAATTCTTCTTTACGATTATATATCGTTTTAGTAAGTAAAACTCTAAGGCTAATGCCCTAACCCGAAGAGAATAAGACGTAGGACCCTAAAATAAGCTAAAGACCCAATACTAGACGCGCGCCCTCCTTTATCCAAAATAGCTTAACCCACGGATCCTTAAGGAGCTAGACTCTTAGTAAAATAAGCTAGCACTAATAAAGGAGTCCTTAGATAAGCTAATAGGGCTAATTAACTGCCTCCTAATTATAAACCGCACGGCTAACGCCCTAAGGGCCCTTCGCGAATAAGCCGTAAAAGGAGACCCCGATTTTAAGACGGAGGAAGGATTGCTCCTATACTAGGAGCGGCTTATAGTCCCTAACGTTAATAATCTACGGACTAAACTAATCCGCGAAGCTTATTACTAAGTCTCTACGGTATACCCTAGTAAGAACAAGACCCGTAAAATCATTAACTACCGCTACTACTGGCCGAGAATGGTTGTGGATATTAATTAATATATATAGAACTGCGAAGACTGCTAGAGAGCTATAATCCCACGGGATAAAACCCCAGGACTACTTAAGCCACTCCTAATACTAGAGCGCCCTTAGCAGTATATCTTTATAGACTTCTATAAACTACCTAGGGACCGTAACGGATACGATATAGTTATAGTTATAGTTAACCGCTTTAGTAAACGCCTGTTCTTAATTCTATGTTATAAGAACATTAATGCCAAAGAGGTAGCCTGGCTATATGTCTATTATGTCTACTAAATCTATAGACCACTAAATACTATTATATCCGATTATAGGCTATAGTTTATATCGGCCTTCTGGAATAAGTTTACCTGGATCCTAGGCATTAAGCTAAAGCTTTCTACGGCTTATTACCCCTAGACAGACGGTTAGATAGAGATCGTAAATTAGTACCTAGACTAAAGGCTTAGGCCCTTTATTAACTATTTTTAAGACAACTGGTCTAAACTACTACCCTTAATAGACTACGCGCAAGCAACCCTACCCTATAACTCCACAGGGTTTGCCCCAATTTAGCTAAAAATGGGATACTTACCCCGCACAAGCTTTAACTAGAAAAGGCCAAAAAAACCCCAGACTATATAAGAGAAGCTATCCTATACTAAGGCCTAACAGTACGCCAAACGATTAGAGGAGGCTTAGACGGTAGCCTGTAAGAACCTAGAAAAAGCTTAGAGGTCGATGGAATAGCAGGCAAACAAACACTGTCGAGAGCCCGATTTTGCCCCTGGCGATATAGTCTGGGTTATAATAAGGAATTGGAGGACCGAACGACCTAGCCGTAAGCTGGACTACTAGATGGCAGGACTGTATGAGGTTCTTAAGAAGATAGGCAACTCGTATAAGATAAAGCTCCCAGACTTAATTAGGGTTCACCCTATCTTTTTGCTAGACAAGTTACGGAAAGCTATAAACGACCCATTGCCTAGACAAAAAAACGAGCCTCCCCTACTAGTTTAAGTAAACGGTAATAACGAATAGGAGGTTAACGAAATGCTGGCCTGTAAGATAGTACGGGGAGCGCTAAAATACCGTGTCTAATAGAAGGGCTACAATCCTAACCTAACCTAGTACCCTATATAGAACTTTATAGGCTACCCCTAAAAGCTTAAAGAATTCCATAACCAATACCCTAATACGCCTAAACCCCCGAAGTACCTAGACGAATGGATGGAATGCTAGCATAATAAAGATAATAAGTTACCGGAAGAATATAGGGATAAAAACGCCCTAAAGCCCTAATACAGCTGTCTGCCAAATTCTGCTATATTCTGCCATTTTCTACCAGTACCGTAAAATTTCAGATATCTAGGAACTTTAACCGCCGGTTAAAGTTATCTAATTAGTTAGATCCGTGCTAAGACTTTTAGCGGCTACTCTTTCTAGCCTAGTGCTTCCACTTAGCCTATAATCGCCCTTTGTACTTAGTTAGGACGGACTTATATCCCCTTTGTCTCCTTATCTTATATTTTTATAATCCTATATTTATAAGCCTAGTACTACCCTATTTTTTCTAACTAAACCTAAGGGCAGGCTTTCTTTCAAAGAGGGGGGTGATGTAACGGCGCTATCGCATGTTACCTACTAAAATTCTACCATATTCTGCTGACCTGCGATTGGCCCGCCTAAAGCTAGCGCCTTGGCGGCTTACCCTATATATTTATTTACATCGGTCCTAGTGACCCCTTTTCCTTCTCTTTAGCTTAGTATCTTCGTAATATAGCATTCTACAAGCTTTGGTTCAGAGGCATTTGTACGAGCTGTGACACTTAATAGTAACCTGGCGTAAGCCCTAGCTAATCTTAAGCGTTCTTAGGATGCGGAATAGAAGGCCTTAAATACTTATATTGCGGCGTTTACTTATCTACTTTGTCTTAAAAAAGTGCGTAAGAAGGTTTGTTTAAAGGAGTGGAAACTTATTTAATAAGGTCTGCAGGAACTTGGTAATAAAAGAACGGATTCTCTTCTAATAGGGAAGGAAATAACTCTAAGTAGTTCGGCAGTCGCTCTTTCTAGGTCCCCCTTAGGTAACTCGTTCTTTGGCGATTCCTTATTAATATTACCTAACCTTTTCTCTTCTAATACTCCTATACCTTTCCTATAGCGTTCTTTAGGTTCTCTAGTAGCTCCTAGGTAGTCTTGTTATAGCCTATTTACTTTACTTTATACTATATTTTATTATCTACGTCCTTATAACTAATAATCTTTAAAACTTACTATTTACCTTCCTCTTATCCTCTATATATGTCTACTTTATAAACTAGTGGCTTAATATTCCCGTATACTGGCTCTAGTATTATAATATGCTGTATAGGGTAGATCTTTATCCTAGTTAGTAGGTTTAACTTAAATATAACTAATGAAATTTTCTATATAATTTTAAAAGGTCCTAGTCTAACATAATCCAACTTCTTGCTTAGTTGTTAACTCTTAAAATTTTTATATAGTAGCTATACTTTATCTCCCTCCTTAAGATCTAGTCCCTTAGATCTCTTAGCATCGTAGTACTTTTTCATCCTTTACTATACCACCTTAGCTATTTCCGTAAGGTCTGCGTAAAGATTTATTAAACTCTTTATTCTTTATTTAGCTATACTACTTATCTTTTTTACTTAATATAGTAATAATAAGGTCCTTGGCTTATATCTATAATTCGCCTTAAATAATAACGTGCCTATTCCTTCTTATGGTGTTCTATCTATCGCAGTCACGTAAGGGGATATTTTAATTTTAACTATATAATTGGGAGGCGCAGGGCTATAAGGTCACTCTAGGGCTAGTTCTTAACGGTTTTACTAGTACCTAGCACTTAAACCTGCTAAGGATTTGCCCTAAAGCGACCAGATATCCCTAACCGCAAGCCTATAGCTGCAAAACTATCTAACTGTAGTAGTCGCACTAAAGCGAGTTCTTAGCGGTTTTGCTAGCTCCTAGCACCTGCTGAAGAATTGCCTTAAAGTGCCAACTATATATAATGTATACTAAATGCAAGGGATGGCGGGTGGGAAAAGCGAATTAGCCACGTAGTAACTACGTTTAATATTCGCGAATATTATAGGAGGTCTTAGCATTATGTATTACTGAGATAAACACTGCTAAGTAATATATAGACGCTAGTATCTATCTATCGTAGTCACGTAAGGGGATATTTTAATTTTAACTATATAATTAGGAGGTGTAGGGCTATAAGGTCACTCTAGGGCTAGTTCTTAGCGGTTTTACTAGTACCTAGCACTTAAACCTGCTAAGGATTTGCCCTAAAGCGACTAGATGTCCCTAAGCGAAGCTCCTACGCCTAATAAGATATTACCGGATTCTGCCAAATTCTGCTAAATTCTGCTAAATTCTGCTATATTACCGGATTCTGCTATATTCTGCCACATTATCGCATTCTGCTATATTCTGCTATAATCTATAGACCCTGTCTTGTAAGCTAACTAATTAGGATTTTCTATGCCCGGTATAGAAAATCGCTATTAGCTTGCTTACTACTAGCGCCTTAGCGGCCCTCTTAATATCTTTTAATCTGCTACCTAGCAATCCTTACGCTAAGAGCGGTATACTATACTGGAAGTAAGAGTTAAGGCGACGGAGGTTAGTAGTCTTAGTCCTAATATATAGGCGAAAGGCTTCTGATAACCACTAACCTAGTTGCTGAATTTGCTGATATAAACACCCTAAATCTTTAGCGAACTGGGCAGCGCCCTAGTGGAAGGAGTAGTTTAAGTAGCCACTTAGGTTAATTCCAGCGGCTACTAGATGGGAGGAAAGGATCTTATAAATCCCTAAAGAGGTAAAGGGTTTACCATTAAGACTAAATAAGGGGGAGTTAAGAGGTTAAGGGTCCCTATTAAACAGCTTTGTTATAGCAGCGACTAGGTATAATAGGCCGCCTACTACCGCGATGGCAATATTAACGCCCTAATGTTGCTTATCGGCTTTACTCTATTTAAGGCGGAATGTTATTCTACTAGGCGTAAAGGTGATATCGCGTTAGGTGGCCTTTCTCGCTAGGAAGGTTATTTAGTTCTTAAGCTCCGCCATAGTATACGTAATCTTGCCTATCTGTAAAAATCTAGCAAATACAAGGGTAAATGCGGCATTAGTGTTAATATCTAGTAGAGATGGGCCGTATGTTACTACCTAGGCTAAAATATCCCTAGTAATGGGCTGCTTATCCTTTTTTACTAAGGGAGAGATAGCGGCTGCTCTAGTAAGTAATTGGTGTACTGTAGGATCCTTAAATACCGCAATTAAGATGCTGTAATCTACATAACGTAAGCGAATTGCGGAGATATAGGCTCGTAAGGTTTCGGCCTTAAGTCTGCCTATTTGTGGCTAGGAGGTACTAAACGCGCGGTAGGCAATCTATTCGCCTAGTTTACGCGGCTTAGCTAGGTAGGGAGAGACTTCTTCAAGTGCACAGTATGACTCCCAGCTGTTGACTGCTGAGGAATAGTTCCTATAGGTTGCTGGCGTAAGGCTATACTAAAGAAGGAGCGCGTAGAGGTTAGATGGCGCGTTAATATTATCCTTAAAGTTTATAGGTGGTTGTAAGTAGTTTGTTAGGTTTACGGTACCTAGTTAAAACTTATTAGCTTTGGTAGTAGTAAATTAAGGGCCTAGTATAGGTAGAACTAATAAATAGCCGCGGCCTGGAATTAAGATAGTGTATTAGCTAAGCCATTTAAATCACCTGGGATCTACTTTGCGGATATTGTAATATTATAAGCTATAGTAGCTAGCATAATCTTACGGAGCAATTTGTTTGCTACACTATAGATAACAGTCTTCTTAATGCCCTAGTGAACTACTATGCTATTAATATAAATAGATAGCGCGCTATATTGCCAGTTAGTGGACTATAGATTAAATACGTAAGCAATAGCATGCATCTCTTTCGGATTAATATGGTCTACTTATTAGCTGGGCTTAGGTAATATACTAAACGCCTAAGATTAAGGGAGATTGGCGGTATACCACTACTAGTTATCCTCGTGTTTAAGTTCCTTAAAGAAGTAAAAGCCGCTAAACCTAAACCGGGTAGAGGCGTTAGTAAAGAGATAAATGCGGGTACACTTAACGTCGTTAAAGAATAATACCCTATTACTTATAGTAAGTAGGTTAAGCTAGATATATAAGTCACTTTGTAACTTAGTGCTAAATCGCCTAGGTTTATACTTATTTGCTAAAGTCTCTAGCTAAGTAGAAATGAAGATCTAGAGGGATCTAGAGTAAGATTAACCGAGCCTAATTACGTGGGCGCACTATGTAAGGTAGCCCGTAAGCTACTAGGCTTAAAGGAATAATAATAAGCTGTATTAGAGTGCGGTAGTGACCTTCTTAATAGCATATAATTGTTTCTATAGTAATAACTAAGTTTGCATTTATATGGTGTTAATAGTATATCTTAAAACCTTAACAATAGTTCCTATTATATCTTTAGAGCTATTTCGGGGGATACCTAGGGAGTTAGTGACCGAGATGTAAGTCTGGGTAATAGCCGCTAAGTTATTTAGGTTAGCAAGAATAAAGATAAAGTTATTTAGGTAGTGTTCCACCTTATAGGGTAGTTATAAATAGAGTATCCAGTGTAGGCCTTCTGCGAAGAGGTTAAATATAAGCGGCACAGTTCGAAGACTAAAGGATAGGCAGTATTCCTGGTAGGTGACACCTTCCTAGGAGAAGCCTATTAATGTTCTTGCCCTATAGGATAGGGGGACTATACGGAACGCATCTTTAATATCTTTCTTAATTAGTAGACATCCGCGGCCTATAGAAATAACATAGGCCTAAATAGCGGTAACTATAGTGTATACTAGTGCTCCATATTCTTCTAGGATTATATTATTAACTAAAAATGCTAGTGAAAAGGAGAGATCATGGATTCGGCGGTATTCTCTATCCGATTTTGGCACTAGGCTAAGAGGTAAAACTATAATAGGCCCTATCGCGATTCTAATACATCCTTTTACAAAGTCTAATGTTATCTTTTTAGAGATAAGGTTAGCATTATCTTAAGAGGAGTTATAGTTCCTATAAGAGCTTAGGGTAGGAATAGATTCGGCTCCTATCTTACAGCTATAGGTTAGGATGCCTACTAAGATAGCTAGCAGGTTGCCCAGGTAGTTAGATAGGAGGGAGTGCTACGCTAAGATCCTTAGGGGCGATAGAGAGTAGTAGAGAGCCTTTGCCTTTATAAAGGTAGGGAATAACGGTAACGTATTAGGCCTAGGTCCTAGGCGTATAATTAAAGTTAATATTATAGTTAGGCTAGACCCTACTTTATAAGGTTCGCCTTACTATTCCTAGGCACAAGTTTTAGATAATGCGGTGTAATCTTTACTACACTTTAAGCACTTATACGGGTATTTACAAGTTATATTATCGCAGCCTCTACTATTAAACTTACGGCAGGTATTAGAGGTATAGAAGGTATTTAACCTAGGTCTCTTTAAGGCGGCAAAGCTAATAGTACTAGATATCGTAAGGTATAGCGTTATGTACTAGGCTAGTATTTGCCAATTAGCGGGCTCTAATTAGCCATTAGTTATTATAAAAGTGTAGTAGTTAAGTACTAGATTAAGTATATAACCTACCTAGATATACTAGGTTAATAAGATGCGAATTATATTTATCTAAAGAAGCATACTAGTAATAAGGTCCGGCGGGTATATATAGAGGGTGCTAGTAATAACCATATAGTTAGTAAAGCCTTTAAACTAGACGCCTTTATTTATAAATAGCTTCCTATTTACCTTTGCATTCCTTATAACTAGGGTACCGTTCTTAATCTATATCTTATTGGCGATCTTAATCCGAGTAGTATAGACTTAAAGGCGGGCAAGGTTTACTAGGTTAAAGGTGCCCTTAAAAATGTCTAGATAATCCCTTTTTATAACGCCAGGAAGGTAGAGTTTAAGCGACTTTATGCTAGGAGGGAGAGGCTTACTAAGGTTATTAGTTATAGTAGCTATTACGGCGGCTTATAAGGCCGAAGCGGCCAAGCCTAACTATAATTAAGCTATTTAAGCCAGGTGGTATTTATGCTGGCGAGCCTCCTTTACTAGGCGGGCTTTGCGCTCTTCCTTATACTTCTAAATCTCCCTTTTATCTTGGGCTTATTCCCTTTACTCTTTAGCAATTTCGCGCTCTTCTATAGCAGTAGCGCGTATATTAGCTTTGGACGGCATTATAGGGCTAATAGAGGAGGGTGTAACGGTTGTAGATAATAGTGTAGTTGAGGTAAGTCGTCCGGATAGGTTTGCTTATTAGGATTATATACGCGTACGGATATCCCAGTTGGTTATAAGCGGTAATAGCGTTATAAAATGGTTCTTAAACGAATAAATAATAAATATTAATAAGTTTAGCGATATTGGAAAGCGAATTAGCCACGTAGTAACTGCGTTTGATATTCGCGAATATTGCAGGAGGTCTTAGCATTGTGCGTTGCTGAGATGGACACTGCCAAGCAATATATAGACGCTAGTATGTATTATATATAAACTATATAACTAATAATAGTAATACCTAATTATTCTGTGCATAATTAATATAATGCCTTAGATACTATTCTAGTATCTAATTTAATCTTTCCGTTTAACTGCCTGTCTGTAAATAATATACGGTAGAAGTTACTGCTTAAACTTCTTGCTCTACTAAGAATACTTCCTAAAATACTGTTACGAATCTTGGATCTTTGTCCGATATAATCTTGCTTAGTGCTTTATATCTTATAAATACTTCTTTAATATAGATTCTAGCAATATCTTCCGCTAATATTTCTTCTAAATATACTATAAAGTATCCCCACTTTATAAGCTTGTCTACTATTACTAAGATTATATTATAATCTTGTCCGGTAATAGGATCTCTTAACTTTAGTAACTTAATAATAAAGTCCTATAATATAACCTCCTATAGTCTCTCTATATAGCTTATACCTCGTCGGTTTATTCCTTTAGCAATCTAGATATTCTTTTATAACTTACCTAGCTAGTCCCTAGATTCCATTAATAATATACTCCTCTTAAAGTCTTAACACTAAGCCTATAGCTCCGTTATATCCTTAAGTTAGTCCTTTATAAAATAACTTAATAAATTCCTTTATAATGGATCTCGGCATATACGTCGCTTTTTAATTTTTGTACTGCTTTAAGTCTAAATCCTCTATTTATATATTTAGGATCCTTTATATCTAATTACTCTCTAGTAATTTATAGATCTTCTCTTCTTATATTGCTGCGATTTTCGGATAATTATATCTAATTAATCCGTCTATATCTTTTCGCAATAAAGCCCCTAATGGCTTTTTGTTATTCTATAGTTTAGCCTTTCTACTTAGAGCATCTACTTATACATTCTCTATACCCTTAGTATACTAAATCTTAAAATAGTATTCTGTAAGCATCTCCACCTATCTAACCTATCTATAATTAAGTTCTTTTGTTATTAGGAACCCCGTTAGGTTCTTATAATCTATCTTAACTATAAATAGTTCTTCTATACCTTATAAGAATAATCTCTATTCCCTTAATACTATAACTATACCTAATAACTCCTTATTATAGATATCATAGTTTAGTTCTAGTAGTATTATCTTTTAACTATAATATACTACTAGGTGCTATCCATCTTTATATTTTTATAGAAAGTACGCTCCTAGTATATAGTCTAATGCATTTGTTTTAACCACTATCTCTAACTATAGTTAATAGATTTTAAGAACTGGCTCCTAGGTAAATAACTGTTTGATTTTCTTAAATAGTTCCTTTTATTCCTCTCCCTATACCTATAGTTCTTCCTTCTTTATTAATCTTATAAGTGGCTTAATATCCTTTAACTATTAAGCTATAAACCTTCTATAGTAATTGCAGAACCCTAAAAATAACCTTAACTGTGTTATATTTTCTAGTTCTTACCAATTTACTATAGCCTTAATCTTCTTTAGATCTATACTAAGTTAGCCTAGTTTAATAATAAATTTAATAAAATTGGTCTTCCTAGTAAAGAACTCGCATTTCTTAATTGCTACTAGTATCTACTCTTCCTATAGTCTCTTTAAGACCTATTTAACATATTCTCTATATTCTTCCTTACTTATTAAGTAGATAATAATATTATTAAGATATACTATAATAAATTTATCTAAGTGCTCTCTTAACACATTATTAATACGCCTTTAAAACGTTGCTAGTGCGTTTATAAGCCTAAATTATATAACTAGTGGTTTATATAGTCCTTCCTTTAACCTAAAGGCTGCCTTCTATTTATTGCCTTCCTTAATCCTAATTTAATAGTACGCCTATCTTAGATCTATCTTTATAAAGATTTGCGTATTACCGATCCTATCTTAGATTTCGCTAATTAAGGGTAAAGGATATCTATCCTTCCTAGTAATGCTGTTTAACTATCTATAGTTAATATATAGCCTAAGTTTTTCATTCTTCTTTAGTACGAACAGTATTAGATATCCCGCTAATAACTACAATAGTCTAATATATCCCTTTTAAAGATTTTCCTAGATAAACTCCTTAAGTGCCTATAACTCTTTTTCTGTTAACTTATAGGTTAGGTAAAACCTTAAACTTATTCCTAGTTCTAGTTCTATCTTATAGTCCTATACTATATATTTTAATAGCTTTTTACTTTCTAGTAACTATAGCTTCTTACTATACTTATAGTATCTCTTTAGTATATAGCTTAATTCTTAATTGGTTTCCTTATATATTGCTCCAACTTAGTACTATACTAACTTAGTTTATTATTATATCTTATATTATTATATATCTCTAATATTAACCTAACCTATAACCTAATTAATCTTTAGATTATATTTCTATAACTAAGGTATTCCTAATACTACCTTATTATTCCCTAATAATAATATATTAAAAGACATCTTAATTTATCTCCCTTTAATAGTTATTTAAACTGGTCCTGTTTTAAGATTAATAATACCTTCTCTATAGGCTATTAGATCTCCTAAAATTATTACTAATAGATAAGGGTGCTCTTTTTGCCTATATAGTAGCCCTATCCTTTTAACTGCTGCTAGTAAGATATAGTTCCGTATTACTCTACTATCTACTAATACTTTAAACTGTTAATCCTACTAATTAACTTTTAGGTTTAGGTATTATCCTTAAATTCCTTTAAGGGTCTAAGGCTCTACTACTAGCTCCCTCTAGTCCTATAGGCCTCTACTTTTCCTAACTATTAGGTGCTTAATTTTATTATACTTAGCTTATTCTTTAACTAATACCTAGTTCGCTTTTTATCTTTAATATACTATAGATAGGTATTCTCTAAATATTCCTACCATTATTATCCATCTAAGTATTCTTCCGTAAGGAATCTTTCTAGTTAAAGTATTAAACTTTTTTCCTTTTAGACTTTTGCTAGATGCTAGCCGTATATATACTTAGCATTTCTATACTATTGTTCTTCTATTATCTAGTATATCCTTATAAGGTATTTCTAATTCTTTTCCTTTAGATTCTTATATATTTTATATATATCGTCTATATATACAACCTATAATAGCGTATAGTATACTAGGTGCTTTAGGTTAACTCTTAACTTATTTTTATCTTTAAGTTTAAACCTCTATCACACTAATCTAAATATTATAACCTTATTTATAGGTACTAAAATACGCCTTTTACTTCTTTAGTCCTCTAACCATTCCTCTAGATCCTTTAATGTTATAATTAAGGCTCCCTTAATATAATTTATTACTTTTTCCGTAATTAGGTAGTTTTAGATAACTTTTTCGTCTAACTATATATAGAAATCTTTCCACTTATTAGTGTGTCGTTGCCTATACCACTTTTAGTATAGCTATTAGAGTATATACGGTCTATCCGTAAGGAAGTATCTTCTTATTACTACGTTATAACAGCCTTTTATATATCGTTCTTTAAACCTAATAGAAATCCCTAAATCCTCTTATTATTCCAGTTTAGTAAGCCACTTAGCTCTTAGTGTGCCTATTCTTAGCCTATTAGTAATTCTTTATATAGGTGCTCTATCCCTTATATAACCTAACGTACTAGATCTCTTATCTAGTTTCTGTTCTTACTATAAGGTATTTCTTACTTTAAATTCCTCTATAGTTTCTTTCTTTTTACGTCTTACGAGTAGATTCTTAAAGTCTTTTTACTTCTTAATCTTAGTATTAAACTCTTAATCTTTAGTCCAAATATCTTATTCCACTAGTAAGTCCTTTAGGTCTATATATTTGTCTCCTAATCTAACTGCTGTTTATATTATAGATTCTCTAATCTATAGTGAAGCCGCTTACTTCTTACTTATAGGTGTCCTTATTTATACTCCAAATTCTTAACCCCTTAGATTTTTTAACCCTAAGCTCGCCTCTTTCTTAAGCTACGCTCTAGCCTTAGTCTAACTAGGCTTTACTAGTGTTCTTATCTCGTCTTAAGAGTCTTAAATTTTACTTATCTTATCTTAAGAATCTTATGCCGTTAGGAACACTTATCCCAAGCTTATTTATATATTCTTAAACTAAGCTACTACCCTACTCTATTAGTTTACGTCTATTATAGGTCCTTAAGTATACCTTATCTCTTCTTAAAAATCTTAGTTATCTCTTATCTCGTCTTAAGAATTTTAAGCCTTTAGCCTTTTGCCTTTATTAAGTAGTAAGCTAGCACTAGCAGTTGTCTACTTACTTAATTGTCTCTAGATATTACTCCTTCTACCTTATAAAGCAATGGATACCGTATCTAATAGTGTTATAATACCCGTTATTAAACCTTACTCTATAGCGGTCTTAGTCTCTACTTCTATTACGTTATTAAGGTTTAGATACCCCTAGTTAGTTTCTTTATTATTCTTGTTACTATTAATTAATAAGTACTCCAACTCCATTATTATTATTACTAATTATTATCTATATATTGCTATAATATCTTAATCTAACTTATAGAGTTAATCTTATTCTTTATCTAACTCTTTAGTTCCTTTAAGTCCTCTTAACTCTAGCTCTTATAGCTAATAGCTTGCACTATACTTAGCGTCTTTATAAATTTAGCATGCGTTATTATAACAAAATATAAAACTTCTAATTAAATACTCTTTTGTTCCTTATAATATACTGTCGTCCCTCTATATATATATGTTATATACTATTAGTCTAATTCCCTTTACTACGTAATAACTCTAACTACTTCTATAGTCTCTGGCGAAATAACCCTATTTTCTATAATTTATATAAGCTCTGTCTTTAAACTATTGCTTTTACTATAGAGTCCGCTTAAATATCTTCCGCTATTAAGATCCTTGGTTTAACCTATGCTCCTTAGTTCTATAATTACTTAATCCTTAACTTCTAGGTTTCTATAATTGCTTTTCCTATCTCTTATAGGTTTCTTTAGTACCACTTAGGTCTATTAGCTTTACGCTATACTATAGTTTCTAATTTGGCTTTAGTTATTATATACTCTATGTCTTATATAACTATAGAACTCTATTTTAGCCTCTCTTAGCCTATTCCCCTTAGAAGATCCTATTATTAATCTTAATTACTTAATCTATTAATTCCCTTAGGCTGTCTATATCTTCTATTAGGATAATTACGTCCTAGACTTTAGCCTTAAGTCCCTATTTATACTATACTATAAGCGCCTTATTATTCTATTTAACCTATATAGTAAGTATTTAAAACTATATTATATACTTAATTGCTAAAGTTCGCTATATTAGGTCCTAAAGCTTTCTCTCTACTATAGTTATTGCTTCTAGGTCCCCGAATATCTATATTAATTATTCCGCGAATTCTACCTAGCTAGAAAACACAAATCGTACCTCTTAATTAGTAGTAGTTATTCTGTTAGTCTATATTTCCGTTAAGTAGGGTTTAAACTATTTAAGTGCCTAACCTGTTAGGAATAGTCCTACGTAGGCTATCTAATCCATTGTTGTGGCTAATTTAGCCCCTTTTTATATAACTTTAAAATATATTTGCGTTAGGAATCCTTTAAGCTTTAATCTCTCCCCTAAAAATCGTTTAATTAAAGGTAACTTAACCTTTGCTACTCTAATCCTATTAAGTCTTTCTTTAAGTATTTAGTTGTTCTTATTTAACCTATTAATGATTTCCTGTAACTGCCTAACCGTAACTAGTTATGAGTTAGTATCTTATATACTTGTATCTCCACTTAACCTTAAAGTGGTTGCTACCGTTAACGGCGTTATAGTGGCTACTTTTGGTGGCATGTTGTTTAACTTATTAAAACTATAACTATGGTAGTAATTACGTAACGGAGCCTTATAGTAGGAACTACGGTGGACTTGTTAATGGGCTAGGTATATAGGTATTATAAGTAAGTTAATAATATAATAATAACTGGTGGAGTAGTTGCCTAATAGATTAACTCCAATTATATTCTAAGAATTACTATAAGGAAGGAACTATCTAGGTAGGGACCGAGGGTCCTTAAATATATAACCGTACTCCTATAAAATCCTTTTTATATATAATATACGTGTTATACGTAAGGTACGTAAGATAATAATAAAGTTTATTCCGCCCGGAGGCACTAAGCCTAAAGGGCACTAGTACTATATTACATAATTACACTTTCTTTAGTCTCGCTATATTCTCGTATAAGCCCGTATATATGCCTTATTTAGTATTCCCTAGTGTTACTTATGCCTTATTCTATAAGATTTCGTAGGTGGTTAATAGCAGGTAGTCTTGGGGGGGGGTGTTCCTCTAAGTGTTTAGTGTTTTATTTTCGGCGATTAAAGCGAGATCTGCTAGTGGCATAAGGGTGCGTAGTATGGGTTAGTTAAAGCGTAAAGGGGGGGAGGAGGGGGAGTTTCTAACTATAGTAGACGGGTTATTAATCTAATTCTGCCTTAAGTCGTCTAGTAGCTATTATATATTTTACTATTGCTTAAACCGCGTCTACGTTTAGTATCCACTGTCTAGGGTTAGTTGGCGCCTTCCCCCTAAGATAGAAGGATAAGCTGCCTCTTCTTATATCTGTTTGCTATAGCATTTACTCTTAGTATACTATCCATTTTATATACCTAAAGAGGAAGTATTTAACTGTTTTTCTTACTTAACCGTAATTACATTAATCTAATTCTGCCGCCCTAATGCGGTATAGATACCTATTAAGTTATATTATTCCTATCCGTAACTAGGCCAATACGTTTACCTTTCCTCGCTTAAGGGAGTTATATAGCCTATGGGTATATTTACCTGGTAGCGCTATGTCTATTTTTCTTAAGTACCTTCCTACTCCTTTCGGCAGTGTTTTCCTACCCCACTATTTTGTTCTTATGGTGTTTATTATTATAGCCTTGGCCTAGTGTTATTATCCTTACGGTAGGCGTCCTTATATAGTAGCTTATTATACTACTATTTTTGCCTTCTTGCCTAGTTTAAACTCCCCTTATGGGACCTATATAATAAAAAAGCAGTTACTTCTTTGCCTTAGCGTATAGGCTATATTATAGATCTATGTAATACTTATTTAGCTAAACTATTACTTAGGTTGGCTAAGCGCTAGTAATGCTGCTTAATTACTAGTAAATATAGTAATCTATTTCCCTTATAGATCCAGTAGTAAGTATCTTATTACTATTAATATTGCTACTAGTTTAGCCGTGTATAGGTTTTGTTCTACTCTTAGTCCTAATATAATTAAGTATATAACTACTTCCCTATTGCTAAGGGTGTTACGGATAATACCTTCTATCCCTACTATGCCTCTTCTCCCGGACGAGCTCGTTGCGATCTATATCCCTTAGGTAGAGTTAGCTATTTTAGTTACCTTATCTTTATCTAGGTTAATGCTTATAGGCAGTTGGTCCTCTTATAGTAGTACTATATAGGGTTATATAACCTCTATCTTGTCTATTAGTATATATCGATATATATAGGCTATCTTCTATAGTAGGGATGTAAACCTTTAGAGTACCTTAGTGCGGAGCCTTAATAGTAGGTTTATCTTATATAGTATGCGGAAGTTAACCTATAGCTTTATAGCCCTCTTTAAGTGCTGCTCGCGTACCAACTATATACTTACTTCGGCCTCCCTAATAACTATAGCTACTATGCGGAAAGTTCCTATAATTGCCTACGCTCTAATTCTTTATACCTTATTTATTACGGCTAATATGGAACCCCTATAGGCATATATCTAGATATTTAAGGCGTAGTCTACTACCGGCGCTACTGTTACCCTAAATAGTTATCTTATAGTTAAAGGGGATACCATCTAGAGTCTCTTTAGTGCCATTACTGCGATAAGGCCCTTAGTGGCTGCTTTTGCGATATATTGCTTATACTAAAGCTCTATATCTATAACTACCCCTAGAATCTTAGCTGTATACCTTAATATAACTATTTTCCCCTTAATTATAAATAGGGTAGTATTAGTCCGCTCTGTGTTTTTTATAAAGTGCACTAATATAGTCTTTTTACCTTTAAACGTTTCGCCGCTTCGTTTCTCCTAGTTTATTACTCTATTAATAATAGACTAAATACCTTCATGGTTTACTGCTGCTAATAGTCCTATAACCTATATATTATAGTCATCCATAAATGCTATTAAGCCTCTATTTATATTAAGCTAGTATTAAACTAGGTCGGCGTTAAAAAAGAGGAACAGTATTAGTAAGAGCGGCAATCTTTACGGTAGTCCTGCTTATAGTAACTATTGCTAATTAGAGGTATAGCTGTTAACTAAGATAGTCGCCGTCTAATTAGAGCAGAATATATTAATCTACCGTACTAGTACTAGCGGTATACCTCTTGCTATAAGCCTCTATAATAGCCTCTCTTTATATACTTCGTTATATACACCCTTTATATTAAAGCTAATAAGGCTAAGTACCTTCTTAGACCTCTACGCGTTATAGATATATTCTTATAGTAACAGTAGCACCTATTTAATAAAGCGCTTCTTCCTTACCCTAAAGTAATTTATAGGTAGTAGACCGAAGGTCTCTACCGCGTGCGATATTCTCTTAGCAACTACGGACTCTAGCACCTTACCTAGCGTAGACAGTAGGGAGATAGGCCTCTATGCCCTTGCCTTTATATAGTCTCCTTTATTTAGCTTCTTAAGCGGTATAATCTTAGCATTTCTCTATTAGTTAGGAAGGTCGCCTTTATTTAATAAGGTCTAAAAAAGGAGTAGGACCCTATCTTTTATTACCGGCTATATCTGCCTCTATACTATCGCTAGTAGTCCGTCATCCCCCGGCGCTTTCTATAGCTTTGCCGTAAATATCTTTTATTTTACCTCTTCCATTATAAGACGCGGTATTAGTATTAGCGTTTGTTAAGGCCGTAGGCCCTTATCCTCTATTCCTATTAGTAGTAGGGGAAAAAACGTGGTTAATAGCTCTGCTGCTTACTTATCTTTACCTTCTATAGTAGATCTATCCGCCCTTACTAACGGTGGTATCTTATTAAACGCTAAGTTGCCGCTTAGGTTAAGGTATTTTGCTACTTACTAAATATTTATATTATTGGCTAGGAAGTTGTTCTAATATGTCCTTTTTTATTTCCGTATCATATTATAGTATTCCTTTAAGGCCTTCTTTACTTATTACTCTAGTTCTAGTAATATCTAGCCCGCTTAGCGTTAGTTCTTTACCTAGTTTCTTTAGTAAGTATATACCCAGCGGAGCTTTATAAGGTCTATTATCTACCACCTTTTTATATATAGTAACGGTCTAGCTTTTAGAGTTAATGTGTAGACTGTCTCTAGCACTATATCTATAAGCTAGTCTATTTACTACTATACTCTACCGCCTACTAGGATAATATAAAGGGCAGTAGCAACCCTATTCCTAATTTCGTTCTATAGTACGTTCTTAAAGAGCATTCTCTATTCTATAGCGCGTTTAGGGACCGTAATATTAAATACTATCTTAATTACCCTATAATTAGATCCGTGTTCTATCCTATATACTATATACTTTACTATTATAGATACTAGTTCGTCTAATGCTAGGATTAGGTTAATTATTATCTTACAGTTACTATTTTACTATATTTTTATACCCCTAGGTAGTAGGCTATATAGGGAGTAATCTACTATAAGATTAATAATTAGGTTAGCTTCTCCCTATCTTACCTATAATACGTTATTTCCTCCCTATAGCTAATTATGCCAATTAAAGTCTCCTATAAGTATTATATCGGTTTATATACCTATCTTATTCTATATTTCCTAAATTAGTTAGTATAGTTTACTAGTTATATTCTATAGTGCCTTTATATTCTTTCTCTTAACGTATACTAACACTACCAGTACTAATTAGTTAGGAAGGCGCAGCACTACCGCGGTAAGGTCTGCTAATTATACTGGCACCTATACGGCCTTAATGTCTTTTTAAACCTATAGTATACTCCATACCGCCTACCTCTCTTTACGCTAGACCGTAGGTATTACCTTAGTCCAATTTAAGTGTCCTATAGGAACTATTATAACTATATTATCCGTTTTCTATATATATAGCTCTAATATCACTAACACTCTAAAGTCTTTTAGTTATTTATCGTTTATTAGGCTCTACTATACTATACTCTGCTTTTAAATATTTAGTTAAAGTATCTAAAGTGTCTTATATATAGCGGGTAGAATAAAGCACTTAATAGTTTTTACTAAACGATTTATGTGGTCCTTCGTATAGTATACACTTTAGGATCTATCCTTAGTAGTTATTATAATAATATCCTTCTTAAGCGCATCTAGCATATACTTACGGTCTTATATATACAAATACTTTATATCCTAGTATCTAACACTAGTAGCATTATATTAGACCGCTTTTAGGTTTATAGGTTCTAATATAGGCTAATTCCCCTACAATATAAAAGTATTAGTTCTATAGCAACTATGCTACTTTACTACTTTTAGTAATATATACAACCATTAATCTATATACCTTTCCTATATCTTTTTTACTAAGCTATCCTATCTAGGCTATATATACATTATTCTCTTTTTCTAGTACCTCTACTACTTTATCTTAAATCTTTCCTTCCTAGTTAAGAACTACTATTTAATTGGCGTTGTTAATTTTTACTAGGTAGAGCTAGTCTTATAGCACCTAAATACTAGGTACTAAGGTCTTTTAGGCCGCTTCTTTTATATATTAGAGCTTAGCTTTATTCCTATAAGTTATCCTAATACGTATAGGGTTTTTAGGGTCTTTAATTACTGCTACATAGCGCTAGCTCTTATGGCCTTCCGTTAAGCGTATACTACTTTTAATTACTTACCTAATTACCCCCAGTTGTGCTTTATTCTTATTTTCTTCTTTAACTTTAAATATATTAACTATGCAGTATAGCATATCGGTAATAGTTAATAGCATAGTATTCCTTAAAGGGAAGGATATTAGGTTGCTTAGTTAACTATTTAGCGGCATATAGGCAACCTCCGCGTATAACAGATCCGCGCTTAGTAGTACTTAAATATTAAATAATTAGGTCTAGATTACCTCTATTTTTTCTATAACCTCTACTCTAAGCGCGTTAATTTACTCTATAAATATTTCGGTAAGAGCTTTAATTTAGTTTATTTATATTTCTTTCTGCTTCTTTATTGCCCCTAGTAGTAATATAACTAGGTTAGTTAGCACCTTAATATACTTATTTAATGTTATATTTATCTTCTTAGTTATTAATTAATTTGCCGTAGTAGCTGTTATTACTAACCACTCTATTCTCTTTTTAGCTATTATAAGGTTTCTTATTAACAGTGTTTAATCCTTAAAGCATAAGTTTTTCCCTATACGCTTTAATTATAGTGCACTAGGGGCTACTACTACTACGTAAACCGTATCTTCTATATTGCTTTCATAGCTGTTAACTTTAAGGGCCTTAGTTGTCTTGGCGTGTCCCTAACGTAGTTAACGCGTCAAGCCTCCTTCTACCTCTACCGTCTCCATCTTCCTATTCTTAACTTAGCTAACGTAACAGTGTCCGTATAGGGTAGGCGTAAGAATAGTATAATAATATAGAAAAGAATCACCCCAGCTTTGGCGTCGCTGATTAGATACATAACTATATTTATCTGTTAAGGTCGTGTGTTATATAATGGGAAGGCCCGCCTAAGGTACCCTCAATGCTTAGGTACATGAGTTCCTTTCGTTCCTCTCGTTCAATACGTAGCACATTATGTGACCTTGGTTACCATTCCTCGTCACATGGTTCCACGGGTTCTATCCTGGACCGTGCCTATATTAACCAACTAGCTTCCTCCGACTCTTCTCCAAGTAGTCGTAGCATTGTACTTAAAGCGTTCGTAACAATATTCTGCCGTTTTCTGCCAGTATTATAAAATTTTAGATATCTAGGAACTTTAACCGCTAGTTAAAGTTATCTAATTAGTTAAATCCGTGCTAAGACTTTTAGCGGCTACTTTTTCTAGCCTAATGCTTTTACTTAGCCTATAATTGCCTTTTTATACTTAGTCCGGACACACTTATGTCCCCTTTATCTCCTTATCTTATATTTTATAATCCTATATTTATAAGCCTAATACTACCCTATTTCTAACTAAGCCTAAAAGCAGGCTTTCTTTTAAAGAGGGGGGTGATGTAATAGCGCTATCGCATATTACCTGCCAAATTCGGCCAAATTCTGCTAACCTATAATTGGCTCGCCTGGAGCTAGCGCCTTAGCGGCTTAACCTATATATTTATTTACATCGGTTTTAGTAACCCCTTTTTTCCCTTCTCCTTAGCTTAGTATCTTCGTAATATAGCATTCTATAAGCTTTAGTTCAAAGGTATTTATATAAGCCGTAATAATAGGTGTAGATCTGTATAAAATCTACTAATTTAAGTATTTCTACTATTCTTTAGTATTAGTGTATTTAAGAAGCTCGCGGTTAATATAAACCTATATACTACCTCTTAAAAAGCTAGCGAATATTACTAATTAGGATAATATACCGGTAAATAATTATAGACGTAGAAGAAGACCTCTAATGGCGAATTAATAATTTAGGTAGGACTTATTATCTATATAGGTGTCTTTGAAGTTACCTAGGTGCGGGAGCTTTAGGCTATAAATTCTAAATATCCTAAATACTTAATTAGCTTATTTATAGGCCAAAAAAGATAAGAGTAACTTAAGCATTTCTTTAATATCTCACCACCTCTACTAAAGGGCGTCAAACGTTAGGTTTTTAAGAAGGTTAAGCCGTTAATAACTCCCTTAGGTAAGGCGTTTAGGAAGTACATTATACCTAGATCTATAGTTAGCTTTAATAAGATAATAGTAAGGTTTACTAAATAATCTATAGCTATAATTAAATTACCTAGTAAGCCAGTACCTAAGGGCTTTAAGATATTAAGCCTTTATTAATATAGGTATTACTATAGCTTTATATTTACCTTACCTAGCTGCTTTTTTAGACTTCCTACTTAAATAGACTATTAAGATATTGTCTTCTTAAAGACCTTTAAGTACGTTTTTTACCTTACCTAACAGCTTCCTTTTTAGGCTTATTAATTTTACCTATTTTTAGATAACTACTTTATAAATATTCTATTACTCTAGGTGCTTTAATAACTTAGAATTGCTATAGCTGGCATAGCTTAATTAAACTTAAAGGACTATTTAGAGGTTCATAAAAGAGCTAATAAAAGGAAGGAAAGGCTACCGTTTAACTTTATTATAGGAGTAGTCGTTAGCGGAGTTAATTTAGTGCTTTTAATTGTATAGTAGGATAAGAATTTAATACGGTTTTTAACAATAGCTTACTTATACGGCAATAAGGACGTTAATAAAGTTAATTAGCGTCGGCCGCGGGCATATAATTCCTTCCTTAAAAAGCTAGTAGCTGACGTTTAGGGTAATAACTTAATTAAGAAGTTAACGCTTTCTAGGCTCTCTATTAACTATAATAACTAAATAGGCGGTGTTAATATTTATAATTAGCTTTAAAGCTACTATACTACCTAGATTACTACTATATGTAATTAACTGCCCTTATTCTTCTAGGCGCTTAATGCGGCTATAATTAACGCCTATATTATTAGTAAAAAGATCTTTTAGACGTTAAGGAAGCCCTTTAAACCCCACCGCCGTTTCTATATACGATTGGTATAGAACCTTATTATTATAGGCAGTTAGTAAATAGGCCTAAATAAGCATAATACTAAGCGTTTTTTTTGTTAAAGCTTACCAAAATATAGGCAATATGTAACGAAGCCTTATAGTAGGAACTATGGTAGACTTATTAATGGGCCGGGTATATAGGTAAATAAGAAGTTAACAACGTAATAATAACTAGTGAAGTAGTTACCTAATAGATTAACTCTAATTATATTCTAAGATTTACTATAAAGAAGAGAAACTATCTATAGAGACCGTACGTCCTTAAATATATAACTTCTCCCCATAGTAAAGGGTTTAATACATTGGTACGTTAGTACGTTAGTATATCGCGTCCCAATATTTCCACGTTCCTATATTTTAAACTTATAACGTAACTAGCCATGTAACTTAATTACCCCTTATTCTATAGCTTAATTGGTTTTAGCGCCTCCTATACTATCTTAACTAACCCGTTTATATCTATTTTTAGTAGTTATACTACTGTTAATATAAGGTCCGTAATACTATCCCCCTCCTCTTTATCTTTATCCTTAAAGATATCTCCTATCTCTAAGTTATTTATTAGAGGTATAACATTCCTATTTTTAATTTAATAACCTTTATTATTTCTAATACCTTTTATTAAATCCTTTACGTCTAATTATCGTAACTAGCTAGTAATGTTTATTCTATTACTTGGCGAAGTTATACCGTCCTATTTTTATTATATAGAGAAGAAGTTAGTATATATCGCGATTACGTCTCTATCTAGTTGCTAACCTTCTTTCTATATTAAGTATACGCGAGCAAATATGCGATTACCCTATAATGTTTAACCTATCTCTAACGCTAAGTATATACGTCTTATTATTCTTTATAACCGTCTAGTTTCTTATCTAATCTGCATTAGGGTTGCGCGTATTAGTAGCAGCTAAAAAACTAGAGAGTAAGCTGGCTGAGGCCCTTACTAAGGTTTAACGTTGTTTTAATAAGGGGCCTTAGGCTCTAAAAGCTTAACTAAATACTTATACTCGCCTAAGCCGTCTAGCAAAGGTTTATAAAAAGGTACGCTTAAAAGAGCTTTATTTAGTAGAGTAAGGTCTATTTAAACTTAAGGCTAAGGAGGCTAAAAAAGATTTTAATTAAGAAGAGGCGGAAATAACTTATACGCTGGTAGTAGATCTTTTAAATAATCTGGCTTATCTATCGCCTTTAACTAATCCCTTTATCTTTAGCTCCTTTTTAATATTACCTAACCCGTTTTCTTCTAATACTTCTATACCTTTCCTATAGCATTTATTAAATTCTATAATAGTTCCTAAGTAGTCTTATTATAGCCTATTTACTTAACCTTATACTATATTTTATTATTAATATCCTTATAACTAATAATCTTTAAAACTTACTATTTATTTTCCTCTTATCCTCTATATATATCTACTTTATAAACTAGTGGCTTAATAATCCTATATACTGGCTCTAGCATTACAATATACTATATAGGGTAGATCTTTATCTTAGCTAATAGGTTTAACTTAAATATAACTAGTGAAATCCTCTATATAATTTTAAAAGGTCTTAGTCTAACATAGTCTAACCTTGTACTTAGTTGTTAACTCTTAAAAATTTTATATAGTAGCTATACTTTATCCCCCTCCTTAAGATCTAGCCCCTTAGATCTCTTAGCGTTATAGTACTTTTTTATTCTCTCTTATACCTTTTTCGCTAATTCTATAAGGTCTATATAAAGATTTATTAACATCTTTATTCTTTCTTTAGCTATACTGTAGTGGGGTAGAATGGACCACCTTTTAGTGCCTTGGCATTTTCCTGTATATATTGAGCCTTCGGCTTCTCTCCTTCTCTCTATCACGACCTACCGGAATACATTCTTTCCTTTCTTCTTACTGACTGCTTTCCTACTAATTGATTACGACTGACCGACCGACCGACCGACAGCACTGTGACTTTCCTATCTAAGAGTGGTCGTACCCTCCCACAATACTACTTATTTTCTTTACTTGCTACGGTAATAACGATATTCTTAGCTTATATCCGTAATTTGCCTTAAATAGTAATATGCCAATTTCTTTTTATAGTGTTATATTATATATAAACTATATAACTAGTAATAGTAATACCTAATTATTCTGTATATAATTAATATAATGCCTTAAATACTATTCTAGCATCTAATTTAATCTTTCTATCTATCTGTCCGTCTGCGGATAATATACAATAAAAGTTGTTACTTTAACTCCTTATTCCGCTAAGAATACTTCCTAAAATATTACTATAAATCTTAGATCTCTATCTAATATAATCTTACTTAATACTCTATATCTTGCGAATACTTCCTTAATATAGATTTTAGCAACATCCTCCACTAAGATTTCTTCTATGCATGCTATAAAGTAGCCCTATTTAGTTAACTTATCCATTATTATTAAGATTATATTATATTCTTATCCGGTAATAGGATCTTTTAACTTTAGTAACTTAATAATAAAGTTCTATAATATAACCTCCTATAGTCTTTCTAGTATTTTAATAGGTTGTAGCCCTCTATACTACCTATACCTTATTAGTTTATTTCTTTAGCAATCTAAACATTCTTTTATTACTTATTTTTTAGCTATACCCTAAATTCCGTTAATAATATATTCTTCCTAAAGTCTTAACACTAAGCCTATTACTCTATTGTGTCTTTAAGTTATTCCCTTATAAAAATCTTTTATAAAATACTCTGCTATGTTTTTTAGAATATACTTTACTTCTTAATTTTTATATCTATCTATCTGTAAATCTTCTAGCTATACTTTTAGAATTCTTTATACCTAAAAGCTCTCTAGTATCTTATAAACTTTTTCTAGTTTATTATCCTCTTAAGTTACTACTAGCTTAGGGTAATTATATCTAATTAATCCGTTCTTATCTCTGTATAGTATTACTCCTAATAGTTTCTTATTATTTTATAATTTAGCCTTTCTGCTTAGTACGTCTACTTTTATATTTTTAGTCCCTTTAATATACTAAATCTTAAAGTGGTATTCTATAAGTATCTCTACCTATTTAACCTGTCTCTAATTAAGTTCTTTTATTATTAGGAACCCTATTAGGTTCTTATAATCCGTCTTAACTATAAATAGTTTTTCTACGCCTTATAAGAATGCTCTCCATTTTTTTAGTACTGTAACTATACCTAATAACTCCTTATTATAGATATTATAGTTTAACTTTAGCAGTGTTATCTTCCGACTATAATATACTACTAGATGCTATATATTCCTATACTTCTATAGTAAGTATACTCCTAGTATAAAGCCTAATATTTATTTTTACAACTATATTAAGTCCTAATTAATAGATCTTAAGGATTGGCTCCTAGGTAAATAACTCCTTAAGTTCCTTAAACAGCCTCTTCTACTTATTTCCCTATACTTATAGTTCCTCTTTCTTTATAAGCCTAGTAAACGGTTTAATATTCTTTAACCATTATACTATAAACCTCCTATAGTAGTTGCAAAATCCTAAAAATAACCTTAACTGCGTTATATTTTCCGGTTCTTGCTAACTTACTATAGCTTTAATCTTTTTTAGGTCCATAGTGCGTAAGCTACTACTAGATTACAAGGAAGCTATTACTATCCTAGGTAAAGTTCTATTTAAATAGACCTGGAGGGAGACCTTAGTAATACTTAATCTTGGCGCTAAAGTAAATATAATTAACTAGCGATTTGATATAGAGTATAACTTTAAAATACTAGACGTAAAATTACCTACTTACTTCTAGTTAAATAAAACTTAGGTATATTACTATAAGGCTTATAAGGTACTACTAAGAATAAAGAATAGCTAAGGTAAAATTAGGGAAGTAATCTTTATTTATTATAAAATGGCTAATATATCCCCTACTATTACCCTAGGTATACTAGGGTTAAAGAAGGCCTAACTTCTTATTAACTATAAGGCGAAGGCATAGTAATAGAACCTAGATGGCTCGTCTCTATTACTATAAACCTTTAAGGGTTTTATAAGGTCTCTCTAGATAGAATCTAGAGTCTTCGCCCTAGTAATTGCTAGACTAATACTTAGTAAGTAAAATAACGGCAGCTTAGAACTATAGCGCTATAGCCTAAAGGCTATATACGTAATATTGAACGTAGTATAATATAAGGGATATTTTTAAAAAAAAAATTTAAAAAAAGAGTTAAGCTTAGCTATGTGTTCCTCCTAGTAGGGCCCTATTGTATAAAACGGAATATAGCATACAAAACAGCTAAATCTTATTCTTTATAGCCTTGTATAGCATTTCTAGCTCCTACTATTATCTCGCGACTTTATTATAGTGTTAATTAATAAGTTTGCGAGCGGCTTATAAAAGCCTAGACGCTTAATAACTCTAAAATGGTACGCTTTAGTGCAGGCGGAGTAAAGGACCTATTTTTGCTATAGTTTTTGGTATTAATATTCCTTAACTAGGCGCTATATAATATTTATTATTCCTTTTTACTTTTATAAAGGTAGGTAATGTTTAATTTAAATAGAGGCATAAAAGAGGGTATTTTATAGGCGGCAATAGAACATAAGGTAGGTATCCCTTAACACGCTGGTTTGCGTCCTACCGTTATCAATAAGAACTACCCAATTAGATTAATTATATAAAGCTATACGCGTTGTTTTAATTCGGTGTTCTGCACGGACCGCTTAATTTTAGGACGTAAGCGTGTTAAGGGATAATATCCCGTTATTTACACGTTAAGGGCTCTATAGTTTAAGAGCTAATAGCTATTACCTATAATAGTATCTAGTAGGAAGGAGAATAGAGACTTTTAAGTCTTCTAATAGACTCTCTTAGTGTTATAGTAAAACCTTAGCTAGTTAGTAATGTCTATGCCGTATATTTATTTATAAAGTCGGGTATATCTAATTCCGCTTTAAGCTTATTTTTAAATATCTTAATGGTTTACCTATAGCCTATAGCCATTATAGTAGGCCGCTTTTAAAGCTTTGTAATATATAATATTAGCAGCTCTATAATATAGTATTAAGAGAGAGATACCTACTATTATAAACTATAAATAGGAAAAGAAATATTATAGCGTCCTTTTAGGCAAACTCCATTACCTAGTAACTCTTAAATAACTCTGCGTAGAGCGTACCCTATAAAATCTGCATGTTATAGCTTAATTTAAGGTTAGAAAGTAATACTAAAAAGCGCTTTATAGGTACCTTATTTTTCTACTCTATACGCTGCTTTAAAGGAGCTATATAAGCTATAGATAACTTAGACCCAGCCAAAGCCGCCTAGTTAACCTTAATTGTCTCTTTTTAAATATTGCATTCCTCCTCTTCTAGATTCTCTTACTATATATATTGTTCTAACTATTCTTACTACTCTAATCCCTAGCTCTCGCAGCCGTTTAAATAGCTTTATGCTGCTAAAGAGATTATTAAGCTATACTACGTGCTTGCCTAGTAGATAAAGTCGCTTACTAGTAACATTATTGCGCTATATAAGGAGGTCTAATACTATAGCCTAAGCCCTTATTAAGGAAGGCTTTATTAAGGTCAACCGGGCCCTTTTTATCGCCTTTAGCATGCTATAGCCAACCTAGGACGTAAGATTAATTAGCTAAGACCTATATCTTAAATCCCTTAGGTGTAGGCTTACTAGGTATATTTATAATCTTAGGTATATAGCCTATAAACCTCCAGATAGTCTTAATAACCGCTAAGTACGGGCTAGGCCTCTAGAATTTGCGATAGAATACCTATAGATACTTAGAGAGCTTATTTATACGGTTAAACGTTATATAGAAGCTATTCTTTAGTATAGAACTATAACGAATATAGCGCTTAAGCTGCCTAAACCGGTTCCTTAATATATACTTAGTTACTTTATAAGTAGTGCCTTTTATAATAGGCTCCTAGTAGTCCTCTATAGCTAGTTCTATTATAATTCCTATATAAATTATAACTCTAAAGTAGGCGTAGAGCTCCTACCTATATGTAGTTTTCTATGGCCTTGCCCTGCCCTTTAGGGCTTCCTTTTCTAATACGGAATGCGCCTCTATATACGTATTTGTCTAGCTAGCCATTTTATCTAGTATCTTATCTATAAAGAATAGGCGGAATAAGGCTAGAGGATTACTATAATTAGTGCCTTAAGGAACAGCGCCTTCTCCTAGGTCCCAGTAGTTGTCTATTTAAAAGGGAGTAAATGGCGGTACAGCCCATGGCTCTGGCAGTGGCTGTTTTAATTTTTTGGTGCGAGGATCTTTCCACTTTACGTAGTCGATGTCATTAGATATGCGCCGCATTGTATAGCATTAGAATGGGCAAAAATCGCAGCTTATTTGGTCTATTTACATGCTCAATTGATGCCTAGCTCAGCACGGTGTTCGAGCACGGTGCAGCTTGGCATTGCACCTCGGCGGGTCAAGGGATAAACTCGTCACATCTACTTATAAACGCCCCAAGGTCATTCTAGCCTTTCAGATCAACTGGAAAATGCAACATTCACATCTCCTCTAAAATTGCATCCGAACGAGCCTCTTCAGCTCTCTAAACCAGAATATCCCGCCCTAATTTCCTGAACTGATGTATCCCAAGATCAAGCAGACCGTCGATCAGTCACGTTCGACTTGCCAGTTTACGTGTCGTCGTATAATCATCCGCTGTGAACTCTCACTGTTCACCGAACCGTCTTCTCGCAGACCGTCTTCCCGCGAACCGTCTCCTTGTGAGACATCCTCAAAGTACGCCGAAGCCATGTAGTCTATTATTTCCGGACGGAGACGCAGTTCTCTGTTGGCTGGAGACGATGTTGACCCTTTCATCGAATCCATGTGAATGCTTCCACCTCCGTATCCCGTTAAATCGTCCACTCCTATGTCCCCCAACCCCCCGGTCTTGAAGCTTTTGACAAACCCCTTGAGGCATGGTACTGTTGCGGAGATGAACGAGTATCCCAGTAAAATCTCTTGCCAGACCATTGTTGGCGTAATTGCTACACCCCTGTCACCGCTGCGGATAAATTGAGAGTACGCACGAAGATACATGCCAAAGAAAATAGCATTCCTGAGATTGGTAAGCCCAGTAACTAAATGGGCAGTGGATAGCACCAATAGCCGGCACTCACGGTAATCGAAAGGAAAAAGCAAGAAGCACCAGTAACTTGCGCCTGAAACCCATTCGAAGAGGCTGGATGAAGACTGCGGGGATGGCAACGATTATAAGCTCGGTAAGTATATCTAGCGTCGTTGCCAGCTGTAAACGTAGTACCTAAAGAAGAGGTTATTAAGAGTGTTACAAATTCGCATCTTTAGCTTCCTATTCAAGGCTCGTCAGTCGTAAGAGTGAGGGGTGAAATACTTTGACGTCTTCAGCATAGAATGGAAGAGTATGCACTCACATCATTACCACAGTGGAAGTTCTCTTCTTGTTCAATTATGTGATCGGGTGAGCATGCCACCGAAACAGCTAAGCCTGATGCAACTGCGCAGGCTGTAACAATGCCTATGCCGATATTGCAGGTAACCCATACCTTCGTTTTATCACGGGTAAATAATTGTCGCGTAATGAGGAGGACGGAGCACTTGGATAGACAGAGCCCAAATACAAGGAGTATACGACTTGCGAAAACCATCTAAGTAGATTGGAGTCCTTGTTAGCTTGAAGGGGAGGGATAGGCAGAGAAAGAAAAGGGGTAGATGTATATACTTTTGCCATTTCGTCTTGTTTTGTAGAAGCTGTGGATAAGCTCTTGCCTAGCCCGTTTGACAAGGCCGTGAAAATCATAACCCATTGCACCACTCCTAGGACCTAATGTGTAAACAATTAGTAAATTAAAACCAGCTTGAAGACAGATGGAACCACCGACATGACTGAACCCAAGCGTCAAGTCGTCCCAGTTCCAAATCCTAAATTTGATGACCAATCGAACGACGAATGTCAGGAGGGCGTAACATAGCGATAGAATGGTGACGACCCAGATTGGGGCTGCATGATCATTTGGCGTTACCGTAGTAAATCGGTTCCCTTAATTCCTTAGAAATGAAGTTTTCTGGATGGATTTGATGCGGGGGCAAACCGGTTGGAGGCGGGATTTCCATTTCCAATAGAACGCGTGATAATCTTTTAAGAATAAATTAAAGAATGGTGAGGTCGCTCTGAGGCCGCTTGCGATAGGGCTACTTGTAGGGCTCCTAGGAGACCTTCGAAACATAACGTAACAGTCAGTGAGGAATTGCGGCGCGAAGTAAATCCCTCCTGAGATGCTCTCCCAGAGAAGGAATTGGAGGGAGTGCCAGCGCAAAAGGAAAGCCGGCCAACTTCTCATCATGTGCGCTAAGTGGCTGACGCCGTGGCTGACGCCGTAGCAGGGTTTAAGAATGAAGGAAGGGACAGGGACGCAATTAGTGGTCGAGTTTCAGCGCATGAGATACTTCGAACCAGTGAGCGTACCGAAGGAGCAGAGGCGGAAAAAGAAAGGCTGCCTACTTGCCCAAACCAGCAGATGGACCCTGTGGGCTGTTTTACGAGAGGAAAGGGCCCGCGGAACCACCCGAACCGTCCCGGCAGGTCAGTCAACCATGCTAGCGTCCCGGGGAACGACCAGCCAAATGCCGCCTGTGCGAACTGTGCCGCTCTTGTGACAAGGTACTGGCAGCACCCTGAAGCCCTCATCCTGCAGACAAAGATTGATTTGGTATTGGCTCCGGAGCCTGGTCGCCCTTGGCTTTGCGATAGGGATCATGATTTGCCCTGGGCTCGTGTTTTGCAAGGTGCATGGACAGAGTGACAGTGGTCTCTCATCGCCCGGTGCAAGGTGACACACCAACGGGCCATGCAGCCCTGCTAGTATCACTGTTAAAGTCAAACAATCCCGCTATTCCAGCAGCCACTCGGTTATTTTGCATTATTCGTACTAGCAGAGAAGGTGTCTGTCCCGTTCGCATGTCGAATCTCTCCGACCCCCGGAACCAGCGCGTCTCCCCGCATAGATAGAGGTGTGAACTCTCCCAATTCCCCGGTTTTTAAACGACCATTGCAGTTTCGTTCATCGGGCGATGCTCGATGCCTGACTCGTTAGCGTTCCAGGTCCAACAAACGATCTTCCGAGGAAATTCCTATTTCAGAGAACTCCTCCCGCGTCTATTGTGAATTCTACAGCGACTGCGTCGTTCTCGTTGTCTGCCACCCCAGATTCCTTTCCTTCCACCTCTTTTGATTAATCCTCCACCGTGCAGGGCATATCGTGTTGCCATTGACACTCAGTCATGGCAGACATTAATGACAAGACCGCTACTGAGGTTGCTGTAACCACCTCTCTGAAGCAGCCCGGCGTTGAGGAGGTTCAGGATCCTGCTGTATCCAAAAAATATGGCACGCAATACGACAGAAGGGACATGAATCGCATGGGTAGACGGCAACAACTAAGAGTAAGATCATGTGGTTTTGGCGGCAAAGCAGCACAGGGACTGACTGCTTGTCCACGCAGCGCAACTTTCGCTTCCTCTCCATCTTCGGTTATGCTGTTATTCTCGGAAGTACTTGGGAGTTTGCTTTGGTGTACGACTTGGAAATTGAACACTCCTATGTTTGACTTGTGCTAATCTACTATGCAGGGTAGCCGGGATCTCAACCTTCAACGGAGGCCCCGCTGGAGCGATATGGCTCTTTTTCATCACTTGCATCGGCATGTTCTTCGTTACTCTTTCCATGGCTGAGATGGCTTCGATGTGAGTTCTTCCACCGTTAAAAGAACCATGTCAACGTATACATAACATCAGATGCTAATTCCACTTTGCAATCTCATAGGGCTCCGACATCAGGTGGGCAGTACCATTGGGTGTCCGAATTCGCCCCAAGAAAATACCAAAAATTCATCAGTTACATTGTCGGCAAGTACCCGCCGCGCTGACGTTGCGTTACTGGTTGAGTTGCTAATCGGAATACATCAGGCTGGCTCTGCGTCCTCGGTTGGCAATCCGGTATGGCTACAACCGCATTTGCTACCGCGCAACAATTCGAAGCCCTTATTGCGCTTAACGTACCGTCTTATAAAATTATGGGATGGCATGGCACCCTTTTCAGCATTGCCATCACCCTCTTCGCAATTATTTTTAATACTATCCTAATCAGAAAGCTACCGCTGTTTGAGGGGATTATACTTATCCTACACGTCTTTGGATTTATTGCTTTCATGACAGTCCTCTGGGTTATGTCACCCCGCGCTGACGTGCATACAACTTGGACTGACTTCCAGGACAATGCTGGCTGGGGAAACCTTGGTCTAGCTACTCTAGTTGGTATACTGGGTCCTACTGTAACATTGGTTGGGGGTGATTCAGCCTGTCACTTGTCAGAGGAACTGCGGGATGCAGCATGGGTCTTGCCACGATCCATGATCGTTACTGCTGTGGTCAACTACAGCCTTGGGTTTATCATGACGGTTACCATCATGACGACACTAGGAGACCTCAATGCTGATCTGGCGACAAACACTAACCAAGTTTATGTCCAGGTTCTTCTTAATGCGACGCAGTCTCGTGTTGGCACCTCTATTCTAACGGCTGTAATGGCAATCTTACTTCTATTTTGTGCCGTTAACAACGTCACGACATCGTCGCGTCAGCTGTTCGCATTTTCTCGCGACAAAGGGCTGCCTTTCTCTAAATGGTTATCTACAGTAAGAATCCCATTCTAAATCTGGATTGAGGCCGACAGTTGGCTAACATTACAAGGTGCCGGATGGTTGGGACATTCCCGTGAACGCCGTTATGACTACATTGCTTTTTACCACACTTCTTTCCCTCATTATTATTGGTTCTCCCATCGCTTTTAACGTCATTACCTCCCTTACGCAAGTCGGCTTAATATCCTCTTACATTATAGCCATTACCTGCATGGCTGTGCGACGCTTTTCTAGCAGGCCTCTTCTGCCTTCTCGTTTCAACCTTGGAAAAGCAGGTCTTTTTGTCAACTGCGCCGCTCTAACATTCTTGTTTGTCGCATATGTTTTCTTGTTCTTCCCCGCAGCTCCACACCCCACACCTGCAGCGATGAACTGGAGTTGTCTGATATATGCTGTTGTGCTCATGATTTCGCTTCTTTATTACTTCTTCGAAGGGAGGCATACATATGAGGGACCGGTGGAATATGTTCGCAAAGATGTGTAGATATCCTACTGTTAATGATATTGCGCATTTTAGAAATTACCATTTCAACCGAATATGGCTCGGAAGTTGTGGGCTTTTATACATGGGCTATTCAACTCGAAGGAGTCCTGTGACACCAAACATTTGGGAATCTCTTGAACAAGTACAGATATCGCATAGGTCGAAACGGAGCAAGCAAGACTAAGATATGTGCAGAACTTTTCAGTTTGGTCCTTACTCCAATGGCTAAACTTGCATTCTTCAAACAAGAGTGTCTCTGGGGCTCTACCCACTTCCTTACCATCAGTTAAAACAATGTGATAGCTTGCCAACGGTCATAAGATCTTCAGTGCATTCCAAAAGTCCTCGTCTAGACATTCATTGCATTCGCCTCTCTTGCTCCACAAGTCGCCCGCTAGTACTATACACTGGCCGGGTATTATTTCTTCCAAAGTCCAAACAATTATTTTTTTTGAAATGAGATTTAACCATTCCGATATTCCGATATTTGCCGTGGCATAACTGCAGCTAACATCAGCTTCCAGCACCAGTCTCACCCGAATTTACAGTGTTTATTCGCCGCAATACGTCACGTTTTGGTTCGCTATTGTAATAGCTTCCTTGTATACTGGTACATAGCCTCAGTACCTTTAAGAAGTCGGGGAAATAGTTCATTCCAGCCCCCCACCACCTTAAACACCTCATCGACTAGATACGCCTATATAGGTAATTGTTATTCCTATTTAAGTATTGTGTATTAGATTTGGATTAGAGCATTGGAGCGGATTCGACCTCAGGTCCATGCCACGCCAGTCCAAATAGATCACTGGGCAGAGACTATGGCCGGCTAAGGAGTCCTTCGCTAGGTGAATCGAGCGAAAAGCCAACTAAAACGATTTATCCCACCAGCTTCTGGCTTGCCTTTGCTGGCCTCCATTGCACAGGTCTATCCTTTCTTATAGTATCGACCTACCGCTAGGTAATCCGTGCGCGCGCGCACAATTGTGGTTGGACGTCTTGACTTAATCGTATTGGTTCTCAGGGTTGTAAATCAATTAACTCAACTCAACTAAGGCTTTAAATTGATTAAATTGAAAGCTTTATAAGCAGAGAGCTTAGTTAATTAAATTAATTAAATTAATATTAAAGTCCTAGTAACTAGTTTAACTAAGTTTAACTAGTATAGTAGTTAGTAACTATTATAAGTTTTTAGTATAGAGTTAATATAGAACAACCTACCTAGCGATACCTAAATTATTTCCTACTATCCTTCCTATAGGCTTTTATAGTGTATAGGAATTAAATAAATAACTTAATTATAAATCTATAGAAATTAGGTAGTATAAATATATAAAAGTAGACCCCTAACTCTAAAGCTTATAAATTATTTTAATTATATCTAAGATATATAAGGGTAGTACTAACGCTAGTAAAATAGGGTAATATATAAGGTCTAGTAGTTAGTTATACTTTTTATCGCCCGGCTTTTAATATAGGTCTATTATAAGTCTTAGTATAGTATTAACTTACCTTCCTACCTGTTAATATTATCTCTTTCTTTACTAGCCGCTTTAACTACCTATCTACTATATTAATAACGCCTTCCCTATCCTATAACCCTAGCACTATTAAAGCTTTAATATCCCTTAATTAACTTAACTTAATCAAAGCCTTTAAATTAATTAAATTACTAAGCTAGCGAACTCTTAGTTAGTTAAATTAATTAAGTCTTAGTACCTAACTTAACTCAATATTAAAGTGTTGTTAATTGATTTGCAACCCTATTGGTTCTAATGGCGAGACTCTTATTAGTAACCGTAGGACAAATTGTACCGTTGGAAGGGATAGTCTCGACAGCTCTCCTAAGCATTATTGCGAAGCTTAATGGCGGAGACAGCTATATCCAGGTTATTAACGTTTACTTTCTTAGGAGGCACGCAAAGCACGAAAGAGAAGGACATTCCTTTAATGCGCTAATATGTCCCTAGCGCTGTATTGCAACCTCTACGGCCAACTTAATCTCTAGGGCCGTCGGTATGTTATCCCTTAACCCGTCAGCGTCCCCGGAGTAAATAGTCCGTGCGGGAACGTCGTACTTTAAGCTTCGCAGTGGTTGGATTCTATAGCTCTAATTAGCTAGCTCTTATTAATAATATGGGGACGAAATCTAATGGGTTAGGGGATAATTATGGCGACGTGCCTATATACCTGCTTTAACTGCTAGCTAAAGACTATCTAATTGGTCGGCGACGACGTGCTACAACTAACCGTTCGGTCGTTTAATTAAGGTAGAAAGTCAGCCCGGCTAAAGGCTCTAATTGTCCTAATTTAAATGCGGAGACAGCGTTTAATTAATTGAGATTTAATAAGGCCCTGGCTTGACTTAAGGTGTCTTTAACTATATATATAACTAAGGCTTTATATCTATAAACAATTGATTAAAACTTCCGTGTAGACGTGCAATTGGTTAAGGCTTTGCATCTGCCGTTTAATTAAGGCTTCGCATATATAGGCGTCCAGTTAAGCTGCCGTACTATTGTCTAATTAAGGCTCTGCTCCTAATGCTCCATATCTGCAAACTTCGTATATAACTCTATATAAGACTCCGTATAAAGCTCCGTATCTATATCTATAGGAAAGATTAGGCGTTAAGACGGGCGGCAATTAATCGATTAAGGGGTTAAAGGGGAGGCTCCTGTAGAGACTCTAAAACGTTAATTGGCGGTGCTTCTAACAATCTTCTAACTATATACTAGTTTCCTAATTAGGCCTAGTAACTATCTATCTGCCATTATAGAATCTTTAACTGCTAATTAAAGGCGTTTGGGAGCGATAGGTAACTAATTTAGTTTAACTACGATAATATATAATTGACCAACGTTTAAATAGGGTATTAGGTCGGCCCGACCAAAGGCTTTATTTAATCCGACTTAACTATAGAGGCGGCGTCTGATTGATTAATATTTAACTAAGGCTTTAGCTTAACTTAAGGCGTCTTTTACTATATATATAATTTAGGCTCTATATTTATATATATTTAGCTAAGCTCCTATATTATTATCGAATTAAAACTCTATATTATTGGATAATTAATTAAGGCTTTAAATTCGCCGATATTCTATTAAGGCTTTATATCTATAGTTAATTAAGGCTCCTAGTGTTTACTAAACGCCTAATCTAGAGACCTGTCTTAAGACTTCCTTCCTTATAAGTATAAACGGCAGCTTCTAGTAGACTATTTTCGAAGGCCCGTTGATTTCCTAGGACATCTCTTATAGCTACTTTCTTCTCTTTCTAGGCCGTCCTTTTAACTCTTTCGGCATATCCGTGGGCTTTTGTGGCTGCTTCTTTGCCCCCGCTGCTGGTAGTACGCTTATGTATCCTTAATCTTCTTCTAGCTTAAGAGCCTTCTTAGGGTTGTCTTCTGCTCTTAGTCTCTTCGTCATTATCCTACTGCTTCCGCGCTTTATTTAAGTTATTCTTTAAAACCATCTAGTGGCAGCTTCTCGGTTGTTGTGACTACCTCTATTATATATCCCTTGCCCTTACATCTATAATATAGTCTTTTATTAAGACGACCTCTAAGGAAAAGCGCCGGCTCCTATTTTCCTTATAATCCTTAACAAGGTCCTTTACTAGCTTGGCTAGATATAGCTTAGCTCTGTCTTTAGTCGTATAAGGATAGCTTAGGCTTAAGGTAGTTAGTTATACCCTATATACGATCTTTTATAGAGTATCCTTATCTTCTCTTATCTTACAATACCTCTTTATATACTGCTTTACTGTTTCTAAGGTGCTTATTTTCCAATATTATACTGCCTTTATATAGGTCTGAGTGATAAATAGATTAATATATTGACTAAATATTAATCGTTGTTATTAAGGGAGCTAAAATACCGCGATATGGCTTATATAAGCTATATAAACGGTCTTAGCATGGTGTTGTAGTTATTTATCAAGGTCGACGGCTTCCTAAAGGCCCTTACCCCCCCTTATTCCTTACTAGCTGTTTTCTCCTCTAGCCTAATATAATTCCTCCTCTTACCTACGACTTTAAATACTCCGATTGCTTAATATTGACTAGTCTAAGCCTTATGCGCTGCTAAGAAATCGTTCACCGCGCTCCTGAGAAAATACGTTCTGGCTTAGCCGACATAGGTAATATAGATAGAATATCTATCGCTATATAATAGAGCGATAGGTACGCCACGCGATTGCTTAGATTAAGCTACTAATTAAGGGCAGTTGTATCGGCAGGAAGATTTATAGGAGAGGCGTTAATAAAGTAATTAAACTCGTCCTTAATTAAATTAAGACTTAACTGCTTCCTACTCCAAAGATTATACTTATATCTCGGAATTGCGATTGGTGGCTTCCTCTCCCTCCTCAGCTGTATACTTATCCTTATACTCCTTTACCTAAAGCCTTTAAGCTGCATTAACTACGGGCTTCCTCTAAGTGGGTTTCTAATTGCGATTAATATAGGCCTTCCTCCGGTAAGGAGCTAATAGTAAGGCTGCGCTATATATGGTCACCTTGTCGGTTTTAAGGTAGTATTTATTAAAGGTATGCCAACTAGTGCGTATATAGTTATATAGCTTCTAATTAGTGACGTACTTTTAGAGAGCTAATTTAAAGTGCTCTACAATAAAATCTATTATAAAAAGCGCTTTATTAAGAGTAGCTTTATCGCCTTCTGTTTCTTTTATAACTCTCTTAAAGGGCTAGAGGAAGTCTTTAATATCTTTAAGAGCCTTCTAATTAGTCACGTTAAGGATGTCCTCCTTATTAAACTCCTTAAGATACTCTTCCTGGTATTTACTAATTGCGCCTTTTAATTTAAGAGCTATTATAATTATATTATACCACGAGTTCTACCGCCTATTATTATCTATAGGAATAGCCCTTAAAGTAATTGTGATAAAGTGGTTGTAGTAAGCGGTAGAGCTTTAAATATGTATAATAACGTTATATATCCTGCCTAGAGGACCGATCTCGTGATGAGTGAACTTAGTAGCCTTCCCTTTTTAAAACCTTTTGGCAAGAATCTCTTTAATTTAATCGTCTTTAAGATCTGACTTAGTTTTAAGCTTTTTATAAGCATCTTTAAAGGTAGTATTAATAGCTTCCTTATCCTTAAAAATGAAGAAAGCTTGTGCGGCTATATTAAGTACGTACCCGTAGTAGCGAATACAATATTACTATACGTTGTATCGGGCCTCTATTTCTTCTTCTTTAAGTCTTATAAAAAGCCTCTGCAGAAGCTTATTGTTACTGCTATAACTATTACCTATATAGTAGCTAATCCTATTAAGTAGCTCGTAATCTTTAAGGACTTGCTAAAGGACTTTTACCTATTTATCGCTGCCGCGTTTACTAGGGAGGTAGGGTAGAGCAAGTAAGGCCGTTCTTAGTACACCCGTACTTTTAATAAAGTAAGCGTAGATCGCGATAAAAGTTTTCTAATTTAGCAACGTCCACGCGTTAATTAAGAGGTGTATTAGTATAAAAGAGGAAAGCAGCTTCTACTTAAGGATCGCTTTATTAAGAAGGAAGGACTTGTCAATTATCTTAGGTACGGTACTACTAGAGTTAATTAGCGCTTTCTTATAGGTGTAGTTTACTGAGAGAAGAAGCAATTAAAGCTCTGGCTAAGTTACTGCCTTATATAGTAGATTGCGAATAATAATTAGTTATGTAAGAGCGTTGCGTATTATTATAAGATCGAAGCTCTCTTTTTGTAACGGCGCTATCGCACGTTACCTGCCAAATTCTGCCATATTCTGCCAACCTGCGATTGGCCCGCCTAAAGCTAGCGTCTTGGCGGCTTACCCTATATATTTGTTTATATCGGTCCTAGCAACCCCTTTTCCTTCTCTTTAGCTTAGTATCTTNNTAATANAGCATTCGTTTAAGCTTNGGTTTAGAGGCATTTGTTTAAGCCATAACATTATACTAAGCTCTCCCTACCTTGCCTGGGAAGGCCTTAATAATATCCCACCCTAAAGAAACTTCGTCTGTAACGACGCATTAATATGCTATACTTAGACACTAAAACAACTCTATATTACCTGGGAAGGCCTAGATAATATCCTACCTTATAAGCTAGACAGGACTGGACCTGTACCCCCAGAATTAAAACTAAAGCATATAATACCGATGAACCTTAAAAAGCTAATAATAGTACCTAAAGTAAGCTTATCTAAGAGAGCTGCCTCTACCTAAGAGGAACCTAAGATCCAATTAGGATTAGAAATTAAAGACAATAATAACATTATAAACGTATGGGAGTAGATTCGCGCCCTTGTAGCTAGCTAAGAAGCTAATTATCTTAAAGCGAGAAATATATAAGAGACCCTATAAGAGATCCTAGAAACCTTACGGCCCTATAAAATAGCCCAGCTTCCTTTCCTTAAAGCCCTAGCCGACCTATTTACTCTACTAAATATGATATACTAGGGAGTATAGATATAATAATAAAGCAATTAAAGTCCGTTAAGCTCCCTAACCCCCTACTACTATTTAATAGGATAGACCCTACCTTTAAGAATTAGAGAATTTAAGTATAAGGAAAGCTCCGTGTTAACTATAACTATTTTCTTTCTAAAGAAGCTAAAATACTCTACCTCTTTAGTCGAACCACTGGGGACGCCTAACGGCACCTTTAAGCTAAGTTTAAGGATAACTCCCCTATCTAATTTATATTTATTAATAAGATAATATAGCACCTAGCGGCTATCTATGTTAACCTAAATAAAGTATAGGATGCCCGTTATAACTATAATTACCTAATAATAAAACTAAACTAACCCTTTGCCAAATTCTAGACTTAATTCCTATACCTTATAAAAGAAGGCTAGGTTCCCCTTAAGAACTACTAATTAGACCTATACAATAAGCTAATAATCCAGCTATAAAAAAAGATTGCTGTAACCTTAAATAACCTACTAACCTATAAAAGACTTATAGCTTATTACCTATTATTAGACTTAGAACTAAAGCGGATTAACGCCTACCCTAATTAGCAGAAGTAACTCTATAACAATTAAAACTCGCTAGCTATACCTATAGGAGCTAGAGCAGGAAGATAAGTTATAACTACTTTTATACTAAAGGCGGTTATAACTACGCACTAGTAAGCCTCGCTTAACCAGCTATATACTACGCCATTAACTAGTATTCACCGTAATACTCTAATTAACCCTACCTCGGCTATATACTTTAACTGTAATAAGTAAGGTTACTTTACCTTATCTTACCCGGAGCTAAAGGATATAGGTAATATTAAAGAGATAGAGGAAGGAGAAACGTTTAATAAGTTGGGAAAAGAAGAACCCTAGGGAAAGACTCCCCCCTAGGGTACCCTATTAATCTTAAAGAGATTAATCTTAGTTAGTTAATGGGTGGAAAGTATTTTATAGTTCTATATATAGTATCTTAAAATGGATATAGAGTTAATATAACCGCCCTTATTAACACTAGAGCAAATAGCTTTACCTTTATAAATACTGCCTATATAAATAATATTACCAAGTTTCTAAATATAGAAGCTATCTAACTAGAGAAGCCTATTTAGGTAAAGGGCTATAACGGCTAAGCCGGTTAGCCTGTTACCTACGTCTTAAAGTTATATATTGCTTTTAATAGACGACGCTAATATAGCATCCCCTTTTACATCCTAGACCTAGGGTCCTATAATATAATCCTTAAACAAAAATAGATGTCCTATTTTAATATTTAGTTAAATATACGAAAAAAACGGTTTATCTGGCCGGAGGATAGACTAAAGTTACCCTTTTTTATTAGGGAGATCTAAACTAACCGCAAGACACTAGCTATAAGGGCTAACCCTACCTACTAGTAAAATATCTAGGCCCGTAACCTAGCCTTTACCTAAGAGGACGCCCGCCGCAAAGCTAAAAAGAACTCTATATTAATAAAGATACTCTCCCAAAGCGCTATATTTAAAGAGAACTCTACATATAAAAGCGGGACAGATAATAACGTAAATAACGTCTAAATTATATAGATTTAACTATTATAGAAAAGAACGTATTAATAGGATATAAGAGATAACCTCTAAAAGATATAATAGGAGCTAAAAGGAGTAATAATAACGCCACTACCCCAGAAGTCCCTAAAGTCACATACGCCCCTATTATTAGTTAACCCCCCTACTATAGATATCGCCGTAATTAGCGCTATAGCATTCCACTTTAATATATACCGGAAGGACAATAAGGTCTTTATAATAAGCCTATATAAGATTAACTAAATTATTAATAATAGAGAGGAAAGGCTAGATAAGGAAACTAATAAGGAACTAGTTAAATGCCTTCTTCCTACTATTTATATAGGCTATAAGGATACATTCTTAAAGGCGGCCTTAGATAAGTTATCCCCTTACTAGATATATAATTATAAGATTTAATTAAAGGCCAATAACTTGCTAGGCTATAGCCCCCTCTACTATTAAGTAATAGATAAGCTAAAAGTAATAAAGTAGTACTTAATTAATAACCTGGATAAAGGGTTTATTAAGCCAAGTTAAGCCTCTTTTACTTCCCCTATCCTATTTATAAAAAAGCCTAATAGAGGCCTTTGTTTTTATATTAACTATTAAAAGCTAAACGCTATTACTTAAAAGGACTAGTATCCTATTCCTTTAATTAACAAGACTCTTATACGTTTAAGCTAGGTAAAGATCTTTACTAAACTTAATATCCGCTAAGCTTTCTACTAAATTAGGATAAACCCTACATCTAAAGATTTAACAACGTTCCGTACCCGCTATAGTTCCTATAAATATAAAGTTCTTCCTTTTAGACTAATAAATAGACTAGCTATATACCAAAGGTATATAAATAACGTTCTTTTTAATTACCTTAACAAATTCTATACGGCATACCTAGACGACATTCTTATATACTCGGACAACGAACTTAAGTATTAAGTTTATATTAAAAAGGTCCTAGAGAGACTACGGAACGCAGGCTTATAAGTTAATATTAAGAAATATAAGTTTAGGGTAAAATATATAAAATATCTTGGGTTTATCGTAACTACGGAAGGAATTAAGGTTAACCCTAAAAAGGTAGAGGTAATCCGTAACTAAAAGCCCCCTTATATAATAAAAGGAATCTAGTCCTTCCTTAGTTTTTATAATTTCTACTACCGGTTTATCCGTGACTACAGAATTATAGCAAAACCTCTTATATGACTAACTAGAAAGGACACGCCTTTTATCTTTAATAATAGCTACATAGAGGCCTTTAAAGAGGTAAAGGATTAGCTTATCTCTTCCCTAATCCTTTATTACTATAACCCAGACCTTAAATTAATACTAGAAATAGATGCCTCTAATAGGGTTATAGCGGGAATCCTATTACAGTTATATCCAGACGGCGAATAGTACCCTATAGCTTTCTTCTTAAAGATAATAGACCTGGCTAAGTATAACTATAAAGTATATAATAAAGAAATACTAGCTATTATTTAATTACTCTTCTAATAGCGTGTAGAGCTTAAAGGTATAAACTCCCGGATTAAGATATATATAAATTATAAAGCCCTAGAGTACTTTATAACTATAAAGTAACTTATAAGGCGATAAGCCTAGTGGGCCGAAATACTCTCCTAATTCTTCTTTATAATTATATATTATTCTAGTAAATAAAACTCTAAGGCTAATGCCCTAACCTAAAGAGAATAAGATATAGGACCCTAGAATAAGCTAAAGACCTAATATTAGACGCGCGCCCTCTTTTATCTAGAACAGCTTAACCCGCGGATCCTTAAGGAGCTAGACTTCTAGCAAAATAAGCTAGTACTAATGGAGGAGTTCTTAGATAAGTTAATAGGGCTAATTAACTACCTCCTAACTATAAACCGCACGGCTGACGCCTTAAGGGCCCTCCGCAAATAAGCTGTAAAAGGAGACCCTAATTTTAAGACAGAGGAAGGATTGCTCCTATACTAGGAGCGGCTTATAGTCCCTAACGTTAACAATCTATAAACTAAACTAATCCGTGAAGCTCATTACTAAGTCTTTACGGTATACCCTAGCAAAAACAAGACCCGTAAAATCATTAACTGCCACTACTACTGGCTAAGAATGGTTGCGGATATTAATTAATATATATGGAACTGCGAAGACTGCTAAAGAGCTATAATCCCACAGGATAAGACCCTAGGACTACTTAAGCTACTCTTAATACTAGAGCGCCTTTAGTAGCATATCTTTATAGACTTTTATAAACTACCTAGGGACCGTAACGGATATAATATAGTTATAATTATAGTTAACCGCTTTAGTAAACGCCCGTTCTTAATTCTATATCACAAGAATATTAATACTAAAGAGGCAGCCCGGCTATATATCCATTACGTCTACTAAATCTACGGACTACTAGATACTATTATATCTAATTATAGGCCATAGTTTATATTAGCCTTCTAGAATAAGTTTACCTAGATCCTAAGCATTAAGCTAAAGCTTTCTATAGCTTATTACCCCTAAACAGACGGTTAAATAGAGATTATAAATTAGTACCTAAACTAGAGGCTTAGGCCCTTCGTTAACTATTTCCAGGATAACTAGTCTAAACTACTACCTTTAATAAACTACGCGTAAGCAACCCTACCCTATAACTCCACAGGGTTTGCCCCAATTTAGCTAGAAATAGAATACTTACCCCATATAAGCTTTAACTAGAAAAGGCCAGAAGAACCCTAGACTATATAAGAGAAGCTATCCTATGCTAAGGCCTAACAATACGCCAAACAATTGGAGGAGGCCTAGACGGTAGCCCGCGAGAACCTAGAAAAAGCTCAAAGGTTAATAGAATAGCAGGCGAATAAACACCGTCAAAAGCCCGATTTTACCCCTAGCGATATAGTCTGGGTTATAATAAGGAATTAGAGGACCAAACAACCTAGCCGTAAGCTAGACTACTAAATAGCAGGACCGTATAAGGTTTTTAAAAAGATAGGCAACTTATACAAAATAAAGCTCCCAGATTTAATTAGGGTTTACCCTATTTTCTTACTAAACAAGTTATAGAAAGCTATAAACGACCTATTATCTAGACAAAAGAACGAGCCTCCCCTACTAGTTTAAGTAAACGGTAATAACAAATAGGAGGTTAACAAAATACTAGCCTATAAGATAGTATAGGGAGCGCTAAAATACCATATCTAATGGAAGGGCTACAATCCTAACCTAACCTAGTACCTTATATAGAACTTTATAGGCTGCCCCCAGAAGCTTAAAGAATTCTATAACTAATACCCTAATACGCCTAGACCCCTAAAGTACCTAGACGAATAGATGGAATACTAGTATAATAAAGATAATAAGCTACTAAAAGAATATAGGGACAAAAACGCCCCAAAGCCCTAATATAGCTGTCTGCCAAATTCTGCCATATTCTACCGTTTTCTGCCAGTACCGTAAAATTTCAGATGTCTAGGAACTTTAACCGCCGGTCGAAGTTGTCTAATTAGTTAGATCCGTGCTAAGACCTAGCGGCTACTCTTTCTAGCTTAGTGCTTCCACTTAGCCTATAATCGCCCTTTATACTTAGTTAGGACGGACTTATATTTCCTTTATCTCCTTATCTTATATTTTTATAATCCTACGTTTATAAGCCTAGTACTACCCTATTTTTTCTAACTAAGCCTAAGGGCAGGCTTTCTTTCAAAGAGGGGGGTAATGTAACGGCGCTATCGCACGTTACCTGCTAAATTCTGCTAAATTCTGCCGACCTGCGATTGGCCCGCCTAAAGCTAGCGCCTTAGCGGCTCACCCTATATATTTGTTTACATCGGTCCTAGCAACCCCTTTTCCTTCTCTTTAGCTTAGTATCTTCGTAATACAGCATTCGTTCAAGCTTCGGTTCAGAGGCATTTGTTTAAGCCGTAACACTTTTAGTATTTATTCCTTCTGCCTCTTAAGATTCTAAATATGGAGTTACCCTTGCTTATAGAATAAGCCTTAAAGCCTTTACCTTATAGCCCGCTTAATAACTAAGTCCTCTTTCTTAATAACTGTACTATGGGCTTTAAGCAGATAAGTACGTATATTAGTAGTAACTATATTACGCCAAAATATGTATTACCTACAGTACTAATATCACCTCCCACTACTATTTGTATGCAGCTTGTTTGTAATAAGCTTATACGCAAAAGTCTAAGTATTTATAGCCCGAACGCTTTGTTTTTTAAAGAGTTAGTTAGGAGATTAAGAAGAGGATTTAGTAGAGGATTTAGTGGAGGATAACGTGTTAGAGTTGTCGTTGGCAGTTAGATCTTTAAACAGTTCGCTATTAAGCTTAGATAATTTAAACTAAGTATTGGAATTACTATCGGAGTTAATAAAAAGAGATTCTAAAGTAGGGGAAGCTATATTGCGAGATTGTGGTTAGTATTAGGGGGGTGGTCGAATAATATTATAATTAGGAAAGCATCTGCGGGCAAGTACTAAAAATTTTACTCTTGCGTATATATCAGAATGTAGGGCGTATAATTGATACTACGTATACGCCTTAGCATCCTTTTACTACACTACGAGGCTTTAACTTTCCTATATATATTTATAAGCTTATAGATATTCATTTATAAAGATCTTAAAAAATCCAATCGTTATTATTGCTTATAAATGAATATATCGTTAAGAAGTGATAGATATAAATATTATTAGGACCACTGGTATAGGTCCCTTCCCTACTATAGTATCCGTTCTCGTTATATAGCTGGCGCAATATTAAATCCGGATAATAGTGGTAGTTGTGCTGCAATTAATTGTCGTTTAATTAAGGAATAAGGTCGGCCCGGTTAAAGGCTCTAATTTAACAACATTTAACTAATTTAATTCAGTATCGAGGCTCTAGCTTAATGCGACTCTTTAACTAACTATAGCTCTGTATCTATATACGGCTAACTAGAAACTTAATATCGACCTAAATCGGAGTTCCTTATTACTATTGTAATACTGTCTAACGACCTAGATTGTCTATACGAACTATATCTTAGTTATCTCTTAACTTATAACTAAATATCTTATTAAATATCTTATTACCTATTTTCTATTACCTATTTTAACTTAGTTATTTAGACCTACTTAATATATATAAAGAGCTTCTAGAGCCCTCCTTAATAGACAGAGTTCTCATTCCTAATTATCTATTTAACAGTTATAAGTCTGGGCCGTTTACTGCATTATCTTTAATTCCAAAGCCTTTATTTCCATTAATTTTAATTATTATCTTAATTATAGACAACTGCCTACAATAACTCCTTAACAAGAAATCCCTTCCGTTATCCTTATAAGCCTAAATAATTAGGACGAATAGATTAAGGTTATTAAGTTAAAAGCGAATAACAATTGTCTCTAGAAGTATGTCGACTTATTAATACCTAAGACCGATCTGCTATAGCTTAAAGAATTAAAGAACCCATTTAAGCTTTACTTAAGGATGCTAATAGCCGGGGGAAGACGAAGCTTGTGGACCTAGATGAGGAGGAAAAGGAGGAGCTTTATACGCTTAAAGCCGACTATAGGGATAGTATAATGCTATATAGAAAACAGCTATTAGCCCTTAATACGTTACAGAGCGTTATCCTAAGCTCTATTTTACATACTTACCTTATTTACACGTTTAAATATATTACTTAGTAAAAGACTTTATATACGTAATTAAATCTATTACACTAAGCTAGTTAGAATATTAGAAGAATTAGCTTAAAAGGCTTAAGTGAAAGAAGAAGACACTTCCTACTTTCTTTAAACTAGTTGAAATATACTAAAACTACTATTATATGGAGCTTGCCTAGAAGGGCAAAACCCCATAAGGGGGATCCTTTAAAGTTACCTTTAAAGACAAGTTACTAAATTTAAAGCCTAAATTAAGGCCTTAATTATTAGCAGATAAGCAGAAGAAGGAAAGGCGACTACCGCTAGAGTACCTTATAGAAAATGTTACTACTTTAACAAATGCTAGTATATAGTAGAGTCAATTCTTCGCCTATCTTGGTTTAAACTAAGTAATAAAATTTAGGAGAAAGTAGATAAGAAGATAGCTAATATAACGCCCGAAATTAAGGCTTATATTAAGTAAATTAAAAAGGACGATTAAGCTAACAAAAAGCTAAAGGATAGTAGCAATTAAAACTTATAAGGGCCTACTAGAGTCTTCGCGGTTTATTAAAGAGGAACCTAAAATCTAGCTTCCAACTACAAGCTTCGCGATAGTGTTTTTCTTAACTTAGGAACCAATATATACGTCTTTAACGATAGAGCTCGATTCGTTAGCGATATTAAGCCTATCTTAGACTATCTCTATACTGGCTTATATATAAAAGAGATCGTAGGATATAAAACAGTAGTAGTTATAATTAACCACCCTAAGGGTAAGAGGTAGATACTGCTTATAGGAGCAGCCTTTATACTAACCTGGTATGCATTTAAAAGCTTAATAATAAAGACGTCTACTGGAATAATAAAGAGAACATTCTGTTTTATAACAATAACGGGATATACGCCCGCTGTAAATAACACTATAGTTAGATTATAATTAAATATAATAAGCCAAAGAGAGACTTACCAGAGGCCTCCTTTGCGACTTAATTAAAACCAGTAAAGCATTTATTAAAGCCTCTGCTAAATTAGGCAGAAGGCCATATATAGCACTAGTGATTAGGCTATACAGAAAAAGACGCGATTAAGTAACTACCTTAGTTAGTAACGGGCGCGATTCTAAAAGGCCTAATAATAGTAGAATGTAAATTATATAGAGTAAGTAAAGCTTATAAGGTAATATCTAGAAGACCTCTAACTTAGTTAGTAGTTCCTTTCTATAGAATCCACCTTAATTTAATACCCGGAATAGGCGCATTTAATAGTAATAAGTACGTAGTATACTTCCTTAATAATATAACGCGAATAAATAAGGTAGAGACGATGGCTAAGAAGTCGTCCCTCACCTAAATTATTATTAAATATTGCAATGTCATTAAGCGACGATATGGCTTTAAGGTAGCTATTATCCACATGGATAGAGAGATAAAATTTATCTAAATATAACTTAGCTTTAGGGCTTCCTACTCTAGATAAAATATTAGAACCTAACTTACCGGAGCCTCTACTATCATCCTTAAATACCTCGGCAAAGAAGCCGCACTATATTAAGTTCCGGCTAGTAAAGCTAAGCCAAAAAAGAAGATTAATGGCGATATAGGAGAGCAAAACGTAGTTAAAGGAAAGAGACTTAAAGGACGATTAAAGATCTACGTAGGTTTCTTGCTAACGTTACTAAAGACCAGAGCCTTCCAGCTTAAAGATTAGCCTTTAATATAGGGCTTATATTTTATAAAAAGCTATACCGCAATAAGCTCTTACGGCCGCCTAGAAATTAGAAGGAGCTTCAAGGATATTAATATAAGGAAGAGTTTACGGCTGCTACTTAGAAGGAGTATATAGACCTTTAAAATCGAGGAACGTTTTAAGTTATTAACAAGATAATCTATATTAAAACCGTACCTATTATCTAGGTATTTACCTATAAGACTAATATTAACGGATATCTAACGAGGTTTAAAGCTCGTCTTTATATCCACGGTAATTTATAAGAGTTAGTTTATAAGGATACCTATATCGCAACTTTAGCAGCAAGATTATTTAGAGCCTTAATGGCTATCATCGCAATATTTAACCTGGACTGCTAGTAAGGCGACGCTATTAATGCATTTATAAACAGCGTAATTAACGAGGTCGTATACGTCAAGTATTTAGATAGATTTTTAATTAAGGGTAAGTGCTTACTTCTTTAAAGAGCGCTTTATAGATTGCGGCGATCACCTCTACTATAGCACGGTAACTTAATAATAACGCTAAAAAAAGAAGGCTTAAATCTAGTAGAAGAGAAGCCTTGCCTATATTAAAACGATTGGCTAATAGTCTTCTTCTATATTAATAATATTACAGCCGCCTATAGGAAGAAAGACTTACTTAAGCTCTAAACCTTTAAGGAGTACCTTATAAGAAAGTATAAGATAAAGGATCTAGATGATCTTACCTAGTTCTTAAATTTTTAAATTATCCATAATAGAAAGAATAGAAAGCTCTAGCCTAGCTAGGACTCCTATATTAACAAAATTGCGATAAGCTTTAAAGTTAAAGATTATCGCAAGAAATATACACTAATAGGCATTAGGGAACTTAAGCCTAATCTAGAGCAAGCCTCTAAGTAGAATACCTACACCTATTAAAGAAAAGTCGGATCTATACTCTATATAGCTAATATTACTTATCCAGATATAGTGAGAATAGTAAGTAAGCTATTAGAATTATTATAAATTCCATTACTAATTTATAATGCAGCTACTATAAGAGTAATTACCTACCTTAATTAAACTAAGGCTCTTATAATTAAGTACTTAAAGGAGAATATAATAAACCACATCTTCGCAAGGGTAAGCGACGCGTTATTTAGAGACGATTTAGTTAATAGGAAGAGTATAGAAGGCTATCTATTTACCTTATTTAAAGGACTAATTAACTAGCAATTAATTAAGTAAAGATTAGTAATAAAATTAAGCACTAAAGTAAGGCTCTTAGCTTTATTGCATACGGCTACTAAGTTAATTTAATAGCAGCGATTCTTTAAAGAAGTTATATTTAATACTGATAAGAAGCAAGTAATCTATTACAACAATATGCAGACAATTTAACTACTTACTAAAAGCGACACTAAGCTCTAATACGTTAATATTTATCACTACTAGCTCTGCTAGGAAGTTTATAAAGAAAGGATTAATATTAAATAGGTCCCTACTGTAGATATAATAGCAGACGGCTTAACAAAGGCTCTACCTTGTTAAAAGTATAAGATATTTATTTAGTAATTGAACCTTATTAATATTAAGAATCCAATTAATTCAATTTAAATAATATTTAGGTAGGGTAAGTATTTAGAGGATTTCCCTTAACTTAATACTAAATTAGTATTATAACTTTTTAGTAGTTCTACAGCAGCCTAGAAGGCTCTGTGTAGCTAGGGGGGTATATTAACCTAAATTAAAGTTCCTTACTATTATTATAATACTGTCTAATAACCTAGATTATCTATACGAACTATATCTTAGTTATCTCTTAACTTATAACTAAATATCTTATTAAATGTCTTATTACCTATTTTAACCTAGTTACCTAGACCTACCTAATATATATAAAGAGCTTCTAGAGCCCTCTTTAATAGACAGAGTTCTTACTCCTAATTATCCGTTTAACACTTAATTAACTACCTCGCGTAGCGAGGTGGCGTCTCGCTGTTATAACTTAGGTGGCCTTTATATAATAATTAGGCGATATAGATTTATATAATTAATCACGTAATATATTTTAACAATAGCTATTTACGTCGTCGTCTTTATTGTCGTCGTCACCGTTTTCTTCTTTAAGCAACAGCACTAACACTACTACTACTACCACCGCTGCTGCTGCTGCTGCTATTACTGCTACCTCTGCTCCTACTCTAGCTCCTACTACTACTACTACTACTACTACTACTACTACTACTACTTACTACTACTACTACTACTACTACCTTACTACTACTACTACTACTACTACTACTACTACTACTACTACTACTACTGCTGCTGCTGCTGCTGCTGCTACCGCCGCCGTCTTAGGCTAGGGTGCCTACGCGTAGGACTTTAGTCCTAGTAGATAAGCGTAATAGTAAGCATTAGTACTGTAAAAGAATTTGAGAATTTAAGAAGATACTAATATATAAATAGCTGCTGCCGCTACCGCTGCCGCCAGGCCCCTCCCCGCTCCCACCACTGCCGCTACCACCGCTACTGCCGCCGCCGCCGCTACCGCTCCTCCCCCGGCCGGGTTTACGGTCATTAATTAGCCTACCGCCGCCCTTCTCCCCCAAAATCCCTCCCCTACCGCGCTTGCCGCCGCCACTAAAGCCGCCGCCGCCAACACGGCTATAATACGGGCGCTACGTCCCCTGCCGCGCGTTTAGGGTATATCTCTAAGGTGGGTTTTTAGCTTAGGTGGAGCTCCTAGGGTCTACTAGGGGGTCCGCCTTAAGGCTAGGGCCTTAAATATAGAGGCAGCCCTAGTATAAAGCTAGGGTATAGTAGCCCTATAGGCTTATACGTTATACGTATAGGGCGGTAGCCTATTTATGGAGTATATGCTAGTCGCAGGCTAGCTACGTAGCAGCTATACTAACTGCTATTATAGCAGTAAGGGGCGCGCTGCTTCTTTAAGGCTTATAAGTTAGTAATATAAGCTGTAAAAAGCATAACTAACAGAGATAATAGCGTCTGCTATCGCCGCAGCCCCTACTACAGCCCGCTCCCACTCCCACTCCTACGCCCCTATACCTCCCGCTACCGCCGCTACTAACGATAATAATAATAACAACGACAATAATGATAAGGAGGAAGAAGAGAAGGCCTTACCCGCCTACGTCTGTTTCCGTCCTAGGCGGCGCGGGCGGATTATAGGGCTGCTCTGCCGCTTAATAGTTATATTAGAGGAGGAGTTAGATAAGGATAAGGAGTAGGGAAGGGGAGTAAAGGGGGGTTTACTAGACCCTATGGGGCATTTATAGAGGTTTTACTAGCCCTATGTTACGGCTCGTATAAATGCCTCTGAACCGAAGCTTGTAGAATGCTATATTACGAAGATACTAAGCTAAGGAGCAGAAGAAGGTTAAGGAAAGGACACGTCTATATATAGGCGCCAAGTCTCCAAGCGAGCCCCTGGCCAGGGTCTGTAACGGTGCCGTGATATTACCCCCCCCTTTAAGAAAGCCTGCCCTCAGGCTTTATATAGAGGAAAGAAGAAGGGAAAAAAAATTTAGTATCTGGCGCTCGATCGCGATGCCGGTTAATATAGGACTTGCAGCAGTTCTGCAGCTCCTGCTGCTACGGGGGTATATCACTATACCTGGTTGACGTAGGGCAGGCAGCCGTCCTACAGCTCCTACGAGGGGTATATCGCTATACCCAGTTGACGTAGGGCAGGCAGCCGTCCTGCAGCTCCTACTACTGCGAGGGGTATATCGCTAGGAGCCCTCCGTTGGTCGTTGTTCCTCCTCTAAAACTCTGGTACCTCCTAGCTCTACTATCCCCCCTTTTATTATAGCGCGCCCCGAGCCATAAAAAAAGCCCCCCTAGTCCCCCTCTTAAAAAAAAGTTGACGTAAAGGTTTAATAAGGGTGGGAGGGTTAGGGAGTTACTCGCATGCATATCGGCACGACTTCTTATCTGTTCAGTAGCAGTACGGTGCTAGCGTCAGGGTTATATTCCAAGGGGCAAAGCTCTCCCTTGTATACAGTTGTTACTACAGGCAAAGCAGTAATAGTTAGTAGTAGTGCTGCAGGCAGAGCAGCAATGGTTAAACCGGGATTAGCTACAGGTAGGGCAGCAAGGTATTGGTTCAGCTACAGGCGAAGCAGCAGAGGTCAAGTAGCAGTGCGGTGCCAGCGTCCGATAGTAGATAGCAGGCGTATCGGCGCTATCATTCGGTTAATTAATCGCAGGCATAACGGCACGATTAGTTAATTAGTTTGCATTCGAATCGCAGGCGTAACGGCACGATCCATCTATCGGTTTCTCAAGGTCTACTGTCAATCGGTAGGTAGTTCAAGACGTCGATTATTCGATCAATTGATATGCTGTTGACTAGCAGAGATGCTATCGTATTACTAGCCACAGTTGATTAATTGGTTTAAGGTATACTGTCAATCGTAGCACATTCAACCAGTTATCGTACGAGTAGGGTATTAAGGGAGACGCGCCGATAGGTTGATTCTCGTTAAGGTATTCAATTAGTCGAAGGATATACTGTCGATCGTAGTATATTTAATAATTTGACAGGAATCAATCAGGGTGTCGGTATATGGTCTGTTAATATTCTCATAATTCTCGGAACAGGTCGTCGTAAAATAGTAGACGTGTTTAAGTATTGTTAGGAGATTCGAAGGTACGCTGTAGGGTTAGCAGCCGTATTCGAATACTTATATTTAATCAAGGAAGGTATCGATTGAAGACTCATAGGAATGCCGTTATGACTTAGTATATTAAGTCGTTGTCAGAGGTATTAAAAGAGGTATTGAGAAGGTACGTGTCGATATTTCAATTTTTGTCGGAGAGTCGAAGGTATCGAAGAAGAGTGCGCTTCAATATTCAAGCATAGTCGTACGAGGGTAAGCTGTTATATAGCGTTCGATTCAACGAGATGCTATTAGAGAGCAGATTCGCATACTATCATTTGAGGAGAACTGCCGTCAGGTGGCAGGCAGTTCAAGGGTAGTCAACAAATAGTATCAAGAGCGTACGTATTAAGGGCGTACGTATTAAGATTTCAATTCTTATCAACAACTGGCAAAACATACTTTTATAACGGTAAGCTGTCTCGTTTGTAGAAGGTCATACAAATAGCTATCAAGAAGAACGCGTTAATAGTTCGTAAGAGGTTATAAAGATAAATAGGCTCATCTATAGAGCTATTAGAGAGTACTATAAATTAGAACGATTCTCCTAATCTGTTCTCCTAATCAAGAGTGCCATAAATTACTTAAATTCTCCCCAGATTCCTAGTACCCCTATACATAGGATGCAGATATATTCGGCCGTAGGATCAAGGGACTACCTAGGTTGATAGTAAGGTTCGGGTCAATCACGTACGGTGGTTGTTAATAAGAACTCAACGGGTGTCTATAAGGGCGTTCATAGACAAGTCGGAGAGTCATATCGCAGGCATATCGGCGCAACAGGTTATCGGGTTTAATCGCAGGCATATCAGCGCGATCGTTCGGTCAATCAGACTGTAGGCATATCGGCACAGTCAGTAATCGGGTTTAAGGTTTTGGGGTGGCAGTACGGTACCAGCAAGTCCTTCCTAATCGATTTCGTCTCTCCTCGTACGGCTCAGTATCAATCGGGGTGGTTATCACAGCAGTAGTCTGGGTATCCATCAATGTCGTTCATCGCAGCGTTACGGCTGAGTCTTAATTAACTTCGTTCCTTGCAGCCCTAGGCTAAGTCTTAACCGGGGTCGTCTCTGCAGCTTATACAACTCCGTATCAGTCGAAAAGGTCAGAGGGGTAAGATATTCTAAGCCTTCCCAGGCACGTGTCCTTGGCCATTAAAGTCGGCATTCAATCGCAACCACAGGAGACCTTCTAGCTGCGCGTTGTCAACGCGTTAAGCTAGGGGTATTCAACGCGAGTCCTCAAGGACCTACGGAACAGGGTGGGATATTATCCAGGCCTTCCCAGGCGAGGTAAAGAGGGAGCTTCAGTGCCTAAGTATAACGCGTTAACGCGTTATTGCAGACGAAGTCTCCCCCGGACGGGGTTAGGTGAGCTTAGTATAATGTTACGGCTTGTACAAATGCCTCTAAACCGAAGCTTGTAGAATGCTATATTACAAAGATACTAAGCTAAGAAGCAGAAGAAGGTCGAGGAAAGGACACGTCTATATACAGGCGCCAAGTCTCCAAGCAAGCCCCTGGCCAGGGTCTGTAACGGTGCCGTAACACCCTATAGGGTAGTTATAGAAGTAATTATTTAATAAAATAATATACTTTATTATAAAAGCAAAACTTATAGATATATAATATTGTCCGTTTCTATTTAATTTAGGGGAAGCAGTACCGAAATACTATTTATAGTAGTAACCCGAGATAGTACAATATAGAGCTAACTATATATAAAAACTAGTATCCGTAAATTAACGCCTATAAAGTTAAAAGACTAACCCTATAACTTATTTACAGTTATTATAAAAGATAAATAGATAGGAAACTGCCGTTAACTAATAATAAACGGTAGCTCGCCTTTTATAGAAGACAGCTTAATTTATAGGATAACCTATAGCTAGTTAGTAAAGGAGCCGCTAAAAATACGGGCTTTAAGATAGCAGCAGCCTATCTAGGTAAAAACTATACGGATACTGTTATAGAGGTCCTTTTTAAAATATAGGTTCTGTAAAAAGATTATTAGAGCGCTAACCTTAAGTTAAAGCCGTATAGAAGAAAGGCCTATAGGGTTAAAGCTCTATAAAAGCTCTAGGGGGGAAGTATTTTTAGTATTTGGATTATTCTATTCTATAGTATCCGTAGAGTAAAAAATGGACTTAGGGCTATTAAGGGAATAGAGAATAGTATTATTAATAGCTGCAACGGTATTGTTATAAATAGTTAAGATAGCACGGCCGTAGGACGTATAGAGATTAGTATACGCCTATTATAAAAGAGTGGGAGGGTAAATAAAATTTAAAAAAAGGCTATAGACTAGTAAACTAGGCAATACTAATAGGTAGCTAGATGTGGCTAGTAAGGGTAAGGTTATAAGAAAGACTACGGACCTAGGTAGCAAAGCGCTAATTTAGCTCGCCTTCTAAAACGCGTATATTTTAGCGTAGCAATAAAATATAGAGGGAAGGCTATAAAAAGAACTACTATAAGTAGGCCGTAACAACATTAGCATGGGTTCCCTATTTTATAATAGGCAGAATTTAAATAAAATTACTACCTAAAATAACGGGAACGCCGCTAAAAAGAGCCTAGGTGTTAGAATAGACATCTATAAGTATATAGTGCACGGCTTTAAAGTAGTAACGGTGCTATATTGGCACCTTGTCCTAAATTATAAGGGTAGTAAAGCGCAGTAACTCTACTAGCTAGGAGTCTTTAGGCACGTTATATATGGATTCCTTATATAGATTAATAGGAATGCGAAAACAGGAGTAGGTAGTTCGGCCGCTAGGTAGTAAAAGGGTAGTTATACTAGAAGAGGTAACGTAAAGAATAATACGGCTGTAAAAGCGATAGTAGTAGCAAATATAGTAGTAAAGAAAGGTTTTACTAATGCCTATAGGGCTTTATAGAAAAAAATAGGCGGTTTATAGGTCTATATCTATAGTAGTAGTAACTATAGTAAATTAAGCGGCCTGATTAGAATTTAGCTAGGAGCGTAGCTCCGTAAAAAAACGGCCTTCTATAAATATACTATAATAACTTTTTTTAAGTTCTAGGATTAGTTCAAAATTAGTAATAGTTACGCGGTAAGGTTTATGCTACCCTATTAAATTCTTAACCTTTTTATACTTGCGATGCACCCCCTAATATTACTTAAATAAAATCTCTATTTAGATAGATTTATAGAGCTTATAAAGCGCTTTAAAATAGTATTACCCCTATTTAAATATCTTAAGGTTAGGTAGATATAGAGCTGCTATAAGCTTTACGGAGCTTTATGGAACTTTATAGAATAAGGGGGAGCCGTACACAGAGCCTATTAAATTTATAACTTCGCGACCTCGCAACCTCTTTCCTACCCCTACCCCTTCTTCTTCCTCTTCCTCTTCTTTTTCTTCTATATTACTACCCTAGTTACTACTTCTACCTACCACCTAAATGCCTTCCAATTGTATATTTTATACCGCCTATAGGTAGTATCACTCCTCTACTAACTTTATATTAAACCCTTTTAGAGCTCTGTGTTACGAACGCTTTAAGTATAATATTACGACTACTTGGAGAAGAGTTGGAAGAAGCTAGTTGGTTAATATAAGCACGGTTTAAAATGGAACCCGTGGAACCATATAACGAAGAATAGTAAGCGAGGTTATATGGCATGCTACGTATTAAACAAGAGGAATAAGAGGAACTTACGTACCTTATATATAACACGTATATTACGTATAAGAAGGATTTTATAGGAGTATAGTTATGTATTTAAGGACCCTTAATCCCTACCTAGATAGTTCCTTTCTTATAGTAATTCTTAGAATATAATTAGAGTTAATCTATTAGGTAACCACTCTACTAGTTATTACTTTATTGTTAACTTCCTGTAGCTCCTATACACCTAGCCTATTAATAAACCCACCGTAGTTTTTGCTACAAGGTTCCGTTACACAATTACTACCTAGTTACGGTCTTAGAAGTTAAACAATATACTACTAAAAGCAGCTACTACGACGCTATTAATGGTAGCAACCACTTTAAGGTTAAGTAGAGATATAAGTATATAAGATACTAACTCATAACTAGTTACGGTTGGACAGTTACAGGAAATCGTTAATTAATTAAACGAAAATAACTAACTACTTAAAGAAAGACTTAATGGAATTAGAATAGCTAAGGTTAAGTTACCTTTAATTAAGCAATTCTTAGGAGAGAAGTTAAAGCTTAAAGGATTCCTTACGTAAATGTATTTTAAAGTTATGTAAAAAGGGGCTAAGTTAGCTACGTCAATGGATTAGATAGCCTACGCAGGACTATTCTTAATAGAAAGGGCGCTTAAATGGTTTAAACCCTACTTAATGGAGATATAGACTAATAGAATAACTACTACTAATTAAGACATACGATTTGTGTTTTTTAGTTAGGTAGGATTCGCGGAACAATTAACGCAAATATTTAGGGACCCAGAAGCGACAACTATAGCGGAAAAAAGGCTTTAGAACCTAACATAGCGAACTTTAGCAATTAAGTACACAACGTAGTTTTAAATACTTACTATATAGGTTAAATAGAACAATAGGGCGCTTATAGCACAATACAAACAGAGACTTAAGGCTAAAGTTTAGGACGTAATTATTCCAATAGAAGATACGGACACCTTTAGGGAATTAATAGATTAAGCAATTAAAATCAATAATAGGATCTTCTAAAGGGAACAGGCTAAGAGAGGCTAGGATAGAGTTTTATAGTTATATAAGGCGCAGAGTACGCAACAACTAAAGCTAAATTAAAAACTATGGTATAGCGCAGAGCTAATAGACTTAAGTGGTACTAGAGAAACATATAAGAGATAGGGAAAGCAACTATAGAAACCTAAAAGTTAAGGATTAAGTAATTATAGGACTAAGGAGTATAGGCTAAACTAAGGATTTTATTAATAAAAGACGTTTAAGCGGACTCTATAATAAAAGCAATGGTTTAAAAATGGAGCTTATATAAATTACAGAAAATAGAATTATTTCGCTAGAGATTATAGAAGTGGTTAGAGTTACTACGCAATAAAGGGAACTAGACTAATAGTATATAATATACACGTATAGAGGGATAATAGTGTACTACGAGGAACAAAAGAATATTTAATTAAAAGTTTTGCGTTTTATTATAACAATATATGCCGAATTTATAAGGACGCTAAGTATGGCGCAAGCTATTGGCTATAAAAGCTAGAGTTAAGAGGACTTAAAGGAACTAAAGAGTTAGATAAAGAATAAGATCGACTCTACGAGCTAGATTAAAATATTATAGTAATATATAGATAAAAATTAGTAATAATAATAATAGAGTTAGAGTACTTATTAATTAATAGCGATAAGGAAGAAGAGGGAACTAACTAGGGGTATTTAAACCTTAATAACGCAATAGAAGTAGAGACTAAAACCACTATAGAGTAAGGTTTAGTAACGGGTATTATAATACCGTTAGATACGGCATCCATTGCTTTATAAGACGGAAGGAGTAATATCTAAGTGCGATTAAGTAAGTAAACGACTGCTAGTGCTAGCTTACCACTTAATAAAGGCAAAAGGCCAAAGGCTTAAGATTCTTAAGATGAGATAAGAGACGACTAAGATTCTTAAGATAAGATAAGGCACGCTTAAGGACCTATAATGGACGATAACCAATAGAGTAGAGCAATAGCTTGGTTTAGTAATATATAAATAAGCTTAGGACGAAGTTTCCTAAAGGTATAAGATTCTTAAGACAAAATAAGTAAGATTTAAGATTCTTAAGATAAGATAAAAATACTAGTTAAGCCTAGTTAAACTAAGGCTAGAGTATAGCTTAAGAAAGAAGTAAACTTAGGATTAAAGAATCTAAGGGATTAAGAATTTGGAGTATAAATAAGGACACCTATAGGCAAGAAGTAGATAGCTTTACTATAGATTAGAGAATCTATAGTATAAATAGTAATTAAACTAGGAGACAGATATATGGACCTAGAGGACTTACTAGTAGAATATAGTATTTAGACTAAAGATTAAAAAGTTAATATAATAATTAAGAAGTAAGAAAACTTTAAGGATCTAGTTATAAGACGTAAACTATAGAAAACTATAGATAAGTTTAGAGCGAGAATCCTTATATAGTAATAGAAAGAACTAGTTATAAGATCTAGCATATTAGGTTATATATAAGATAGAGCACTAGTATAAAAAATTACTAATAGGCTAAGAATAGGCATACTAAAAGCTAAGTAGCTTACTAAACTAGAAAATAAAGAGGATTTAGGAATTCTAACTAGGTTTAAGGAACGGTATATAAAGGGCTGTTATAATATAGTAATGAGAAGATACTTCTTTACGGATAAGCCGTATATACTCTAACAGCTATACTAAAAGTAGTATAGACAGAGACATAATAACGAGTAGGAAGATTTCTATATATAGTTAAATAAGAAAGTTATTTAGGACCACCTAATTATAGAAAAAGTAATAAATTATATTAAGGGAGCCTTAATTATAATATTAAAGGATCTAGAGGAACAATTAAAGGACTAAAAAAGTAAGAAACGTATCTTAGTACCTGCGAATAAAGCCGTAACGTTTAGATTAGCGTAATAGAGGTTTAAACTTAAGGATAAAAACAAATTAAGAGTTAACCTAAAGCACCTAGCGCATCATACGCTATCATGGATCGTATATATATTATAAGAATGCTAAGTATATATATAGCTGGTATCTAGTAGAAGTTTAAGGGATAGGGGACTTAATACTTTAACCAGGAAGATTCCTTATAGAAGAATACTTAGAAGAATAATAGTAGTAGGAATGCCTAGAGAATATATATCTATGGTATATTAAGGATAAAAAGCGAATAAAGCATTAGCTAAAGAATAAGTTAAGTATATAAGAATCTAGTAGCTAATAGTTAGGAAAAGTAAAGGCCTACGGGATTAAAGGAAGCTAGTAGTAGAGCCTTAGACCCTTAAAGGAATTTAAGGACAACACTTAAATTTATAAGTTAAATGGCAAAATTAGTAGTTTAAAGCACTAATAGATAGTAAAGCAATAAGGAACCACATTTTATTAACAGTAGTTAAAAGGATAGGGCTACCGCACAGATAGAAAGAGTACCTTTATCTACTAGTTATAATTTTAGGAGATCTAATAGCCTACAGAGGAGGTATTATTAATCTTAAAATAGGACCTATTTAGTTAACTATTAAAGGGAGATAAGTCGGAATGTCTTTAAATATATTACTATTAGGGAATAATAAGGCAGTATTAGGAATACCTTAGTTATAGGAATACAATCTAAAGATTAATTAGATTACAGGTTAGGTTAATATTAGAGATACTTAACGCCGTAAGATATAATAATAAGCCAAGATAGTATAGTACTAAGTAGGGGCAACCTATAAAGAAATAGACAAAGGACTAAGTAATATACTAAAGAGATACTATAAGTACGGCAAGAAACTATAGTTACTGGAAAGTAAAAAGCTATTAAAATATGCAGTATAGGACTATAAAATAGAATTAGAACTAGGAATAAGTCTAAGGTTCTTTTTAATCTATAAGCTTACTAAAGAAGAAGGGAGAGCACTAAAAGAGTTTATCCAGGAGAACTTATAAAAGGGATATATTAGACTATTATAGTTATTAGTAAGATATCTAGTATTATTCGTATTAAAGAAAAATAGAAAACTTAGGCTATATATCAACTATAAACAGTTAAATAGCATTACTAGGAAGAATAGGTATCCTTTACCCTTAATTAGCGAAATCTAAAATAGGATCGGTAATACGTAAATCTTCATAAAGATAGATCTAAGATGGGTGTACTACTAGATTAAAATTAAGGAAGGTAATAAATAAAAGGCAGCCTTTAGGTTAAAGGAAGGACTATATAAGCTATTAGTAATACAGTTTAGGCTTATAAATACATTAGTAATATTTTAGAAACGTATTAATAATATATTAAGAGAATATTTAGATAAATTTGTTATAGTATACCTTAATAATATTATCATCTACTTAATAAGTGAGGAGGAGTATAGAGAATACGTTAAATAGGTTTTAAAGAGACTATATAAAGAACAAATACTAGTAGCAATTAAGAAATGCGAATTCTTCACTAGGAAGACAGATTTTGTTAGATTTATTATTAAACTAGGCCAACTTAGTATAAATTTAAAGAAGATTAAGGCTATAGCAAATTAGTAAGAACTAGAAAACGTTATATAGTTAAGGTCGTTTCTAGGGTTTTGCAATTACTATAGAAGGTTTATAGCTTAATAGTTAAAGAATATTAAGCTATTTATAAGGTTAATAAAGAAAAAGAACCTTAGGTATGGGGAGAAGAATAAAGGAAACTATTTAAGGAGGTTAAGAAGTTGTTTACTTAGGACTTAGTCCTTAAAATCTACTAACTAAAGCTAGAGACAGTAGTTAAAATAGATGTATTAGACTTTATACTAGGGGTATACTTTCTATAGAAATATAAAGACGGATGGCACCTAGTAGTATACTATAGTTAAAAGATAATACTACTAGAACTAAACTATAACATCTATAATAAGGAGTTATTAGGTATAGTTGCAGCACTTTAAAAATAAAGAGCATTCTTATAAAGCATAGAGAAACTATTTATAGTTAAGACAAATTATAAGAAACTAATAGGGTTCCTAACAATAAAAGAACTTAACTAAAGATAAGTTAGATAGGTAGAGATACTTACAGAATACTATTTCAAGATTTAGTATATTAAGGGTATAGATAATACATAAGCAGATGCTCTAAGTAGAAAGGCTAAACTATAAAATAATAAAAAGCTATTAGTGGCTTTACTGTAAAAAGACATAAACAGATTAATTAGATATAATTATCTAAAGATTACAGTAATAAGAGAAATTAGTTAGACCTATAAATTACTAAAGAGTAACTAGTTATAGAAGATCTAAGACGTATAGGCGGAGGATCTAAACTTAGAGTAGTATAAAAACTAAGAAGTAATATACGTACCAAGAAACATTATAAAAAAATTTATTTAGTTATTTTATAAGAGACTAACTTAAGAATATAATAGAGCTATAGGCTTAGTATTAAGACTTTAAGAGGAGTATATTATTAATGGAATTTAAGGACTAGTAAGATAAGTTACTAAGAAATATTTAAATTGCTAAAGAAATAAACTAATAAGGCATAAGCTATACGGAGAGCTATAACCTATTAAAATACTAGGAAGACTATGGGAGGTTATATTATAGGACTTTATTATAAAGTTACTAAAATTAAAAGATCCTATTACCGGATAAGATTATAACGTAATCTTAGTAATAGTAGATAAGCTAATAAAGTAGGGATACTTTATAGCATACACGGAAGAAATCTTAGTGGAAGATATTACTAGAATCTATATTAAAGAAGTATTTATAAAATATAGAGCACTAAGTAAGATTATATTAGATAGAGATCTAAGATTTATAGTAGTATTTTAGAAGGTATTCTTAGTAAAGTAAGAAGTTTAAGTAGTAACTTTTACCGTATATTATCCGCAGATAGACGGTTAAACGGAAAGATTAAATTAGACACTAAAGCAGTATCTAAAACACTATATTAATTATATATAGAACAATTGGGTATTATTACTACTAGTTATATAGTTCGCATACAATATAACACCTTAAGAAGGAATAGGCACCTTACTATTTAAGGCAAATTACGGATATAAGCTAAGAATATTATTATTGCCACATTAAGTAAAGAAAACGAGTAGTATAGCTAAGTAAAGAATGGAGACATTAATAAATCTTTATATAAACCTTATAGAAATAGTAAGAGTGGTATAGTAAAGAATAAAAAGGTACTATAACGCTAAGAGATTTAAGGGACTAGATCTTAAGGAGGGAGATAAAGTGTAGCTACTATATAAAAATTTTAAAAGTTAATAACTAAGTAAGAAGTTAGACTACGTTAGACTAGGACCTTTTAAAATTATAAAAAGAATTTTACTAGTTATATTTAAGTTAAACTTATTAGCTAAGATAAAGATCTACCCTATATAGCATATCGCGATACTAAAGCTAGTATATAGAGATATTAAGCCACTAGTTTATAAAGCAGACATATATAGAGGACAAGAGGAAGATAAATAGTAAGTTTTAAAAATCATTAGTTATAAGGACATAGACAATAAAATATAGTATAAAGTAAAGTAGATAGGCTACGATAAGACTACCTAGGAGCTACTAAAAAATTTAAAGAATGCTATAGAAAAGGTACAGGAGTATTAAAAGAGAAAAGGTTAGGCAATATTAAAGAGGAATCGCTAAAGAACAAACTACCTAAGGGGGACACAGGAAGAACAATTGCTAAACTACTTAGAATTATTTCCTTCTTTATTAGAAGAGAATCCATTCTTTTATTGCTAAGTTTCTATAAACCTTATTTTATAAGTTTCTACTCCTTAAAACGAACCTTCTTACGAACTTTCTTAAGACGAAGAAGATAGGTAGACGCCGTAATGCGAGTATCTAGGGCCTTCTATTCCGCATTATAAAAACGCTTAAGCTTAATAAGAGCCTACGCTAGATCGCCATTAAGTTTTATAGTAGTAGATTAAACCTAAGACCCTAGCAGCAATTAACAGAGGGACTTAAAAACTATTAAGGATAGTAAAATACGCACATTTAGCGTTAGAAGTAGAGCGAATATTATAAGATAATCAAATATTTGCTTTAGTGCACTCTAAATATAAAGAGGGTTATTAAGATAAAGGACTCGCTAGCGTAATATAAACTAACCCCTCTTTCGCATAACAAGAACACAAAGACGGCATTATTTCACTAAGCGATAGTATTACAGCAATAGTGCGAGCACGACACTACGCGTGTAAAGAAGAAGAAGCTTTAGGTATAATAAGTAACAATATTAACTAAATTAATTAGACGGATATTATACCTCTAGTAAACAACCTAGAGATACTAGGAATCTTTAAGGACAAAGATAAAAAGGAGGGAGATAGTATTATAAACGCTTTAAGTATAATATTATAACTACTTAGAGAAGAGTTGGAAGAAGCTAGTTAGTAAATATAAGCACGGTCTAAAATAGAACCCATAGAACCATATAACGAAGAATAGTAAGCGAGGTTATATGGCATACTACGTATTAAATAAGAGGAATAAGAGGAACTTACGTACCTTATATATAACACGTATATTATATATAAGAAGGATTTTATAGGAGTATAGTTATATATTTAAGGACCTTTAATCCCTACCTAGATAGTTCCTTCCTTGTAGTAATTCTTAGAATATAATTAGAGTTAATCTGTTAGGTAACTACTCTACTAGTTATTACTTTGTTGTTAACTTCCTGCAGCTCCTACATACCTAGCCTATTAATAAACCTACCGAAGTTCTTGCTATAAGGTTCCGTTACACTCTGTATAAAACCTATAACTCTTATATAGTTAATCCTTTTTATTCTTTCTTTACTTACTGCCTTTCTAACTCTATATATAGGAGAAAAGAAAGAGATAGTCCTAATAATAACCTTTAGCGGACCTTCTGTAGCCTATAACCTAAACTACAGCCGCTACTACTTCTGCTACTACTTCCGCCGCTACTTCTCCCCTTATACTACCCGTGTTAATCCAGCTGCGACTACCTATATTAATTTAGCCGCGACTACTAGTATTAATCCAGTCGTAACCTATTATAGTCCGCCCTATTATAGAGCAGCTAGATTATAGTTTTACTATCGTCCGCCCTATTACGGAGCAGCTAAATCTTAGTCCTATAAACATTACCTATAGCTTTTACGCGGCCCTATATTGGATAGATAAATATGTTAGTATATTACAGCCCAGTAATCTACGGTTTAAAGCCTACTATAAGCATAGTAACGTAAACCTCCCTCTATTCTAGCCTCCGCTAGACTATCTACGCGACCTTTTAGAGTCCTATAGTGCTTTTATAAGGCAGTTTAGGGAGTGGCTCCGTGTATATAATGCAGCATTAGCTTTTACGTCCGTAAACTATACCGTTACTAACTATAGTGTAGCCTACGGCGGCCCAAATTGCTTCTAGATATATAGTAAGCTTTACTATCTATAGGGCCCGCTAGAGCCCCCTACTAATATTACTCCGCGGTATACGTAGCTATACTTTTATAACCCTAGTTATACTATAAATATTTGGCTATAGGCCTATTCTAATACCCAGCTAGATATAACTATTCTATAGTGCTTTACTACTATACTATCTAAGGTATAGAACCCTTTTATTACCTTCTATTAAACCGTAAAGGAACGGCTTTAGGCTTAACCTATAACGACCCTATTACGGATTATCTTAAACTTATAAATGCGGCTTATCTTAGAGGCTAGCGCTAATTAGCGTCGTAAGAACCTCCTAATAAGTAATAAGGTGGCCGTTATTATACTAAATAAGTATAGTAATGCCATCTTTCGCGATATTATACTTATGGAGCGTTATACGCCTAATAAGCGGCCGTAATACTACCGTATTAACTTAACGTACGCCGTATATATGCCGCTCCACTATATACTGCTCTTTCCCTATAGTAATACTGGCTAGTACTAGGGTCTCTAGCTACGTAACTCTAATTAAGCCCGCTAGCGAGACCGTTTAACCTAGTAGGCGTACTTTTAGTTCTACCTACATATCTATATTTACTCTAGGTTAGTCCCTTTTACTTACTACTAGCTGTTTTAGTAGTATATTGTAGATATATAGGCGCGGTATAATTAGAATAAGCTTAACTAGATCCGCTTTTACTAAACTAACCTCTATATAGAGCTAAATAACAGTATTACGGATACTCTTACCTACGCTAATCTAGACCCTAACTTATTAGAGCGCTATAGGCCAGTTTTAGAGCGCTTATAATCCGATTTAAAGGGTTTCTAGCTTTATACCGCTTAGCTTATACCTTAATTTAATAATGGCCTTAATTAATAGCCAGGTGTTAGCGACTCAGTCAATCGAGGCATGAGCACGACAAGAGAGACGCGTAAGCCTGTATAATTAGTAGTCTATAAACGAGGATCTAAAGCTAGAGAAAGGAAAGGAGAAGAAGAGCAGCGCCGGTTAAAGTAGGGTTCTTTTATACAGTCCTCTAGTCACGTGACCTCAAAGTTCTGCCAAGTTCTGCCAGTTAAGTTCTGCTAAGTTCTGCCAGTGCCGTAATATTACCCCCCCCTCCGTAAAAGCCTGCCCTCAGGCTTTATATATCCGTATTATGCCTATGGGGCGTTCCTATCTTTATACTCTTCCAGTAGCTTATTATCTTTATTATACTAATATTCCATCCATTCGTCTAGGTACTTTGGCGGTCCCGGTTTATTAGGGTAACGGCTATAGAATTTTTAAAGCTTATGGGGGCTGCCAATAAAGTTCTATGTAGGGTACTAGGTAGGATTTGGGTTATAGCCTTTCCAACTAACGCGGTACTTTAGCGTTTTCCTTACTAGCTTATAGGCCAGTATCTCTTTAATTTCCTATTTGTTATCGCCACTGACTTAAATCGGCAGGGGGGGTTTATTCTTTTGTTCAGGTAATAGGTTGTTTGTAGCCTTCCGTAGCTTATCCGGTAAGAAAATAGGGTAAACCTTAATTAAATTTGGGAGCTCTACTTTATATAAATTACCTATTTTCTTAAGGACCTTATATGGTCCTGCCATCTAATAATTAAGCTTACGGCTAGGCCGTTCCGTCTTTTAGTTCTTTATTATAACCTAAACTATATTACCTACGGTAAAGTCGGGCTCGCGCCTATACTTGTTTGCCTGCTGTTTTATTAATTTCTAGGCCTTTTCTAGGTTTGTACGGGCTACCGTCTAGGCTTCCTCTAAGCGCTTGGCGTACTACTAGGCTTTCTTATAAAACAGTTTCTCGCGTACGGTCTGTGGTCCTTCTAGCCTATCCCAGTTAAAGCTTATTTGGGGTAGATACCCTATTTCTAGTTAGATAGGTGCAAATCCCGTAGAGTTATAGGGTAGGGTTGCCTGGGCGTAGTTTATTAGAGGTAGTAGTTCGCCCTAGTTATTTTAGAAGTAGTTAATGAAGGGCCGGAGTCTCTGGTCTAAGTATTAATTTACAATCTCCGTCTAACCATCTATCTAGGGGTAGTATGCTATAGAAAGCTTTAGCCTAATTCCTAGGATCTGGGTAAACTTATTCTAGAAAGCCGATATAAACTGCGGTCTACGGTCCGATATAATAGTATCTGGTAGTCTATAAATTTGGTAGACGTAATGGATATATAGTTGGGCCGCCTCTTTGGCGTCGATATTCTTATAATAGGGGATTAAGAATAGGCGCTTGCTAAAGCGGTTAACTAGGATTATAACCATATCATATCTGTTGCGGTCTGTAGGCAGCTTGTGAAAGTCTATAGAGATATGCTACTAGGGGCGTTCTAGTATCAGGAGTGGCTTTAATAGTCCTAGGGTCTTATCTCGCGGAATTATAGACCTACGGCAGTTGTTACAGTTCTATATATAGCGGTTAATGTCCATAACTATTTTGGGCCAGTAATATTAGTTACCAATAATTTTGCGGGTCTTATTCTTTCTAGGGTAGGCCGTAGAAACTTAGGTATATGCTTCGGTAATAAGCCGAGTCCGTAAGTTTTGTTCCTTTACTACTACTAGCCGTTCCTAATGCTTAAGTAATCCGTTTTTAAGGGACCATAGACTAGTAACGTTCTTTACCTTTTTACGGTACTCCTATAGAGAAGGGGCCGTACGGTTTATCTGCAGCAATTTGTTAATTAAGTTAAGTCCTAAAGGGTTAATAGGATATATCTTGGCGCCTAAGGAGTCTGTACCTAGTTCTGCCTATATCTAAGGGTTAAGGTGCTCTAGTTGTAGTAGTATCTAGGTCTATAATAAGATTTTCGCAGCCGTCTAGTTACCTAGGTCTTGTTTACGCCTTATAAGAGCATCCGCACGGTTTATAGCGCCTGGTCTATATATAATTAAGAAGTAAAACTAAGATAGGATATCCGCCTAGCGTGCCTGCCGGGCCGTAAGGGCCTTAGTTATTATGAAGTATTCTAGGGCCTTATAATCCGAAACTACCTTAATAGACTTAGGGGTCCCTTCTAGCTATATATGCCAGTGCTAGAAGCTAGAGATAATAGCTAGCATTTCTTTATTATAGATGTGGTAGTTCAGTTTGGCATCTATTATAGTCTTTAAATAGTATGCAATAGGGTGCCATTCTCCGTCCGGTTACTTCTAGGAAAAAATATTAGCTATTACGCCGTCTAAGGCATTAGTTTCTAACATTGAGGGCCGTTTTGGGTTAAAATGGGTAAATAGGGGAGCTAATACCAGTCGTTTTTTAAGCTTAGTAAAGGCCTGTATACATATAGCGTTAAAGTAGAAGGGCTGGTCTTTCCTAGTAAGGCGGTTAAAAGGCCGGGCGATCCTGCTATAATTCTTAATAAAGCGTCGGTAGAAGTTACAGAAACCTAAAAATAATTNTACCCCTTTTANNGTCCGTNGGGGTNTCCACTANTTAATTNCGGCCGTTTTTTNTNGGTCGGCCTTAATTCCGTCCGTACTAATAATAAAACCTAGGTACTTTATACGCTTAACACTAAATTCTGACTTCTTAATATCAGCCTGGAGGCCAGCTTCCCGGAGCCGTTATAGGACTTTATAGACATGCTCCTAATGCTCCAATTCATTCTCGGAGTAGATTATAATATCATCTAGGTAGGCTATATAAAAGTCATTAAGGTAGTTAAATAGTATATCATTTATATACTGCTGATATATAGCCGGTCCGTTAGTCAGCCTAAAAGGAAGCACTTTATATTTATATATTCCGTAACGGGTCCGAAATATAGTAAGATTCTCTAATCTAGGGTCTATTCTAATCCGGTAAAAAGCCTAACGGATATCAAGCTTTATAAAGATCTTAGCTCTACTTATTCGGGCTAGAGTCTCGTTAAGTAAGGGCAGTAGATAGCGGTCCTTGCGGGTTATATTATTAAGTTTATAGTAGTCAATACAGAAACGAAGTCCTTTATTTAGCTTCTTGGCAAAGAGAATAGGTGAGTTAAAAGGGGCTTAGCTAGGCTCAATAAAGCCCTTATCTAGGTTATCGATAAGGTACTACTTTATAGCCTATAATTCGGCAGCAGACTGCTGACGGAGGGGGCTATAGCTAAGGGTGTCCTCCTTGTCTAGCTCGATCTTAATCTTATGGTTATATGGTCGGTAAGGCGGAAGCATGTCAGATACTGTCTTGGAGAATATATCCTTGAATTTCTGGTATTAATAAGGCAGTTTCTGTTCGACTAGCTCCTTATCCATAAGCTCGCTTTCTTATCCGCTAAGCTCGCTTTTCTTTTCCTTAATTATTTAATTAATTTTATATAAGCTAGTAGTAAAGGCAACGGTATCAGGTTGGACTAAGTTCTGGTAGAATCCTACGGCGCCAATATAGCAGATATTAACTGGGGGAAGGTCCGTAGGTTTCTTTACGGACTTTTATTAGGCCGTATTTTGCGGTATAGAGTTTATAATCTTCCTTAGCTCACGTTCCATTTTCCGTAAGTTGTCCTTCCAATCTATTAGTTTAGTATATCGTCCAATGTTCCTAGCTATCCTTTATAGCTTCGTAGGGCCTAAGTTCTCCCTAGGGGACTTAGGTAGATCACTACTGACTTCCTAAATCTCTTATGCGGGTGGCGTAGTATAGGTAACCTAGGGGCGGCGTAGTATACGGATCCTTTGCGGATCAAGCTATACATCCTTCTTAAAAGCCTGGTCCCTACGCATTGTATCGGCCTAGTAAACGGGGTTTATCTGCGGCCGTATAAGGTTTTCTATTGTAATACTGATTTCTCTTATAAAGGAAGGCGTTGGGGGTATGGTTTTGGGCCAGAGAAGCTATCTATTCTGTATATTAAGCTGTAAGCCTAAATAGGCTAGCCATTTTCTTTTTAAGATCATATCATGGCTTCCAAGGTCCGTAATTAGAAAGGGGACATTATACTGCCTTCGTCCGTTAACGCGGAGGTAGATCCGTAAGATAGTCGTAATAGGTAGCCCTATCCGTCCGTTATACCCGCGAATAGGAATAGGTTTAGGCAGTTCTTTAAGGGGTGCATTTAGAAATTTAGCCAGCTTTACAGCACACTGGGTGTCTATTAAGGCAAAGGCATTTGCTCCAGAGTCAGCTAAAGCAGAGGTTAAAACTTGATATTTATTGCGGAATAAAGTATAAGGGATAGTGCAGCTTCTTCTACTAACTAGCCGACCTAGATTAATATATAATATATTAATTCCTTTTAACCCTAGAGAGGAGTCTTCCTCTAGGGTTCCTCTTTTTCCGACTCCGTATTGTCCTCCTGAATTAACAGGACCTTATTTATTTTCGCCGCTGTTAGGTAGTTCCTTGTAAAGTAGTCTTTTTAGCCGCATAAAAAGTAAGCTCCTTGATTGCTAAGGGCTTGTCTATAGGGGTTACTATAAATAGGCCGAGTATATACCGGGCCCGCGGTAGGACTAGCTGTATAACTAGCTGCTAGGTTAACGGTAGGCTAAACAGTTGGTGCCGCGGGAGTTGCGGTCTGTGTAGGGGTACTATTAGCTATTCTTATAGTGCTTATAGTCTAGTTTAAAGAGTTCCTGGCTTTATACCGCTTAGCACGTGCCTTAATTTAACGGAGGCCTTAATTAATAGCCAGATAGTGGTCCGTAAGTACCTTTAGCGTCTATACAGTAGTAAAAACTGGCAGTACGGCGCGCTGTAGGTCTAGGGTAAGTTTGTTAAAGAGGTCTGGCAGTAGGTCTTTATAGGGAATTTGGGCTTGGCTAGCTAGGTGCAGAAAGCGGGTTTAAAAGGTTAAAAAGGTCTCCGTTGTTTTTATGTTTAGGCTTTTATAATTAAGGCGGGCGTTTTATATCTTAAAGGGGTCCTTATAAACGGAAGATAAGTGGTTAATTATTTCTTCTTTAGAGACAAAGGGGTCTGCGGAGTCTGCGGCGTATCGCGGACATAGATGCGTCTGTGCGTCCCCGCCGGTACGGCCGAAGATATAGGCCATTTTAGCTTAAGTAGTAGGGAAGTGGTCCGCATTAACTTTAAGCTTATCTTATAGTTAAAGCTTCTAATTGTTAAATATAGGGTCGGTTCCGTCTATAAGCAATGGGGGGTCCGTGACCTTCGCAGATCGTAATAATACGGTGCTTTGGGCTAGGGCCTTAAGGACCGTAGCAAGTCTGTCCAATAGGTCATCGCTAAAGGTAGGGGTGTCCCTAGTTTCCAGCAGTTCTTGTAGCTGTTTAATTTCGGCATTAGCTGCCGCAAGCTCCGCCTGGGGGGTTGAGACAGTTATTGTTTCTTCATCTGAGGTATTTAAGGGTCCTGCAGCTGCTTTACTGGCTGCTGTGTTTCTTAGCATAGTGGTATGGGTATTAGGTAATTCCGGGTAATTTCTTTAGGGGTTCTGGTCTGTGCGCGTCCGGTTCTTAGGGTTCTTTTTATGTTCCTTTTATGTTCTGGGGGTTCTGTCCTATCCTTGTGGTCCTAGTAATATCCTTAGGGTCCTATTCTGTGTCCTTATCCTTTTTGTGGCCTTATAGATATATTTGAGTTCCTTCTTAGGAAAAAAAGGTAAGATGAGCTTTAGATAATATTAGCGACTCAGTTAATCGAGGCACGAGTATAACAAGAGAGACGCGTAAGCCTGTATAATTGGTAGTCTATAAACGAGGATCTAAAGCTAGAGAAAGGAAAGGAGAAGAAGAGCAGCGCCGGTCGAAGTAGGGTTCTTTTATGCGGTCCTCTAGTCACGTGACCTTAAAGTTCTGCCAAGTTCTGCCAGTTAAGTTCTGCCAAGTTCTGCCAGTGCCGTAACACCAGGTAGTAGTCTATAAATACCTTTAGCGTCTATATAGTAGTAAAAATTAGTAGTATAGCACGCTGTAGGTTTAGGGTAAGTTTATTAAAGAGGTCTAGTATTAGGTCTTTATAAGGAATTTAAGCTTAGCTAGCTAAGTATAAAAGTAGGTCTAGAAGGCCGAAAAGGTCTCTATTATTTTTATATTTAGGCTTTTATAATTAAGGCGGGCGTTTTATACCTTAAAGGGTTCCTTATAAATAGAAGATAGGTAGTTAATTATCTCTTCTTTATAGAGGAAGGGGTCTGCTAAGTCCTAGGCGAATCGCGGGCGTAGATATATCTATATATCTTTACTAGTGTCACGGAACCCCACTGCAGAGGCCTCTATAGAAGAGCCCCGTACTCTTATATACACCTTACGTACAGCTTACGTCAGCTACGCGTAGGTATATTACCTCCTTACGCCCTCGACCCTTACGATTGATCGCGTAACGTCTTGTAGACTCCTTAAATACATACGCTTTATAGCCACTACCTCCGTCCCATAACATTACGTTGCGCCTTTTTACCACTAATGCTTAGCCTACGACCAATTCTACGTCTCTATAATACTGTAGGCGCTGCTAAAAGTAGCATATCTATAAGTTATCTTACTTTATACTTCTAAGGAACCTATAATAGTAAGATAATATTTCTTACTAGCTACTATATTAAACCTAAAGAATAATCTAATACCTATACTTAACCTACAACGCCAATCAATCCCAGGAGAATTCGATTTATTAGCCCTAGCCTTAACCCCTAAAGAAATAGACACCGATAATATCTTATCCTTTATTAACTATATAACTACGGACAAGTAAGCGGAAGGGCTACTACCTATTAAAATTAAAATATAAGACGCTGAGACATTTATAAAAATAGTAGTATAAGAACCTAATAAATACTACTACCTTTTATAGAACTACTACCTAAAGCTTATATAAGCTAAGATGTATACTGCCTAAGATTGCGATATTATCTAAGACCTATAAGCCTGTAAGGCACTCGCTAATAATACGCGTTAAGAAACCGAAGATAATCTCTATGTATTTAAACGCGACGTCTAATAATTAAAGAAGGCTAAAATTGCACTTATTGCTACGGTCACTAAAAGAGAGGGTATAATTAAATACCTATAATCTTAGCTTAATAAGTATATTTATAATAACGCTAGATACCTTTTTACTGTATATAACGCCACTTAAGTCTCTACGCCCCTAGTAACCTTACCTACTTAACACTTAATAAAGGGTTAGCGCTAAGTAGCTCTACCTAACGGGAACCCCTACTGGAGCAGCGATAACAAAAACCATAATAATTAAACCTAAGCCGCTACTATAGGGTTTAATATACGTTACCCTAATCCCCTAATCTTTTAGGGAGACCGCAAGGAATATAGCCACTAGAAGATATAAATCCGTAAAAAACTAACTTAGAGCGCCTGCCTTTTGCCTATAGAAGACACTAAGATTAGCTATATTATTAGGCGAATAAAGGGTATACTATTTGCTAGACTCTTCGCCTAATAGGAGACTAATAGCCCCTAGAAGTGGTAGTTTTACTAAGAAGTCCTTAATAATCTTAACCTAATATACCATAATTACGACCTACTGGCCACTAACCGAGCTAAATTACGTGCCCTAAAGATAAGCCCTACTAAATTATTTAATAAGTTTTATATTAAATTCTAGGAATATACCGGAGCCCTTACCTAAGATAATACTAAAGACCAGGAAGATCTCCTTAAAAAAGTTACTTGCCGCCTTAGTTACGCAGCCACTAGCTATAATTATAATAATATTTATAATATGGTAGTAGCTTTATAGAAGATTAAATAATAACTAAACTAGATTGCTACTGCTAACCCTTACCTAAAGACCTCCCTACAGAAGCCCTCTAGACCTACTAAACCTATATATACTAAGCCACCGACACCTACTACCTTAAATACCACTAGAGCTAATATCGACCTCTCTATACTAACCTTTCTGTAAAAACTCTTAGATAGAGAGCGTAAGCTACTCCAGAGACTAGGACGCTGCTATAGATACTATTAAGAAGGCTATTATTACGATAATCTAAACTACCTAATGGCTAGGTTTAGTAGCCGCCGCCTAATACCTAACCTAATACCCTAAACACTAAATACGTTACTATACGCCGCTACCGTATAAGACGAAGATGTAGCAATAACAATAGAGTCGGATACGGAAACGGAAAACGCCAAGTCCTAGCCCTAAGTTATAGGTTAGGACGCCCTAAAGATAGAGGGATCTATATATTGGCCTGCTTAATAGATAACTTAGTAAAAATAAATAAACGGAAATAGATAGTTTTACCTATAATAGGAACTACTGCTAAAAAACAATATAAAAGCCGTTCTATAATTAATTGCGGAGCTACTAATAAATTTATAGATACCTAATTTGTGCGCACTTATAACCTACCTACTCTACCCCTTACTAAAGCCCGCGCCCTATAACTCGCTAATGGTAGTTATACTGTATAGAAGATTACCTATATAGCATAACTCTACCTAGATATAAACGGGCACTAAAAAGAACTCTGGGCCTGTGTTATACTACTTGCTAACTACCCTATTATCCTTAGAATAAACTAGCTTAAATAATATAACCCCGCCATTAACTAGAAAAAGAGAGAAGTAACCTTTAACTTTAAATACTATAGAGAGACTTGCCTAGGGTATAGCCTAGCCGCCTTTATTTACTCCCTAGGATATTAACCTAAGAAACCCCTTATTACCCTACCTATAATTAACTGCCACTATATAAGCGCCGCAGCCTTCTACTATATAGCACGTAGAAAAGATTAGACCGTTACTATAGCTTTTTAATTACAATTATATAAGCTTAATAAAGAATAGGACTACGTCCTCTATAGTAATAGAATAGATATAGTTAACCTTTTAGAAGATAATGCCCCTGCGGAACTCTACGGACTTTTACCTTTAGACTTTAAAAAATTTATAAAGCTTAAAAAGGGATTTACTAATAAGGAACTCTATAAGCTCCTCCATAAGAGGTACCACGACTTTATTAATATATGCTTATAAAAAGGCGCAGATATACTCACCTTACATTAACCTAATAACTATGCCATTAATATTAAAAATAGGAAAAACGCTACCCTATAAAGGACCCTACCTAATATTAAAAGACAAACTTCTAGTTATTAAAAAGTATATTAACGAGCACCTTAATAAAGGATTTATTCGTCCTAGTATATCCCTAGCAGCCGCCCCTATCCTCCTTACTAAGAAGCTAGGAGGAGGTATCCGATTCTATATTAACTATAGAGGACTTAACGCTATTACAATTAAGAACTAATACCCTATACCGCTTATGTATAGAACTCTTAAGCGGTTTAGCTAAGCTAAAATCTATACTAAGCTTAATATTATTACCGCCTTTAACCGCCTCTAAATTTAGGAGGGTGATAAATGGAAAACCGCATTCGTATTACGCTTTGGCCAATTTAAATATACTATTATTGTCGGGAATAAGGCAAGTTGCCGTCACGTGATGGCAAGTTGCCATCACGTGTCGCCGCGGCACTAGCGTGGCGAGGAGCCTTACGTTCCTCGCCCTTCCTTATTTTAATTAATAAGCTTTATTAACCAATATCACTATAACCCTACTCGAGTAGTCGTTATTAGTAAGTTACCCTATATAACTAATACTAATTAGTAGTTAAATATACAGTTAACTATAGAGCAGCTAGGTTTTTAAATAAAAGAGACAGTCTTATATAGGGGTGCTATATACGCTTATATAGAATAGATCCTGGCGATATTATACTACCTTAAACTTGCGGAAAACTAGTAATAGAAGTGTTACTAAGTACTAGGAGATACTAAGTTACGTCTATTATATAGAACAACCGCGTTTACAAAGATTTAGTTAAGTACTTTAGGTTAGAAGTGTTACTAAACCTAGGGTCCTAAGTTAACGTCTAAAACGCGTTAAACAATATCTTAAATTACCTACCTTTTAATAGTAAACCTATAAGATCCTATAAAACCAAAAATCCTACCTACCTTTAACGTACGACACCCTATTAATTTTATACCTACTATAGCGTTAACCTACCTAAAGAAGTATAAGGAAGATATTAACCCAAAGATATGGAATAAAGCTATAATTAACCTTGTAAACGCTAATAAGTAAGACTTAAATGGATTTTTATTATACCGTATGGCATATTATAAGAATAGTAAATATAATAATACCGCGCTATAGGAATGTATAAAGGAGGACTTTATTAGATGGATAAAGGAAATATAGGCCCCTATAAATAAGGATATTGTATAGGACTTCCGTAACTTCCTTTAGGAGAATAGAGTATTTATCCCTAAGGATGGGGGTACTATTAAAGACAATATTTAGGAGCAGGTTATTAACGTAAAAGAAGAGCATAAATGGACTCTATAAGAGATTAAGTACTAACTACGCACTATAAGGAAGCTTAACTTATGATGGAACCTAAGTAATATACCTCTAGAGACAAACCTACCTCCGCCTTTAACTCCTCTATATCTAATTTAACCCGTAACCTTAATGTCAGATACTATACCCTAATAAGAGCAGGTATAGGATCCTATTACTTCACGATTTAATAACCTTTAGACTTTACTAACTAGACCTATATCCCTACTGTAGCCTATAATGCAACCCCTACCTCCTTTATCTTAATCTTAAATTGGAGGTAGTTTAAAATTGCTTATAGAGCTTACGAAGCTCTATTTAGATTAGGAGAAGAAGTTTAGCGGGGAATTATATAATATTCTTAATTCGAAACTACGTATCTTCTATAACTATTGCTAGAAGGTAGGAATAGAGTCTAATTAATACCATAACGCCTATTCTGTTATGCTTAAGGGCCGAGTTAGTACCTTCTATTATAATTATTTAGTAGGAAAAGGATATGATTTTAACCGTATAATATATAAGTTAAAATAGAAGAGAATAAGTAGCAGTATATGTTAGAATAGAGAGAGACTACCTTTTTAAGGATTATTGCTATAAACCCAGGTATCCCTCGGCTTAATTATCTTTAAAAGCTCTTTAATTAACTTTAGATAATTTAGCGTGGATTATCCGAATTATATTAAGAGGACTTTAGCCTACATAATTAAGTTATTAGCGTATGCTAAGGTGTTAAAGAATATAACCTTGCTCTCTTTAATCCTATAAATACTTATAAAGGAGTATATGCTTAATTAAGATCTTCTATTAGCACCGCTCTACGCTCTTAAGAAGTATAGCAATTTAACGCCCAATTTTAACCTACTTTAATTAACCCGCCTAACTAATATAATTATAACTGGACTAATCGAATATATAGTGGCTAGGGTAGGCAATATAGTAGAGGATATAATTAATAACTACAAGGTAAAGGTAGAGGCCCTTATGGAGGTTTATTTCGAAGTAATTGCTAGAAAAAAATACTACATTTATAAGAAACCGAATTACTAGTTAACTAGGCATTCTCTTAATAAGCGAAAGGAGGTATATAATAAGTTTCGCTAGAGTATAAGAAATGTTAGAAATTATAAGGTTACTATAGCCTACTTCTAAAGCTTCCTAGTTTAATATAAAGGCGTAGAAGATCTTAAGGGTAAGGTTAATGAGGCCGAATAGCTTCTTATAGATATAGAAATTAAGAAGTACTTACCTAACTAATACTTTACTAAGTATAGTAAGGTAGATGGTATATAAACCGTTACTATTCTTAATAACTAATCTACGCTTTATTTTACTATAAAGTTAGATATCTTTAATAAGCTAAGGGAGAGTTCCGCGTTCTTCTTTAATAATAGATACTCGGCAAATGTCTTCTATGGTATTATGCTAGATACTAAAGCCGCAGGAGTATCTATAGTAGGAGAACCTTAAGTTCGAGCCCTTTAGTAGCTTAATAGCTCTGTTTAGATTAACTATTTAACGGTAGGCTAACACACGATTCGTTTTAGTAAGGGTACTACAATCTTTCTTAGCATAATTAGGGTCTAAACCCCCTTAGGGTATATTACCTTTTACGTTATTCCTACAAACACCCTATTTCTATTTTGCATTAGAGATATAGATAAATTAGGCGTTAAGCTTAATAACCTTAAGGATATACTTATTTAGGGAGATAATTAGGTGCCTGTTATGCGTAAGTGGGGTTACCCTTAGTTGCTCCTTTATTAACTAAAAAAAAGTATTACTTAGAGCCACCTAACTAAGTTAGAGTTACGTTAACTATACTATTATTTTAGCCACCTATCCGTTTATTAATTACTTAGGGTTCTTTAGCGAGTAGGCTATAAAGTTAAGGTTAAGGTAATTAAGCATCTTATAAAGTACTACTATTACTACTAAATAAACTAGAAGTCCCCTGGCCGATTTAAGTTTACCCTTAAAAATAACTACAACTTTAACTTCTATATTATCGTTGACGTTATATATCTTAGCGGTAAGCTAGTACTTTAAGTTGTTAACTTCTTAACCTTCTTCTAAGCCGTATAATTCTTAAAGGATATATTAGCTAAGAACGCATAGGATACCCTTTAATTATGCTAGATTAATGTCTACCTAGAACCCCCTAATTAAATTATCTATAACGCAGAAAAGAACTTCTTATCTATAGAGTTTTAATAATAAATAAAGGTAATGGCAATTAAGGTTAAGGAAGTCCCTATTAAGGTATATAATAGCGTTAGAAAAGTAGAGTAATATTATACGCCATTACACCACGTATATAAGATTATCTCTTTAGAACTAGAGAATACTAGCGAAGAACTTACCTTATAAATGGCTATTAAAGCTATTAATAATTCCGCTGGCCCGGATAGACTTATACCTATATTACTAGTCTTTAGCGCCTACCCTTAAATAACTAACAATTCTCTACTATCTCCCTCCGTTATATAATAAGCTAAGGCTATTTATAAGGTAATAAAGGAGGTATAACGTCTCTACGCTATATGCTAGGTTAACAATGTACTTGGAATAAGAAATGGCCTAAATACCTTAACTATGCTTAATCTGCTACTCTAGTCTAAGGTACGCGTATAGCGTAAAAAGGGAGGGTAGTTAGGCCTACATTAACTTATTATAATAAATGGTTAAACTTGCACTATTTAGATGCCTTACGGACCCACTTAATTCCGTTTAACTGTTATTAAGCCTTACTATAAAGATAACAGTTCTAAGCCTTTACAGAATGCCCTAGAAGAGGCCCTAAAGGAGAACTATAATTAATGTGCTTAAGAAGGCGACTACAATTCTAATATAATTATAATAGATGCGCCGCAACTATGACGCGGTAGAGGTCGCCTAAAGGGATTATAAAATTGCCAATATCTTATTAATTTTAAAGAGTAATTTGTTGCCGCTATTAAGAATAGAGTTAAGCTATTAATAGCCTTTATAATAGCTAAGGAGAAGGCTGACTTTAAACTTGCAAAATAGCTCTAAAAGGAAGGTCGTATTATAACTCTAAGAGCTCCTTTTTAAGTATCTAATAAGTAGGAGATCGATAGTCTTATTGTAAGAGGAGTCTTTAAATTCGAGAAGTATAACCCTACTAAGTTTAATAAAGTTTGCATCTTTAAGTTAAGGATAGTTAATAAGATTAAGGGTAAAGCTACTAACGCCCTATTTATAAAATTAAGGCTTATTATTTAAGGTTATAATAATAATGGCAAAGAGATAATTCTTATATAATCTCCTATAATTTAACGAGCTAGTTAGCGAGTTATTATTATATTAGCTCCCTCCTTAATAAAGAATAGAATAGCGGTTTATTTACGAGATATTACTTAAGCCTATACCTAATTAGAGACGTACCTTTAGCGCTTAATATTAGTATACCTTCTAGAGTAAATTTGCTACCAGTATCCTAAAGATACAATTATAGTTATTCTTAAGCCATTATATAGAATTGCAGAGGTAGGAACTTATTAGTGGGTTACCTATAATAAGTACTATAAAAAGAAGCTTTTAATAACTACTTCTATATTCGATCCTTACTTCCTTATTATAACTATAGGAACCCTATTTAGAATCGTTGGTATATAAACTAATAATATAATTATCTTAGGAGACGACTAATTTTTAGCTCTTAAAGAGGATAAGCTAGTAAAAGTAAATCTTATAGCAAAGCCGAAGGAAAAGCTTAATTTAACAACACTATTACTTTTTAATAGATGCATCCTCTCCCTAAATAAGGATTCTATTACTTTGCGCCAGAAGGGTTAAAGTAAGAAGATTGATGTTATTAATATTAATTCCCTAAAGTAAAGATATGTAGAGTAACGTGCTTGCGGAGCTTATATTGCTTCTATCTATTAACCTAAGGCTTTATTTAATCTCTCTATTGCCACCTAATACTAGGAACTAACTAAGGATAATATTCTTACCCTAAATAAATGTCTTTCCTAATAAATGAGCCATCTTGATTAGGGACTACTCTATATACCTATTAATCTTCCTACCGCTAAGCTCTTTATATTTATTAATAGATTATTTATAAATAATAAAGATTTTAGCTCCTAGTTAGGATATAAGATTATTATCGCAAATAAATTTACGGGAAAGAATAACTTTATAATCTATAGCAATTTTATCTATTAGAGCTTAACTAAGAGTAAGCGCATTACCCGAAGTGTTTTGGCGTTAGAGATATATAGAATAGTTAGCGGAGTTAATATAGTAATTACAATTAGAACTACCCTAAAGATAATTATAGATNNACTNNAANTTNCNNTTATCCCTATAATNGTNTNNACTAACTTATATTCCCTCTATNAGTGTTTAGTTAAGCTTAGTACTATAAAGGAGAAGCGCCTTATAATTAATATTATAGCACTTTAGCAATCCTATAAGCGTTAAGAACTCTTTAAGATTTAATAGATTAATGGCTAAGATAACCTGGTAGATGTAATAATAAAGGCAAACCTAAATAAGGCACTAGAGANNTTTGTTAATATAAATACTCTATATATATAAGTTAAAGGTTAGGTTAAAAGGGAGTCCCTAGAAATTTCTTAGTTATATAAGGTCTTAAGATGTCTAGGAATTTTAACCGGCGGTTAAAGTTATTTAATTAGTTAGATTCTCTTGCTAAGACTTTTTAGGAGGGGGGATTTTGCAGACCCTGACTTAACCTAGCTAATTAGGATTTTCCATCCCTAGGATGGAAAATCGCTATTGGCTTGCTTACTACTAGCGCCTTAGCGGCCCTCTAAATAAGATGCCTACCTATAATTCCTAAGTAAGAGAGCTACGTGCTAAGAGGTAAATTTTAGGATAGCGAGACTTATATTATAATGGTAATAATAAGTAAAAAGGATTTATATTTGTTACAATAATTAAGTAGTATTTGTCTATAGATGGCAACTATAAAAGAAGAGTTGCTAGTGTTGGGAATAAGGCAAGTTGCTATTATATACGGCAAACTGCCGTTATGTGATGGCAAGTTACTATCACGTGTTGCCGCGGCACTAGCGTGGCGAGGAGCCTTACGTTCCTCGCCCTTCCTCATTCTAATTAATAAGCTTTATTAACCAATATCACTGTAACCCTACTCGAGTAGTCGTTATTGGTGAGTCACCCTATGTGACCAACAATTATACCCTTTAGCGTATATAACGGCCTAGACAGCTTCTAAAGCTATATTAATAATGCCTTATAGGACTACCTTAATAACTTCTGCTCTACGTACCTAGATAATATACTTATTTACAGTAATAACCCTTTTAAGTATACTAAGTACGTTTAAAAGGTCCTATAGCGCCTTAGGGATATAGGACTTTATATTAATCTAAAGAAATGCGAATTCTTAGTTATAGAAGTAAAATACCTTAAACTAATTGTTACTACTAAGGGTGTCTGTATAGACCCTAAGAAGGTATATATAATTACCGAATAGCAAACCCCTAACTGTATTAAAGACGTATAAGCCTTCCTTAACTTTGCTAACTTTTATTAAAAATTTATATATAACTTCTTGGGTGTTATAGTACTACTTATAGCAATAATGTGGACAAAGGGCCTTTCCGTAAAAGAAAGAAAAATATATTTATATTTTATCTAGACGCCTAAATATAAGAAGGCGTTTTAAGACCTTAAAGATACTTTTACTAAAGCACCTATCCTAGCTTACTTTATACTAGGATAACAACTCTACCTTAAGACTAACTCTTTAGACTATGTTAACGTAGGCATCCTCTCCTAAATAGGTAATAACGGTCTCCTCTACCTAGTCGCATTCTACTCGTCTAAACTTATACTATAAGAATATAACTATAAGATCTATAATAAGGAACTTCTCGCAATTATATAAGCGTTTAAAGAATTCTAATTAGAACTCTCCTTAGTAGAACCTAACTAGCTAACTAAAGTCCTTACGGATTATCGTAACCTTAAGTACTTTATAACTATAAAACAGCTAAACTAACGCCAAGTACGCTGGAATGAGTTCCTCTCTAGTTTTAACTTTAAAATTATATATAGGCTAGGAGTATAAGGTACTAAGCCTAATAGCCTAATACGCCGCTTATAAGACCTTCCTTAGTCTAAAGATAACCCCTATAACCAGTTCTAATAATAGATAATCCTAAAAGTGTCACAGCGACTCAGTCAATCGAGGCACGAGCGCCGTAGAACGTATGCAAGCCTGTACAATTGGTAGTCTATTGACCCGGATATCAAGATAAGGAGAAGAAGAAGGTCGTGGAAAGGACACGTCTATATACTTGGAGCCAAGACGTAAGCGAACCCCCCTGACTAGGCCCTATCCAGGTTACGCGCGTCAGTGCCGTAACAAAAAGCACGGAATTTGGCCTTAGGTATGCTACCTATAATAGAGCTAACTGTACCTTAGCTCTATACTATAGAACTAAAATTACTTCCTAAAATTAACGAGCTTATTACTACGGCATATAACACCTCTATTAACCTCTTACTATATTAACTTATTGCCGTAAAGACCGCTAGCGCCTATATGCTGCTAATTAACCTCTAAAGCTTAGGCCAGATTAATATAGCAGCCTTAAAAGTAAAAGAGAATAGGCTTTATTATAGAGGCTATCTATTTATCCCTAACTTAGAAAATCTATAACGGCAACTAATTTAAATGGCCTATAACCTCCGATTAAGTGGCTACTTAGGTAAAGAAGGAACCTATAAGCTTCTTAGCCAATACCACTTTTTAGCCTAAAATAATAGACTTAGTTAAACGCTTTATAGGCGCCTACTATAGTTATAAGCGCGCTAAAGCCTTTAATATAAAGTACTAAGGACTACTGCACTCTCTACTAGTACCTATATAACAATAGGCAGATATTGCTATAGATTTTATTATTAACCTACCACCCTATAAATAATACGGCCGTACCTATAAGAACATCTTTATAATAATATACCGACTTATAAAAGAGCGCCACTACGTCCTAACCGAAGGCGTAGCTGTTAGCGACGTCACTAACGCCTTCCTCTATAAAATTTACTAATTACAATAGGTTACCTAACTTGATTACGTCCGACTAAGGTATATAGTTTGGCTCTAATATATAGAGACGAATCTGCTAGCGCCTTAGCATCTCCGTTAAGATATCTATATCCTTTTATTATAAAACTGCTAGATAACCGGAAAACGCTAATATTAGTATAAAAGCGTACCTACGATAGGTAGTCGCCTATAGTTAAGATAACTAAGTAGATTACCTCCTACTAGGTAAATTCGCAGTAAATAACTACGTCTTAACTATTATAGGACTTACCCCGTTCTTTATAAACAAGGAATACTACCCCTAATCCGGTATAGAACTACTAAAACCTATTAATAAAAAACTGCCATATGGAAAACGCCTTAAGATACTACTTACTAACCAGTATACAGACCGTATAAAAAATCTACTTAACTACTATAAGGGAGAAATGGCCTGGGCTTAAGCAAAGTAGGTTTACTTTGCCGACCGTTATAGAACGCCGCCACTAGAGATGCGTGTTGGCGACTAGGTATAGCTAGATGTACGCAATATCTTTATATAGAGGCCTATGGAATTACTTAATTATAAAAACCTTGGCCCCTATTTAATTAAATAAGTTATTAATAGGGGAGCCGTATATAAGCTAGAGCTCCCACCTACCCTAGCCACCCATGGGATATAGTTTATATTTTACCCATAGCTACTATACCTTTACCAGCCTAACCCCTTACTAGGATAGATATAGCCTAAACCCCTACTAGTACTAATCTAAGACGAGAACGAAGATAAGAACTATAAGAAGTGGACCATTAAACAAATTATTAACTCTAAATACTTTAGCAAAGGTAGAGGACAACGGCTCTACTAAGAGCTATCTATATAGGATTTGACATAGATTAGCTAGAATAGTAACTATAGAAAGACTTTAAAAATGTAAAGGACCTAATTAGCGACTTCTACTACGCGAACCTATATAAACCGGGCCTAAGTAGAGATTTTATACCTAATCCTCTATAGGAGCCCTTATAGAGTTAAACCGTTATATATTGTTATAAAAGGGTAAATTGCCATTAGATTGCTATAAGTTGCTATTATATAATAGTAAAGTACAATTACGTAACCGGAATATTGTTAAAATGTCTAGGAACTTTAACCGGCGGTTAAAGTTATCTAATTAGTCGGATTTTTAGGTGCCAAGCCTTATTATATAACTTTATTTTAAGCCTTTAGCGATACCCCCTTTTTTCTTCTTTATACCTTAAACGTCCCTTTTATATATATATAGTAACCATATTATCGCCAGAGCTCCGCCTTTATAAGAGGGGGGATAGTATTACGGAACCCCACCGCAGGGGCCTCTATAGGAGAGCCCCGTGCTCTTACATACACCTTGCGTATGGCTTACGTTAGCTACGCGTAGGTATATTACCTCCTTACGCCCTCGACCCTTACGATCGATTGCGTAACGTCTTATAGACTCCTCGAATATATACGCTTTGTAGCTACTACCTCCGTTCTATAATAACTAGTGGGGCTAAAGATATAGGCTATTTTAGCTTAAGTAATAGGGAAGTAATCTATATTAACTTTAAGCTTATTTTATAGTTAAAGCTTCTAATTATTAAATATAGGATTAGCTCCGCCTATAAGTAATAAGGGGTTTACAACCTTTATAAACCGCGATAATACTAATACTATATATTAAGCTAGGGCCTTAAGGACCATAGTAAGCCTCTAGGTATTTAACGGCCTATTACTAGATATAGAGGTATCCCTAATTTTAAGCAGCTCTTAAAGTTGTTTAATTTTAATATTAGCTACTATAAACTCCCTCTAGGAGTTTAAGTTAATTAATATTTTACTATTAGAGGTAGTTAAGGTTCTTACAGCTACTTTACTAGCTACTATATTTCTTAAGGGTATAGGGTATTTTCTAGTAGTTTTTTTAGGGGTTCTGGTCTATATAGGTCCTTTAGGTTATATTATACGTACCCTTTTAGTTCTGCCCTATCCTTAGGGTCCTATTTTATTCTTATTATTCTAGTAATATTCTTTAGGTCCGCTTCTATATCCTTATCCTATTTATAGTCTATAAATATTTTTAAGTTCCTTCTTAAGAAGAAGAGTACATAAGATTTAGATAATATTAGCGACTTAGTTAATTAAGGCATAAGTACAGTAAGGGGACGTATAAGCCTATATAATTAGATTGTCTATAAATAAAAATCTAAAGCTAGAAAAGGGAAAGGAGAAGAAGAGTAGCGCCGCTTAATATTTTATATAATTATTACATTATATAACCGCAATCTGTAGCAATCTATAGCAATTTGCCAGTACCGTAATATCTAAGGGTAGGCTTTTTTAAAAGGGGGGTAAATATAACAGTATTAGGGCGCTTTACCTACTAAATTCTACTTACCTTATAATTAGCTCGCTTACTACTAGCGCCTTAGCGGCCAGCCCTATATATTAATTTATATCAGTTTTAGTAACCCCGTTTCCTTCTCTTTAGCCTAAAATTTTTATATAGTAGCAATCTATAAGCTTTATCTTAGAGGTATTTATATTATAGTACTAGTAGAAAATAGCAGAACCTAGCTAGCAGAACTTGGCAGAACTTTGTAGTCCTCTATACTAGTAAGTTGCCACAAATTGCCGTATATTGCGATTACGTGACATAAAGATCTTATAAAATATTAAGCGGCGCTACTCTTCTTCTCCTTTTCTTTCACTAGCTTTAGATCCTTATTTATAGATAATCTAATTATATAGGCTTATGCGTCCTTTTTACCGTGCTTATACCTTAATTAACTAAGTTACTAATATTATTTAAAGCTTACCTACCCTTTCTTCCTAAGAAAGAACTTAAATATATTTAAAGATTAAGAACTAGAATAAGAACTAAACTAAAAACTAAAACTAAAAAAAAATATAAACCCTAAAAATAGAATAAGCACGGACCAAAACCCCTAAAGAATTTACCTAAAATTATCTAATACCCCTACTACTATATTAAGAAACACAGTAGCCAGTAAAGCAGCTATAGGACCTTTAAATATCTTAGATAATAAAATAGTTAATATTTTAAACCCCTAGGCAGAGCTAGTAGCAGCTAATACTAAGATTAAATAACTGTAAGAGCTGCTTAAAGCTAGAGATACCTCTACTTCTATATCTAGTAACAAATTATTAAATACCTAGAGACTTGCTATGGTCCTTAAGGCCCTATCTTAGTGCTTTAGCGGACCCATTAAGCCCTATATAGTACTATTGCGGTCTATAATAATTGCGGACCCCCTATTGATTATAGATGGAATAAACCTTATATTTAATAACTAGAAGCTCTAATTACGGGATAAGCTCAAAGTTAATGCCGACTACTTTCCTACCCCTTAGGCCCGAATAACCTATATCTTTAGCCGTACTAGCGGGGACGCCTAGACGCACTTACGCCCGCAATACACTAAGGACTTAGTAAACCCTTTTGCCTTTAAAAAAGAAATAATTAACTACTTGTTTTCTATTTAAAGGACCCCTTTAAGGTATAGAACGCCTGCCTTAATTATAAAGGCCTAAACATAAAAATAACGGAGACCTTTTTAGCCTTTTAGACCCGCTTTTTACACTTAGTAGGCTAGGCCTAAATTCCCTAGGAAGATCTAATACTAGACCTATTTACTAAGCTTACTACAGATATACAGTAGGCCGTATTACCAGTTTTTACTACTATATAGACGCTAAAGAAACTTATAGATTAGTGCTTAGCTATTAACTAAGGCTTCCGTTAAATTAAGGTACGCGCTAAATAGTATAAAGCTAGAAACCCTTGGTAATTAAGGTACCTACTTCTTTTATAGCTAAAAGGGCTATATTATAAAAGACTGCCTAATAAATATAAAAAGGGATAAAGTTTTATTAATTTCGGAGGATAGTGCGGAGTTAAAAAAGAGGAACTTTAGAGAAAAACTCCTCTCTAGGGTTAAAAGGGATTAATATATTCTATATTAATCTATGTTAGGTAGTTAGTAAAAAAAGCTACGCTATCCCTTATACTTTATTCCGTAATAAATATTAAGTTTTAACCTTTACTTTAGCTAACTCTAGAGTAAATACCTTTACCTTAATAGATACCTAGTATGCTATAAAGCTAGCTAACTTTTTAAATACGCCTCTTAAAGAACTGCCTAAATTAATTCCTATTTATAGGTATAACGGATAAATAGGGCTACCTATTATAACTATTTTATAGATTTACCTTTATATTAATAAACTAAGGTAGTATAATATCCCCTTCCTTATTACGGACCTAAGAAGCTATAATATAATCTTAGGGAGAAAATAGCTAGCCTATTTAGGCTTATAACTCAATATACGGAGTAAACAGCTTATCTAGCCTAAAACCCTATCTCTAACCCCTTCCTTTATTAAAAAATTAGTATTATAATAGAAACCCTTATATAACCCTAGATTAATACTTTTTACTAGGCTAATGCTATGTGTAGGGACTAGGTCTTTAAGAAAGATATATAGCTTAATCCGTAATGGATTTATATATTACGCCGCCCCCAGACTACCTATAGTACGCTACCTGTATTAAAAATCTAGAAAGTTAATAGTAACCTAAAAAAGCCCCCTATAAAGAATAGTAAGGGACGTTAAACGTTATACTAAACTAATAAATTAGAGGGATAACTTACGGAAGATAAAATAAGAGCTAAGAAAGATTATAAACCCTAAACTATAAAATATAGTCTAGTAAATAGCTATAAGAAAACCTATAGACCTTCTACTAGTTAAAATCTACAATATTAGCGTTGTAGGATTCTACCGGAACTTAGTTTAGCCTAATACTATTACTTTTATAACTAGCTTATATAAAATTAACTAAATACTTAAGAAAAAGGAAAGTAAACTTAGTAGATAGAAAGGTAAGCTTATAGATAAGGAGCTAGTAGAATAGAAACTACCCTATTAATACTAGAAGTTTAAAAACGTCTTCTCTAAGGTAGCGTTTAATAGACTCCCGCCTTACTAACCGTACAACTATAATATTAAGATTTAGCTAGACAAGGAAAATATCCTTAGCTTTAGCCCCCTTTACTAATAGTCTATTACTAAATTATAGGCTATAAAGTAGTACCTTATTAATAACCTAAATAAGGGGTTTTATTAAGCCTAGCTAAGTCCCTTTTAACTCGCCTATTTTTTTTACTGAAAAGCTAAATAGAGGACTTCGTTTTTATATTAATTACTATAAGCTAAATAATATAACCCGCAAGGACCGCTATCTACCACCCCTACTTAATAAGATACTAGCCCAAATAAATAGAGCTAAGGTCTTTATAAAGCTTAATATCCGCTAGGCCTTTTATTAAATTAAAATAAACCCTAGCTTAGAAGATTTTATTATATTTTAGACCTATTATAGAACGTATAAATATAAAGTACTAGCCTTTTGGCTAACTAACGGACCGGCTATATACTAGCGGTATATAAACGATATACTTTTTAACTACCTTAATAACTTCTATAACGTAATCCATAAGCAAGCTGGCACCACAAGCATCCTGGCACCCTTAAAACTCACCAAAAGTTTAAAAATCCATACTTTAATATCTTAACAACCACTTAATAATAAATTCTAATAATTTATATTTGGATTTTTATATACATTTTACAGCTTCTATTAAAGTTGCATAGCACTTAATTTAGTAGTTTTTAAGATATTATAATTTGGAGGCCAAAATAAGCCAAATTACCGTAACACGACTATATCTTAAGAACCACTAAACTAATTACTATGCAACTTTAATAGAAGCTGTAGAGTGTATATAAAAGTCTAAATCTAAATTATTAAAAATTATTATTAAGTGGTTGTTAAGGTATTAAAGTGTAAATTTAGTGGGTTTTAAGGGTGCCAGGATGCTTATGGTGCCAGCTTGCTTGTGGATTACGTTACGGCCTACCTAGATAATATTATAATCTACTTTAAGAATAAGCTAAAATATAAGGAGTATATTTATAAAGTCCTCTAATAGCTCCGTAAGGCTGGCCTTTAGGCCAATATTAAGAAGTTAGAGTTTAGTATTAAACGTATAAAGTACTTAGGGTTTATTATTAGTATAAATATAATTGAGACTAACTTAGAGAAACCGGCTGTAATTACCTAGTAGGCACCCCTATAGACCGTAAGGGGGGTTTAATTATTTCTAGGTTTCTATAACTTTTACTAACGCTCTATTAAAGACTATAGTAAGATTACTAGGCTCTTAACCGCCTTACCTAAAAAGACTAGCCCTTTTACTATAATACCATATATAGGTAAGCTTTTAACAAGCTTAGGAAATAACTGGTCTCCGCTTCCTTACTTACCTACTTTAATCTAGAACGGCCCTTAATACTAAAAACTAACGCCTTAGATAGTATTATAGCTAGCATTTATTCCTAAAAGTAGACGGACAGAGAATACCACCCTATTGCTTACTATTTAAAAACTATACTAGATACTAAGCTAAACTACCTAGTTTATAATAAAGAAATGCTGGCTATTATTTCTAGCTTTTAGTACTAGCGAGTATAGTTAAATGGGACCCCTAAGCCTATTTAGGTAATTTCCGATTATAAGGCCTTATAATATTTTATAATAATAAAGGCCCTTATAGTATAGTAGGCGCGCTAGGTAGATACTCTATCTTAGTTTAACTTTCTAATTATATATAGGCCAGGCATTACTAACCGTGTAGATATACTTATAAGACGTAAATAAGACCTAAACAAATAGGTAGCCGTAAAGATATTATTATAGAGCTAGACACTACTATAACTAGAGTACCTTAACCCTTAGATATAGGCAGAACTAAATATAGAATCTTTAGAAGCTAAGATATGCCCTATTAACTTTACGGAACTTAACTTTATTAATAAACTACTTTAGGTAAACCGTACGACCCCTTCTTTATAAAAGTACCGTAAAAAAGTTATAAGGGCGCGGAGAGACTTCGGGGAAGATTTAAAGGAATAATATAAATTCTATCTAAATCTAAGGGTATATAGCTCTCGCTAAGAACAAGACGTTGCGTAAAGAAGAGAAAGAAATAACAAGAGAATTATATAATTAAATAGTTAGGGGCTTGGTGGTCGATGCGTGCGTATATACGCACGCGGTCTTTAACGGACTTTAGTAGAATTTAATTAATCTAGTAGAATTTAGCAGAAGTTAATTAAGCTAGTAAAATTTAGCAGAATTTGGTTAAAGCGTTAAAATTTATCTATTAAGTGTTTCACTAAGACATTCCTACTATAACTAAGCTAGTCCTGTTATAGTACCCCCCCTTTTAGCCGAAAGTCTAAATAATTTAATTTTAGTTAAGACTTATAACTTATTGCGTGTTATATTTTTGCGTCAAGTAGCGGTATAGGGTTTTACCGGTTTTAATCGTTAAGTAGGCCAATTAGGATTTTCCATGCCCGGTATAGAAAATCACTATTAGCTCGGTTAAGGCGGTAAGCCAAACTAATATCTTTGTAACGTGTTCTACCACTTATCCGGCCACACTAGTCATCCGGCCACCCCACTAGCACTAAGACGCGTCTTCGTACCAAAACAATAATGTCGTTAATTCGGAACTCTAAATCACCCCGAAAAGAGGGTAGACTACTTCTTGCTAAACAAACCGTTTAAAATAATAGAATTTTAAGTATTTGTAGGGCTGTAATGTAGTGAGGTGGCTGGATAACTGGTGTAGCCGGATAAGTGGTAGAATACGTTAGTAGGTCTTAGCAAGGCAAATCTAACTAATTAGAAAACTTTAACCGGCGGTTAAAGTTCCTTAATATCTTGCGTATTACGTGATTATATTACAAATATCGTAATATATTTTAAGTTCTTTTAATTTTTAAGCTTCCTACTATTATGTTTTATATATTTATATTAGGTGGCAATTATTTACTTTTATATCGTGTCTATTTAGCTAGAGTAAGCCGCAAAGGATAGTCCTTATGGAATTCTTTTACTAGGGAAGGCGTATTGGTCTTAATTTACTTATAAGGTTCCCAGGTTTATATCTTATATCCTTTCTATTTAATAAGAAGTTTAAATTATTTAGACTATATCTTCTATTGTATATTATTAATTAAGTTAATAAAGTAAGAGCTATTACCGTTGTTAATAATTATAGGAGGTAGCGGTAGCACTTTGCAAGTTATAGGTTTACCTTTTAAGGGTTATAGCAAGTTTACGTAAAACGTTAAATGTATTTTTATCGTAGTTAGTAGTTTAAGCTTATAAGCGTACGGGCTTAGTTTCTTAATTTAGTATAAGCCCATAAACTTCTAGTCTAGTTTCTTTAAGGGTTATTAAGTCTTTAGGTTTCGTGTATTTAGGTAAACTATATTACCTTTTTTAAAGTCCCACGTAGAAGCTTGTCCTTTATTTATATACTATTTCTATACTATTTAAGCGTACGCTAATTTACTTTATAATAGTTCTATTAACTACTTTATTTAATTAGCGAAGTTATATATATTAATTAGTTAAATCCTCTTAATCGTAGGTCCTGTTATATTAATTTTGGGTTATAGTTTAAATCTAAGTTCAGGGTCTTATCCGTAGGTTATAAAGAACAGCGTTATACCTATTAATTCGTTTCTTATATTATTCGCAGTAAACTTAGCTAAAGGTAGCCACTTTTCCCAGTTGTTTTGCAGGTAGGAGTAGTATATTTATAGGTATTATTCTATAATTACGTTCGCAATTTTAGTTTAACTATCTATCTCTAAGTGGGGTATAGTTAAGAGTCGTGTTTATATGCTTAATTGTTTATATAGGGCTTACTAGAAATCTAAAACGAACTAGCTTCCGCGGTTAGATATTATTAAATTAGGAAGTCTATGTAGCTTAAAGACGTACTTAACAAAACACCCAGCTACGAACATTATATTAATTAAGTCTATAGGAATTATATATTACATTTTTATAAGACGGTTAATAACTACTATAATATTTATAAACCTATTACTGTTAGGTAAATTAACTATAAAGTTAATTAAGATATCTCGCCATCTTTATATTGGAATTGGTAACGGTTAAAGTACTCCTTACTTTTTTATATAAGAGGTCTTCCTATATACGCATATTCTGTATACTTAAACGTATTTTTATATATAGTTGTGCATTATAGGCTAGTAGTATACTTATTAGATAATCTTATAGGTCTTTATATAGTTAGGATGCCCTACTATTAAGGAATTGTATATAAATTTAAGTATCTTAAATTATAAGGGTTTGGAATTTGGGACTACTATCTTTTATTAATAGTATAACTAATTATTACAGATTTCGCATTTAGTAAGTATAATATCCTTATATTACTATTTCCCTATTTAAATTGCTTTTATATCTAGGGGTTATTCTTATATTTATACTCTATTAATTTATTAATTTTTATATTGTTACGGACGCTTTAAGTACGATGTTATAACTACTTGGAGAAGAGTTAGAAGAAGCTAGTTAGTTAATATAGGCACGGACCAGGATGGAACCCGTGGAACCATGTAATAAAGAATAGTAAGCGAGTTACATAATGGTTAAACGTGTTGGCTATATTAAACGTAAGGGACGTCACATTTAATATAGATAAGACATATATTACGTACAAGAAGGATTCCATAGGAGTATAGTTATGTATTTAAGGACCCTTAGTCCCTATCTAAATAGTTCCTTCCTTATAGTGATTCTTAGAATATAATTGGAGTTAATCTATTAGGTAACCACTCCACTAGTTATTATTACGTTGTTAACTACTGTCTTTGCATTTCCTACACACCTAGCCCATTAATAGAACCTATTATAGTTCCTGCTATAAGGTTCCGTTACACAATCACTACCTGGTTATAGTATTAAATATAGAAAGTTAAATAACATGCCACCAAAAGTAGCTACCACGACGCTATTAACGGCGGCAACTACTTTAAGGTTAGGAGGTGACACTAGTATAGCGGACACTGACTCGCAACAACCTATAATAGTAGGACAATTATAAGAAATAGTAGATTAATTAATAGAAAACAATATAGTACTTAAGAATAGACTTAATGAAATCGGGGCAGCAAAGGTTAAGTTACTATTAATTAAATAATTTTTAGGAGAAAGATTAAAGCTTAAAGGATTTCTAACGTAAATATATTTTAAAGTTATGCAAGAAGGGGCTAAGTTAGCCACGATAATGGACTAGATAGCCTACGCAGGACTATTCCTAATAGGTTAGGCACTTAAATAGTTTAAACCCTACTTAATAGAAATATAGACTAATGGAATGACTACTACTAATTAAGAGGTATGATTTATATTTTCTAGCTAGGTAGAATTCGCGGAATAATTAATATAGATATTTAGGGACCCGGAAGCAATGGTTATAGTAAAGAGAATGCTTTAGGACCTAATACAGCGAACTTTAGCAATTAAGTACACGATATAGTTTTAAACACTTATAATATAGTCGAATAGAATAATAAGGCGCTTATAGTATAGTATAAACAAGGACTTAAGGCTAAAGTCTAGGACGTAATTATTCTAATGGAAGATGCGGACACCCTAAGGGAATTAATAGATTAAGCGATTAAGATTAATAATAGGATCTTCTAAAGGGAACAGGCTAAGAAGGGCTAGGATAGAGTTTTATAGTTATATAAGACGCAGAGTATGTAATAACTAAAGCTAAGTTAGAAACTATAGTATGGCGTAGAGCTAATAGACCTAAGTGGTACTAAAGAAGCCTATAAGAGATGGAGTAAGAAGCTATAAAAACCTAGAGGTTAAGGATCTAGTAATTATAGAACTAAGGAGTAGAGGCTAAACTAGGGATCTTAGTAGTAGAAGACGTTTAGGCGGACTCTATAATAAAGTTAATAGTTTAGAGACGGAGCTTATATAAATTGCGGAAAATAGGGTTACTTTATAAGGGATTGTAAAGATAGTTAGAGTTACTATATAATAAAGGGAACTAGACTAACTGTATATAACACATACGTATAGAGGGATAATAGTATACTGCGAGGAATAAAAGAGTGTTTAATTAAAAGTTTTGCGTTTTGTTATAACAATATATGCCAAATTTATAAAAACGCTAAGTATAGTATAAGCTATTGGCCATAAGAGCCAGAGTTAAAGGGACTTAAAGGAATTAAAGAGTTAGATAAAGAATAAGATTAACTCTATAAGCTAGATTAAGATATTACAGCAACGTGTAGATAATAATTAGTAACAATAATAATGGAGTTAGAGTACTTATTAATTAACTATAATAAGAATAGTAAAGGAACTAACTAGGGGTATCTAAACCTTAATAACGTAATAGAAGTAGAGACTAAGACCGCTATAGAGCATGGTTTAGTAACGGGCATTATAATACCGTTAGATACGGCATCCATCGCTTTATAAGACGGAAGGAGTAATATTTAGAGATAATTAAGTAAGCAGATAACTACTAGTGCTAGCTTACTACTTAATAAAGGCAAAAGGCTAAAGGCTTAAGATTTTTATAATAAGATAAAAGACGACCAAGATTCTTAAGATGAGATAAGGCAAGCTTAAAGACCTATAATAGACAGAAACTAATAGAGTAGAGTAGCAGCTTAGTTTAAAAATATACGAATGAGCTTAGGATAAGAATTCCTAACAGCATAAGACTTTTAAGATAAGATAAGTAAGATCTAGGACTTTTAAGATGAGATAAGGACACCAGCAAAGCCTAGTTGGACTAAGGCTAGAGCTAAGCTTAAGTTAGAAGCAAGCTTAGGGTTAAAGAATCCAAGGGGTTAAGAATTTAGAGTATAAATTAGGACACCCATAAATAAGAGGCAAGAAGCTTCTTTATAGATTAAAGAATCTATAGCACAAACAGCGATTAGACTGGGAGACAAATATATAAACCTAAAAGACTTACTAAGGGAACACAGTGTTTAGCCTAAAGATTAAAAAGTTAATACTAAGATCAAGAAGCATGAAGACTTTAAGAATTTACTTATAAGACGCGACGTAAAGGAAACTATAGAGGAATTTAGGGCAAGAATTACCTTATAGTAAGAATAGAAACTAGATAAGAAATCTAGTATATTAGGATGTATAAGGGACAGAGCGCTAGTATAAAGGATCACTAATAGGCCTAGAGTAGGCATACTAAGGGCTAAGTGGCTTACTAAACTAGAATAAGAAGAGGATTTAGGGATTCCTACTAGGTTTGAGGAATGACATACGAAAGGCTATTACAACGTAGTAATGAAGAGATATTTCCTTACGGATAAGCCGTATATACTTAAGCAGCTGTACTAAAAGTGGTATAGGCAACAATATAATAATAAGTAGGAGGATTTCTATATATAGTTGGACGAAAAAGTTGTCTAAGACTACCTAATTATAGAGAAGGCTATAACTTATATTAAGGGGGCCTTAATTATAATATTAAAGGATCTAAAGGAGTAATTAGAGGACTANAGAAGNNAAAGGNGAATCTTAGTACCCNNNAATAAAGTTNTAACGCTTANATTAATATAAGAAAGGTTTAAACTCTAGAATAAAGACGAACTAAGAGTTAACCTAAGACATTAAGTATATTACACACTATTATAGATAGCATACGTGGATAATACGTGTAATATGTATAGAGTACTAAAGGATAAAAATTAAAAGTATCTAATAAGGATGTATTAGATAACGGATGAGGCGAAGTATTAAAACGCTAAGTATATGTATAGTTGGCACCTAGTAGAAGTTTAAGAATAAGGGGACTTAATACTTTAACTAGGAAAATTCCTTATAGAAGAATACCTAGAGGGATAATAATAGTGGGAATGTCCAGAGAATACCTATCTATAGTATATTAAAGATAAAAAACAAACTAAGTATTAGCCTAAGTTAGACTAAGTATAAACAGGATCTAGTAGCTAGTAGTTGGGAAAAGTAGAGGCCTATAGGACTAGAGGGAGCTAGTGGTAGAGCCTTAGACCCTTAAAGGAATTTAAGGATAACACCTAAATTTATAAGTTAAATGGTAAGATTAACAGTTTAAGGCATTAATAGATAGTGGAGCAATAAGGAACTATATCTCGCTAGCAGTAGTTAAAAAAAATAGGGTTACTATACAGGCAAAAGGAACGTTCTTACCTATTAGTGACAATTTTAGGAGATCCGATAGCCTATAGAGGAGGTATTATTAATCTTAAAATAGGACCTATTTAGCTAACCATTAAAGGAAGATAGATTAAGATGTCTTTTGATATATTACTATTAGGGAATAATAAGGCAGTATTAGGAATGCCTTAGTTATAGGAATATAATCTAAAGATTGATTAGGTTATAGGTTAGGTTAATATTAAAAATATATAACGCCGTAAGATACAATAATAGGCTAAGTTGGTATAGTACTAAGTAGGAGCGACCTATAAAGAAATAGAAAAGGGGCTAAGCCATATACCAAAAAGATACTATAAGTATGGCAAGAAACTATAGTTACCTAAGAGTAAAAAGCTGTTAGAGTATATAGCATGGGACTATAAAATAGAATTAGAACTAGAAATAAGTCTAAGGTTTTTTTTAATCTATAAGCTTACTAAAGAAGAAGGTAGAGCATTAAAAGAGTTTATTTAAGAAAACTTATAAAAGGGATATATTAGACTATTACAGTTATTAGCGGGTTATTTAGTACTATTTGTACCAAAAAAGAATGGTAAACTAAGGCTATGTATTAACTATAGATAGTTAAACAGCATTACTAAAAAGAATAGGTATCCTTTATCCTTAATTAGCGAAATCTAAGATAGGATAGGTAATGCGTAAATCTTTATAAAGATAGATCTAAGATAGGCGTACTATTAGATTAGGATTAAGGAAGGCGATAAATAGAAGGCAGCCTTTAGGTTAAAGGAAGGACTATATAAACTATTAGTTATATAATTTGGGCTTATAAATACACTAGCAACGTTCTAGAAGCGTATTAATAATATATTAGGAGAATATTTAGACGAATTTATTATCTACTTAATAAATAAGGAAGAGCATGGAGAACACGTTAAATAGGTCTTAAAGAGACTATAAAAAGAATAAATGCTAGTAGTAATTAAGAAATGCGAGTTCTTTACTAGGAAGACTAATTTCGTTAGATTTATTATTAAACTAGGCTAACTTAGCATAGATCTAAAAAAGATTAAGGCTATAGTAAATTGGCAAGAACTAGAGAACGTTACGCAGTTAAGGTTATTCCTAGGGTTTTGCAATTACTGCAGAAGGTTTATAGCATAATAGTTAAAGGATATTAAACCACTTACGCAACTAACAAAAAAAGAAGAACTATAGGGATGGGGAGAGGAATAATAAGAACTTTTTAAGAAAATTAAAGAGTTGTTTACCTAGGAGCTAGTTCTTAAGATCTACTAACTAGGGCTAGAGACGGTTATAGAAACAGATGTATTAGACTTTATACTAAAAGCATATTTTATGTAAAGGCATCCAAATAGATAGCATCTAGTAGCATATTATAGTTAAAAGATAACACTATTAAAGTTAAACTATAACATCTACAACAAGGAGTTATTAGGTATAGTTACAGCACTAAAGAAATAGAGAGTATTTTTATAAGGTATAGAAAAACTATTTATAGTTAAAACGGATTATAAGAACCTAATAGGATTCCTAATGATAAAGGAACTTAACTAAAGATAGGTTAGATGGGCAGAGATACTTATAGAATACTATTTTAAGATTTAGTATACTAAAGGCACAGACAATACGCGAGCCGATGCGTTAAGTTAAAAGGCTAAACTATAAAATAATGATAAGCCATTAGGGGCTTTACTGCGAAAAGATATAGATAGACTAATTAAATATAATTATCTAAAAATTGCAGTAACTTAAGAGAATAAGTTAGAAAAGATCTATAAGACACTAGAAAGCTTTTAGGTATAAAGAATTCTAGAAGTATAGCTAGAAGATCTATAGTCGGACATATATAAAAACTAAGAAGTAAAGTATATCCTAAGAAGTATAGCAGAGTAGTTTATAGAGGACTTCTATAAGGGACTAACTTAAGGACACAATGGAGCTATGGGCTTAGTGTTAAGACTCTAGGAGGAATATATTATTAACGGAATCTAAAGGATAGCTAGAAGAGTTACTAAAGAGTGTCTAGATTGCTAAAGGAATAAACTAATAAGGTATAAGCTATATAGAGGGCTATAACTTATTAAAACACTAGAAAGACTATAGGAGGTTATATTATAGGACTTTATTGTTAAGTTACTAAAGTTAAGAGATCCTATTACCGGATAAGATTATAATATAATCTTAGTAATAGTAGATAAGCTTATAAAGTGGGGATACTTTATAGTATATACGGAAGAAATCTTAGTGGAAGATGTCGCTAGAATCTATATTAAAGAAGTGTTTGTAAGATATAAAGCACTAAGTAAAATTATATTGAATAGAGATTTAAGATTTGTAGTAGCATTCTAGGAGGTATTCTTGGCGGAATAAGGAGTTTAAGCAGCAACTTCTACCGCATATTATCCGTAGATAAATAGTTAAACGGAAAGATTAAACTAGATACTAGAGCAGTATCTAAGGCATTATATTAATTACGCATAGAATAATTGGGTATCGCTATTACTAGTTATATAGTTTACATATAATGTAACACTATAAGAAGGAATAGGTATATTACCATTTAAGGCGAATTATAGATATAAGCTAAGAATATTATTATTGCCATATTAAGTAAAGAAAATGAGTAGCAAAGCTAAGTAAAGAATGGAGACTTTAATAAATCTTTATACAAACCTTATAGAAATAGCTAAGGCAGTATAGCAAAGAATAAAAAAGTACTATGATGCTAAAAGATCTAAGGGACTAGATCTTAAGGAGGGAGATAAAGTATAGCTACTATATAAAAATTTTAAAAGTTAATAACTAAGTAAGAAGTTGGACCACGTTAGACTAGGACCTTTTAAAATTATATAGAGAATTTTACCGGTTATATTTAAGTTAAACCTACTAGCTAAAATAAAAATCTACCCTATATAGTATATTGCGATGCTAGAACCAGTATATAGGAATATTAAGCCACTAGTCTACAAGGCAGACACGTATAGAGGTTAGGAAGAAGATAAATAGCAAGTTTTAAAGATTGTTAGTTATAAGGATATTAATAATAAAACATAGTATAAGGTTAAGTGGATAGGCTATACTAAGACTACCTAGAAACTACTAAAGAATTTAAAGAATGCTAAGGGAAAGGTATAGGAGTATTAGAAGAAAACAGGTTAGGCAATATTAATAAAGAAGGATCGTTAAAGAATAAGTTACCTAAGGGGGACCTAAGAGGAGCGACTGCCGAACTACTTAGAGTTGTTTCCCTTACTATAGGAGGAGAGCCAGTTCTCTTATTACCTAGTTCCTAAAGACCTTATTAAATAAGCTTTTACTCCTTTAAACAAACTTTCTTACGGATATACTCTAAACGCTAAAGACGAGTATAAGCCAGACGCTAAGCTTTAAAAACACGTGTAGACTCTTCTAAGGCACGCTAAACCTTAAGCAGTGTAGAGGCTAGTTTACTATTAAGCTTTATAGCAGTAGATTAAACACAAGACCCTATAATAAATTACTTAGGGAACTTAAAGACTATTAAGAGTTATAGGATGTGTATACTTAATATTAGATGTAGAATAAACGTTATACAATAAACATATATTGGCGCGAGTGTATTTAGAACAAGAGGAGGGTTAGTAACTAGAAGGACTCGCGATTATAATATAACTTAACCCCTTTTTCGCACAATAAGAGCAAGGAATTGCTATTACTTTACCTAGTAATAGTATTAAAGAGACGGTATAAAGGCGACGCTTAACCTAAGAAAGAGAAGAAATTGCTTTAGGTATTATAAGTAACGATATTAACTAAATTAATTAGACGGATATTATACCTCTAGTAAACGACCTAGAGATGCTAGGTATCTTTAAGGACGAAGATAGAGAGGAGGGAGATAGTGTTACGGACGCTTTAAGTATAATATTATAACTACTTAGAGAAGAGTTAGAAGAAGCTAGTTAGTTAATATAGGTACGGACTAGAATAGAACCCGTAGAACTATATAATAAAGAATAGTAAGCGAGTTATATAATGGTTAAACGTGTTGGCTATATTAAATATAAGGGATATTATATTTAATATAGATAAGACGTATATTATATACAAGAAGGATTTTATAGGAGTATAGTTGTGTATTTAAGGACCCTTAGTCCCTACCTAAATAGTTCCTTCCTTATAGTGATTCTTAGAATACAATTAGAGTTAATCTATTAGGCAACCACTCCACCAGTTGTTATTACGTTATTAACTACTATCTTTGCATTTCCTATACACCTAGCCCATTGACAGAACCCATCGTAGTTCCTACTATAAGGTTCCGTTACATATATCCTATTTATTAACTTCTAATTTATTTCTATTAAGCTCCCCGTCTAAAAATATAGGGTGTAGTTTCTTAAAATATTTAGGGGGCAGTAGAATTTGTAATTGATTTATAATCTATTTATTAGAGGCGTTAGTAGGTAAGTCCTATAATTATTATATTAATAAGTTAGGCTTCTAATTAAGTTTGTTAGGTTAGTATATAATCTTAAAGTTAAATTATAAGAGGTATTTGGCCTAACAAATTTAGCGTTATATTAATTGCTTTATAGTTATAAAGTACTGTAGGTTTTTGTAGTCCGTTAATACGCATATTAGGAATAATAATCCTTTTAGTTTTAGGCGCTATTATTTAAAGCATCTAATAATTATAAGCAGTTCCTTATTATATATCTTATAGTTTAATTTAGTAGGGGTAAGTTTCTGGGAGAGAAAGGCTACTAGGCGTAGCTCGCCATTCTTATTATATTGCAATAACACTCCTCCTAGTATATAATTAGACGAGTTTGTTTTAACAATATATTTAAGGTCTAGATTAAAGTAGGTAAGAATTAAAGCAGTTATAAAACAATATTTTAGGTTATTAAAAGCTTATTTATATTTAGTAGTCTATTTAAATCTTATATTCTTCCTTATTAAGTTTACTAATAGCTAAACAATTTTTAAGAAGTAATTAATAAATTAATAGTAGAAATTTACGAATTCTAGAAATCCTTAAATATTATATATACTACTAGAACTTTCCTAGTTTATAATTACAGCGGATTTTCTTACGGTCTATTTTAATTCCGTTATAGGATATTAATTAGGCCTAAGTACGTAACTTTAGACGTAATAGAACTTATATTTCTTAATATCGTTATTATAAGCCTGCGGTCTTATAGGGCGTTTAAGAAACTTATTTAGATATGGCTTCTAATACTTAGAAAGTAAAGATAAATAGATTAAGAATATTATTAATATATATAGTAATAAATATATTAAGGAATTCGCGAAGTATATTATTAATATATTACTAAAACGTACTAGGACCGTTCTTTATACTAAATAGCATTACTAGGTATTTAAAAAGTCCCCTATTGTATACGGAAAAGCTATATACTTTTTATCTCCTTCTTAAACACGGATTTAATTAAAGGTAGTAAACTACGGTTAAGCTTTATAAAGTATTATAACTTTTACTAAGTAGTTAAAGCGTTTCTTAAAGTAGAGGAATTGGATATTAGTTTTAAATTATAATTGCATTTAGGGCTTAATAATTAATGGCAGAACCTTAAGCCTCTTTAGGGTTTTTTTAACCAAAATAGTATAAATAAGGTAAAGTAATAGTAATTAACTAAGGAAATTAATATCCTTTCTCTAGGTGCTCTTTAAGGTATTATTACTGTCGGGAATAAGGCAAGTTGCCGTCACGTGATGGCAAGTTGCCATTACGTGTCGCCGCGGCACTAGCGTAGCGAGGAGGCCTTACGTTCATCAGGAAATTTTTTTTTGGGCACGTTGTCGCAAGCGAAAATCGGGGTCTGCAAAACCTGCGTAAGTCGGCGATTTTAGCGATTTGCGGCAACTTGCGGCGATTTGCTACAAATACATAGGCTACCCATGTAAATCGCCGCAAATGTGCGACTTAAGTAGACCCTAATTTTCGGCTGCAATAAAAACGCAAACAAAAATACTATAAAGCTCTACACGAAGCTCTACAACAAAGCTCTGCACAAAGCTCTGCACAAAGCTCTACACGAAGCTCTGCACGAAGCTCTGCACGAAGGCTCTGTGCACAAAGCTCTACACGAAGCTTGTGCAACGAAGCTCTGCACGAAGCTCTGCGCACGAAGGCTCTGCACAAAGCTCTACACGAAGCTCTGCACGAAGCCTCTTGCACGAAGCTTTGCACGAGGCTCTGCACAAAGGCTCTACACGAAGCTCTGCACGAAGCTCTGCACGAAGCCTCTATACCGAAGCTCTGCGTATAGAGGCTCTGTACGAGGCTCTGCACGAAGCTCTACAACGAGGCTCTGCACGAAGCTCTACACGAAAGCTTTGCACGAAGCTTCCACACGAGGCTCTGCACGAAAGCTCTACACGAAGCTTTGCACGAAGCTCTACACCGAGGCTCTGCACGAAGCTTACTCACAACGAGGCTCTACAGCGAAGCTCTACACGAAGCTTACAACATGAAGCTCTAACACGAAGCTTACAACGAGCGTCTACACGAAGCTCTACACGAAGCTCTTACACGAAGCTCATACCGAAGCTCTACACGAAGCTCTTAAACGAAGCTCTACACGAAGCTCTACACGAAGCTCTACACGAAGCTCTATACGAAGCTCTACACGAAGCTCTGCATAAAGCTCTAACACGAAGCTCTACACGAGGCTCTGCACGAAAGCTCTACAACGAAGCTCTGCACGAAGCTTTGCAAAAGGCTCACACACGAAGCGCTCAACACCGAAGCTCTACACAAAGCTCTGCACGAGCTTACGCGAGGCTCTACACGAAGCTCTACACGAAGCTTTGCACAAGGCTCTGCATGAGGCTCTACACGAAGCTCTGGCACGAAGCTCTGCACGGAGCTCTATACGGAAGCTCTGCGTATAGAGGCTCTGTACGAGGCTCTGCACGAAGCTCTACACGAGGCTCTGCACGAAGCTCTACACGAAGCTCTACACGAAGCTCTACACGAGCTCTGCACGAAGCTCTACACGAAGCTCTGCACAAAGCTTTGCACCGAGGCTCTACACGAGGCTCTATACGAAGCTCTGCGTACAGAGGCTCTGTACGAGGCTCTGCACGAAGCTCTACACGAGGCTCTGCACGAAGCTCTACACGAAGCTCTGCACGAAGCTCTACACGAAGCTCTGCACGAAGCTCTACACGAAGCTCTACACAAAGCTCTGCACGAAGCTTGCGCGAGGCTCTACACGAAGGCTCCTACACGAAGCTCTGTTTGCACAAGGGCCTCTCCATGAGGCCCTACACGTAAGGCTCTGCACGAAGCTCTACACAAGGCTCTCTACACGAAAGCTCTAACGTACAGAGGTCTACCGCACAGAGGCTTGCGGTGCGCGACATACGGAGGCTCTACACGAAGCTCTGCATCGGGTCCCCGCTATATTCCCGATAGCCTCTACACNTGCCTCTGCCAAGTGTACCCCTTATCTATATACCTAGGTAGCCACCTTATTTTTTACCCTTCCTTCCTTACATCCTTCCTACCTAGGGAGGCACCAGAACGGCAGCCAGCTAAGGACCGTCGCTAGAACCAGACGACCGTCGACTGTCGCCAGAGCCAGACAACCACCGTTTGAATATACAGCCAGCGAACGGCCGTAGAGAACGATTCGAATTAATATAATTAATTAATTAATTAAATCAGGCAGAGCCTTTGATTAGGCCGACCTTTCCCCCAAATTATAGATAGGTAGGCATAGACAGTAGCATAGATAGGAGGCATAGACGGTAGGTATAGACGGTAGGTATAGACAGGTAGGTATAGACAGGTAGTACAGATAGGTAGGTACAGACAGGTAGGTATAGATAGTAGGCACAGACAGGTAGGCACAGATAGTAGGCATAGACAGTAGGCATAGGCAGGTAGGTATAGGCAGGTATAGACAGACAGACAGACAGACAGGTAGGCAGGCAGGTAGGCAGGTAGATAGGCAGGCAGGCACTAGGCCTAGTTAGGAAATCGGTATACAGCCAGCAGATTATTAGGAATACCGCCAATTAATAATTTGGAGCCTTTGTAAAGGGTATCCCCCTTATCTTAATTGCTTAATAAATAGCTTTACATTTTATATAGTTATATAGGAATATAAAATATATAAAATATAAAATGTATAAAATATGCAAAATATGCAAAATATATAAAATATATAAAATATACAAAACGTGTAAAATATATAGGCTCTGCGCATTTGCTGCGAGTTGCTATAAAATGCGTAGGCTCTATGCAGTTTGCTGCAAGTTGCTGCAAAATACGCAGGCTCTGTGCAGTTTGCCGTAAAATGCGCAAACTGCACAAGACCATATACGACTGCCGCGACCGTACAGTTTGCCGCAAATTGCCGCAAACTGCAACAACGAGCCCGAAAAAAAATTTCCTGATGTTCCTCGCCCTTCCTTATTCCAATTAATAAGCTTTATTAACTAACATCACTATAACCCTACTTAAGTAGTTGTTATTAGTGAGTTACCCTATATAACTAATACTAATTAGTGGTTAAATATATAGTTAACTATAAAGCAGCTAGGTTTTCAAATAGAAGAGATAGTCTTATATAGGGGTGCTATATGCGCTTATATAAAATAGATCCCGGCGATATTATACTACCTTAGACTTGCGGAAAACTAGTAATAGAAGTGTTACTAAGTACTAGGAGATACTAAGTTATGTCTATTATATAGAATAACCGCGTTTATAAAGATTTGGTTAAGTACTTTAGGTTAGAAGTATTACTAAACCTAAGGTCCTAAGTTAATATCTAAAACGCGTTAAACAATATCTTAAATTGCCTACCTCTTAACAGTAAACCTATAAGATCCTATAAAACCGAAAATTCTACCTACCTTTAATGTATAACACCCCGTTAATTTTATACCTACTATAGCATTAACCTACCTAAAGAAGTATAAGGAAGATATTAACCTAAAGATATAAAATAAAGCTATAATTAACCTTATAAACGCTAATAAACAAGACTTAAATAGATTTTTATTATACCGTATAGTATATTATAAGGATAGTAAATATAATAATACCGCGCTATAGGAATATATAAAGGAGGACTTTATTAAATAAATAAAGGAAATATAGGCCCCCGTAAATAAGGATATTATATAAAACTTCCATAACTTCCTTTAGGAGAATAGAGTATTTATCCCTAAGGATAGGGGTACTATTAGAGATAATATTTAGGAGCAGGTTATTAACGTAAAAGAAGAGTATAAATAGACTCTATAAGAGATTAAGCACTAACTACGCACTATAAGGAAGCTTAACTTATAATAGAACTTAAGTAATACACCTCTAGAGACGAACCTACCTCCGTCTTTAACTCCTCTATATCCAATTTAACCCGTAACCTTAACGTTAGATACTATACCCTAATAAGAGCAGGTATAGGATCCTATTGCTTTATAATTTAACGACCTTTAGACTCCACTAACTAGACCTACGTCCCCACTATAGCCTATAATGTAACCCCTACCTTCTCTATCTTAATCTTAAATTAGAGGTAGTTTAAAATTACTTATAGAGCTTATAAAGCTCTATTTAGATTAGGAGAAGAAGTTTAGTAGGGAATTATATAATATTCTTAATTCGAAACTACGTATCTTCTATAACTATTACTAGAAGGTAGGAATAGAGTCTAATTAATACTATAATGCCTATTCTATTATGCTTAAGGGCCGAGTTAGTACCTTCTATTATAATTATTTAGTAGGAAAAGGATATAATTTTAACCATATAATATATAAGTTAAGATACCACTTTAAAATAAAAGAGAATAAGTAGCAGTATATATTAGAATAGAGAGAGATTACCTTTTTAAAGATTATTGCTATAAACCTAAGTGTCCCTCGGCTTAATTATCTTTAAAAGCTCTTTAATTAACTTTAGATAATTTAGCGTAGATTATCCAAATTATATTAAGAGGACTTTAGCCTACGTAATTAAGTCATTAGCGTATACTAAGGTGTTAAAGAATATAACCTTACTCTCTTTAATCCTATAAATACTTATAAAGGAGTGTATACTTAATTAAGATCTTCTATTAGCACCGCTCTATACTCTTAAAAAGTATAGTAATTTAACGCCTAACTTTAACCTACTTTAATTAACCCGCCTAACTAATATAATTATAACTGGACTAATTAAATATATAGTGGCTAGGGTAGGTAATACGGTAGAGGGTATAATTAACGACTATAAGGTAAAGGTAGAGGCCCTTATAGAGGTTTATTTCAAAGTAATTACTAGAAAAAGTGCTATATTTATAAGAAACTAAATTGCTAGTTAACTAGGCATTCTCTTATTAAGCAAAAGGAGGTATATAATAAGTTTTACTAGAGTATAAGAAATATTAAAAATTATAAGGTTACTATAGCCTACTTTTAAAGCTTCCTAGTTTAATATAAAGGCGTAGAAGATCTTAAGGGTAAGGTTAATAAGGCTAAATAGCTCCTTATTAATATAGAAATTAAAAAGTACTTACCTAACTAATACTTTACTAAGTATGGTAAGGTAGATAGTATATAAACCGTTACTATTCTTAATAACTAATCTACGCTCTATTTTACTATAAAGTTAGATATTTTTAATAAGCTAAGGGAAAGTTCTGCGTTCTCCTTTAATAATAGATACTTGGCGAACGTCTTCTATAGTATTATACTAGATACTAGAGCCGTAGGAGTATCTATAGTAGAAGAACCTTAAGTTTAAGCCCTTTAGCAGCTTAATAGCTCTATTTAGATTAACTATTTAACAATAGGCTAATACACAATTTATTTTAGTAAGGGTACTATAATCTCTCTTAGTATAATTAGGGTCCAAACCCCCTTAGGGTATATTACCTTTTATATCGTTCCTATAAATACCCCGTTTCTATTTTACATTAAAGATATAGATAAATTAGGCGTTAAGCTTAATAACCTTAAGGATATACTTATTTAGGGAGATAATTAGGTGCCCATTATGCGCAAGTAGGGTTACCCTTAGTTGCTCCTTTATTAACTAAAAAAGAGTATTACTTAGAGCCACCTAACTAAGTTAGAGTTACGTTAACTANACTATTATTTTAGCNACCTATCNNTTTATTAATTACTTAGGGTTCTTTAGCNAGTAGGCTATAAAGTTAAGGTTAAGGNAATTAAGCATCTTATAAAGTACTACTATTACTACTAAATAAACNAGAAGTCCCCTAGCCGATTTAAGTTCACCCTTAAAGATAACTATAACTTTAACTTTTATATTATTGTTAACGTTATATATCTTAGCGGCAAGCTAGTACTCTAAGTTATTAACTTCTTAACCTTCTTCTAAGCCGTATAATTCTTAAAGAATATATTAGCTAAGAACGTATAGGATACCCTTTAATTATACTAAATTAATATCTACCTAGGACCCTCTAATTAAATCGTCTATAATATAGGAAAGAACTTTTTATTTATAGAGTTTTAATAATAAATAAAGGCAATAGTAATTAAGGTTAAGGAAGTCCCTATTAAGGTATATAATAGTATTAAAAAAGTAGAGTAATATTACGCACCATTACACCGCATATATAAGATTATCTCTTTAGAACTAAAGGACGCTAGTAAAAAACTTACCTTATAAATAGCTGTTAAAGCTATTAATAATTCTGCTGGCCTGGATAGACTTATACCTATATTACTAGTCTTTAACGCCTACCCTTAAATAACTAATAATTCTTTATTATTTTACTCTATTATATAATAAGCTAAGGCTATTTATAAGGTAATAAAGGAGGTATAATATCTCTACGCTATACGCTAGGTTAACAACGCACTAGGAATAAGAAATAGCCTAAATACCTTAACTATACTTAATCTACCACTTTAGTCTAAGGTACGCATATAGCATAAAAAGGAAGGGTAGTTAGGCCTATACTAACTTATTATAATTAATAGTTAAACTTATACTATTTAGATGCCTTATAGACCCACTTAATTCTATTTAACTGTTATTAAGCCTTACTATAAAGATAATAGTTCTAAGCCTTTATAGGATACCCTAAAAGAGGCCCTAAAGGAGAACTATAATTAATATACTCTAGAAGGCGACTATAATTTTAATATAATTATAGTAGATACGCCGCAACTATAACGCAGTAGAGGTCGCCTAAAGGGATTATAAAATTGCTAACATCTTATTAATTTTAAAAAGCAATTTATTGCCGCCATTAAGAATAGAGTTAAGCTATTAATGGCCTTTATAACAGCTAAGGAGAAGGCTAACTTTAAACTCGNAAAANAGCTNTAAAANNAAGGTTATATTATAACTNTANGAGCTCCTTTCTAAGNATNNNATAAGNAGGAGATNNATAGTCTTATTATAAGAGGAGTCTTTAAATTTAAGAAGTATAACCCTACTAAGTTTAATAAAGTTCGTATCTTTAAGTTAAGGATAGTTAATAAGATTAAGGGTAAAGCTACTAACGCCCTATTTAAGAAATTAAGGCTTATTATTTAAGGTTATAATAATAATAGTAAAGAGATAATTCTTATATAATCTCCTATAATTTAACAAGCTAGTTAGTAAGTTATTATTGTATTAGCTTCCTCCTTAATAAAGAATAAAATAGCGGTTTATTTACAAGATATTACTTAAGCTTATACCTAATTAGAGACGCACCTTTAGCACTTAATATTAGCATACCTTCTAGAGTAAATTCGCTACTAGTATCCTAAAGATATAATTATAGTTATACTTAAGCTATTATATAGAATTATAGAGGTAGGAATTCACTAGTAGGCTACCTATAGCAAGCACTATAAAGAAAAGCTTTTAATAACTACTTCTATATTTAATCCCTACTTCCTTATTATAACTACGGGAACCCTATTTGGAATTATTAGTATATAAATTAATAATATAATTATCTTAGGAGATAACTAATTCTTAGCTCTTAAAGAGGATAAGCTAGTAAAGGTAAATCTTATAGCAAAGCCAAAGGAAAAGCTTAATTTAATAATACCATTACTTTTTAATAAATGTATCCTTTCCCTAAATAAGGATTCTATTACTTTACGCCAGAAGGGTTAAGGTAAGAANATTAATNTTATTAATNTTAATTCCCTAAAGTAAGNATATATAGAGNAANGCNCTTATANAGNTTATATTACTTCTATCTATTAACCTAAGGCTTTATTTAATCTCTCTATTACCACCTAATACTAAAAACCAACTAAAAATAATATTTTTACCCTAAATAAACATCTTTTCTAGTAAATAAACCATCTTAATTAGGGACTACTCTACGTGCCTATTAATCTTCCTACTACTAAGCTCTTTATATTTATTAATAGATTATTTATAAATAATAAAGATTTTAGCTTCTAGTTAGGATATAAGATTATTATTATAAATAAATTTATAGGAGAGAATAACTTTATAATCTATAGTAATCTTATTTATTAGAGCTTAACTAAGAGTAAGTATATTACCTAAAGTATTTTAGCGTTAAAGATATATAGAATGGTTAGCGGAGTTAATATAGCAATTACAATTAGAACTACCCTAAAGATAATTATAGATTAACTTAAACTTCCTGTTATTTCTATAATTATATATACTAACTTATATTTCCTTTATAAGTATTTAGTTAAGCTTAGTACCATAAAGGAGAAGCGCCTTATAATTAATATTATAGCACTTTAGCAATCCTATAAGCGTTAAAAACTCTTTAAAATTTAATAGATTAATAGCTAAGATAACCTAGTAGATATAATAATAAAGGCGAACCTAAATAAGGCACTAGAGACGTTTATTAATATAAATACTTTATATATATAAGTTAAAGGTTAGGTTAAAAGGGAGTCCCTAGAAATTTCTTAGTTATATAAGGTCTTAAGATATCTAGGAACTTTAACCGGCGGTTAAAGTTATCTAATTAGTTAGATTCTCTTGCTAAGATTTTTTAGGAGGGGGGATTCTATAGACCCTAACTTAACCTAGCTAATTAGGATTTTCTATCCCTAGGATAGAAAATTACTATTGGCTCGCTTACTACTAGCGCCTTAGCGGCCCTCTAAATAAGATACCTACCTATAACTCCTAAGCAAGAGAGCTATGTACTAAGAGGTAAATTTTGGGATAGCGAGACTTATATTATAATGGTAATAGTAAGTAAGAAGGATTTATATTTATTATAATAGTTAAGCAGTATTTATCTATAGATAGCAACTATAAAAGAAGAGTTATTAGTGTTGGGAATAAGGCAAATTGCCGTCACGTGATGGCAAGTTGCTATTACGTGTTGCCGCGGCACTAGTGTGGCGAGGAGCCTTACGTTCCTTGCCCTTCCTTATTCCAATTAATAAGCTTTATTAACTAATATTACTGTAACCCTACTCGAGTAGTCGTTATTAGTGAGTTACCCTATATGACTAACAATTACATTATAAGCAGCTCTTCTTATAATATACCGTATAATAGGCTAAACTTTAGCGTTATACTAGGTTTAAGTTCTATCTTAAAATTATACTTATTTTAATATAGGGGTAGTTAGTTTATAAATTATTTCTTAAACATATTAATTAGATTATAATATTCTTTAGATATAAGAGGTTAGGGGTTAATATATTACTTTAGTTCTAATGCCTTTTTAATATCTTTTAATATTATAGTAAAGATCTTATAGTCTTGTTTTCTTGCTAATAAATAAAAGGGTACGGCTTGTACTATATAAATTTTAAGGGGGTTTAATATATTTTCTTTACATTCTTTATTGCGATCGGCAGTTATAACTTTATTATATTGGTTTAAGGTTTATAGTAAGGGCAATTCGTATTATATTAAATTTAAATAGTCGTATATATATTTTTAGGGTAAGTAGTATTTTAAGTAATAACTTTAGTAGTAGGTTATACGGAATTTTAGTATTTCTTTAACCCAGCTAATTAAAGGGTTGTGTTATTTTAGCTATCCGTATTTAAGTATTACCTTATAATGCTTTAAGGGTATTATAAATAGGGAAATATATTTAAGGTATTTGCCTATCCACATCTTTATAAAAGCGTAGTGCGTTAGTTCGCTATATATTAAAGGCTTACTATTAAAGCCTTATAGGCCTTAGGGCTTATTAAGTTTCTTTAAATTTAAGCGTTAAGTTTTTGCGTAGTTTGTATTAATAAAGCCTATATTAATAGCTCCACTATCTATAAGGATTTATACTTCCTTCTATTTTCTAAATATTTAAATTTCGCTAAGTATATTAAGGGAGTCGTGTTATATATTAGCGCTAAGAGAGCCTAAACACTTATGCTCTTCCACTTCTTATCCTAAGGCGCAACTTAGCCCTAGGATAATTCGTTTTCTAAATTAACTAAAGGTAAAATGCTTTATAGCAACCAAGTATAATTTATAAAGTGGGTATAATTTAAGGATTAGGAGGAACTACGGCGGACCTTTTTAAAAGGGTAAGTTTAATAATTCCTTTAAATATATCCCTTTTTACCGTATCTAAAGTATTCTCTATTTATAGCTTAAGTTCTTTATTTATTAGTTCCTAAGGGTATATAGGATTAGATAGTATTAAGGTCTATAGGGTTATATATAGGGCTTTTAGGTCTTAAAGACGGATCGCGCTTTAAGGTATATACTAGTTTTGTAGAGTTTTAAATATAAGGTATAGTTAGCTTTAGGGAATAAGTTTGTTTATTATATTAAAGGTCCTTATTAATTTGTTAATATATTATAGTAAATTTGGGTAAGTTCTTTAGCAGTTCTCTACCTACTAATTATACTCTAATTTTATCTAAAATAACTTAACGGAGAGCAGTAACTCTAGCGGCTTTATTTTAATTTAGTTCACTAATAAGGCCTAAAAATTCTAAAAAGAAGCTAGTAAAGTCTTGGTTCCGTTATTATAGGTTTTTAAGTTTAGTAATAGCTGTATATTTACGGCTAGTATTATTATGCATTTATTCTAGTAAAGAGATAAATTTTTTAAAATTAATAAAGGTGCTATTATAGAAGAATAGGTCTATAGTTTATGCAGCGTCTTTACTTAAATAAGACATTCTATAGCTAATCTTACTAGCTTTAGTAGGGTATTAGTTATAGTTTATTAAAAGTTTAAGATAAAGCTTAGTTATAAAGGGATATAAGTTATTTTAATTTCTATTAAATATTGAAGGGTTAGGGAGCTTTTTAGATTTTATAGTAGGTACTAGGTTTATTACAGGTATAGGTTAAGCTACTATTATTAGTTTAGGGTTTATATTTAATGGGCTGGGTTTATATATAGTTATTTTAATTTCGTTTATAGGTATTATTATTAGGGTCTCTAATATAAGTGCTTTAAGGTTATAGAGTTCTTTACGGATTGCTCCCATTAATTACTAGTACTAAGCTTCTAATATTGCTCGCTATTAGGCCAAAGCATCCATAAAGGACTGTTATATTATAGTTAACTATTCCCTAACTAGGGCCATAATGCTTATATTTAACGCGGTAGGTTTAAGTTCGTTTACTATTTTTGTTGGTTATATAAGGGGATATTACGTAGCTACGGTTCATAGATAGTATAATAATTGTTATTTTTTATATATGTTAGGGAGGGCAAGGAGCTTAAGGCTCCTTGCCACGCTACTGCCGCGGCGACACGTAACGGCAACTTGCCGCACGTAACGGCAACTTGCTACCTATAATAGCAATTTGCCTTATATAGTAACCACTTACCTTTATTTCTAACACTAGCAACTCTTCTTTTATAGTTACTATCTATATATATATATACTGCTTAACTAGCGTAATAAATATTAATCCTTTTTACTTACTATTACTATTATAATATAAGTCTCACTGTCCTAAAATTTGCCTCTTAGCACGTAGTACTTTCTTACTTAGGAGTTATAGGTAGATATCTTGTTCGGAGGGCCGCTAAGGCGCTAGTAGTAAGCGAGCTAATAGCAATTTTCTATCCTAGGGATGAAAAATCCTAATTAGCTGGGTTAAGTTTGGGTTTGTAGAATATTATACTCTAAAAAGTCTTAGCAAGAGAATCTGACTAATTGGATAACTTTAACCGCTAGTTAAAGTTCCTAGATATCTTAAGACCTTATATAACTAAGAAATTTCTAAGGATTCCCTTTTAACCTAACCTTTAACTTATATATATAGAGTATTTATATTAATAAATATCTCTAGTGCCTTATTTAGGTTCGCCTTTATTATTATATCTACTAGGTTATTTTAGCCATTAATTTATTAAATCTTAAAGAGTTCTTAACGCTTATAGGATTGCTAAAGTGCTATAATATTAATTATAAGGCGCTTCTCCTTTATAGTACTAAGCTTAACTAAATACTTATAGAGGGAATATAAGTTGGTGTATATAATTATAGGGATAATAGGAAATTCGAGTTAATCTATAATTATCTTTAGGGTAGTTTTAATTGCAATTATTATATTAACTTCGCTAACTATTTTATATATCTCTAACGCTAAAACACTTTAGGTAACGCGCTTGCTCTTAGTTAAGCTCTAATAGATAAGATTGCTATAGATTATTGTCGGGAATAAGGCAAATTGCCGTCACGTACGGCAAATTGCCGTCACGTGATGGCAAGTTGCCATTACGTGTCGCCGCGGCACTAGCGTGGCAAGGAGCCTTAAGCTCCTCGCCCTCCCTTACCCTTTCCTAGAATTAATTAAATATATAATTATCATACTATCTATAAACCGTAGCTACGTAATATCCCCTTATGAGTCCAACACTAATTAGTGGTTAACTTTACTATTATACCATAGAATAGCTAGGTATTTCACCAAGAAGAGATGAGCCACTATACCAATGCTACTCGTGCTAAAGGAAGCTGTCTTTTAAGGTCAAAACTGGTCCTAAACCTTAAATAGAACTCTTCCACAAATCTAAGGATCTAAAGGCCAGAACTGGTCCTAAGCCTTCCCTAGATTATAGATTCTTGCGTCTATTACGTAAAACAACACGCTTTATAAATCTTCGCGATTTAAGGCTAGAACTGGTCCTAAGCCCTATAATTGCAAATATATATTATAAACGCGTACTAAATAACAAATATATATCACAAACGCGTACTAAACGACAATCCCTACGCCAATAACACTTCCCTCCCTCCAAAAACATGGCTACGCCTACTTTAAACAACTAGGAAGACTCTTTACTACTAGGGGTAGCTTTATACGCAAAACTTATTAATAAAAATTGGGACGAATTTACCTTTAATATAATAACTTATACCATAAAATAAGTTAATGGCTTTCTCCTATACCATATTATATTCTACTAAAGTAGATACTACACCAATATACAGCTATAGGAATATTTTAGGGAGGATTTTATAAGATAGACCGCTAACACCTAGGCACTTAGCAATATTAATATTATTTAAGATTTTTAAGACTTCCTTTATAGAAACGGGGTATATATTGCTAAGGACGGTAACCTAATTACTAGTAATATTTAGGCCGTTATTACTAGTATAGAAGAACCAGTATAGACAAAAGCTAAAATTATACGTTAACTACGGAAACCTAGAACCAACCTATATTCTTTAAAAGGTAACTTTAATTTAGAACGAAACCCCTAGAACACTACTCTTCCACCTAAAGGTGCTCTCCTACCTAGAGGTACTTATCCTCTACCTTTACCGCCTCTAGCTCCTCTACTCTAGCTAACCGGTAACCCTCTACTATAAGAAGTTATAAATCTAATAAAGGTATATTTAGATAAAGAGAAGAAGTTTAGAGGAGAATTATATAATATACTTAAAGTAAAACTACAGGTCTTTTATAACTGTTGCAATAAGGTTAGAATTTAATGCCACTAGTACTACTACGCTTTCTCTATTATATTAAAGGGACGGGCAGTAATATTCTATTACGACTATATTATAGGTAAAAACTATAGCTTTAATGCGATGCTTTAGCTTCCTAAAGCCCACTTTAAGACTAATAAGAATCGCTAACTTTATATATCTGAATGGCGGGAGACTATATTCTAAAGAGTTACTACTTCTAACCTAATAAAGACTCGTTTAGAGTGCCTTTAACTACTCTTTAATAAACTCTAGAAAATCTATTATAGCCTTACTAAAACTTACTAAAATAAGAANAGNCTAAGGGACTAGNTTATCTTAGCCTGCTATAGCGTTCCTAAGTATAACTTAGCGCTATATAAACCTATAAATACGTTTAAAGGAGTATATACTAAGCTACGCTCTATTATAGGTACTGCGATGCAAATATAAGAATCTTAATAGTTCTATACTAAAAGCCCTACCTAACTAAGCGTTCCTAACTAATATAATTATAACTAGACTAACCGAATATATAGTAGCTATAGTAGGGAATACGGCAAAGGGTATAATTAATGTCGACTATAAGGCAATTATAGAGGTCCTTATAGAGGTTCATTCTAAAGTAATTACTAGAAGAAGTACTACGTTTATAAGAAGCCAAATTATTAGTTAACTAGACACTCTCTTAATAAGCGAAAGGAGGTATATAATAAGTTTCGTTAGAGTGTAAAAAACATTAGAAATTATAAGGTTACTACGGCCTACTTTTAAAGCTTCCTAGTTTAATACGAAGGCGTAAAAGATCTTAAGGGCAAGGTTAATGAGGTTAAATAGCTCCTTATAGATATAGAAATTAAGGACTACTCCTCTAACCAATACTTTACTAAGTATAGTAAGGTAGATAGTATATAAACCGTCGCTATTCTTAATAACTAATTTACGCTCCATTCTATTACGAAATTAGATATCTTTAATAAGCCAAAAAAGAGTTCTACGTTCTCCTTTAATAATAGATACTCGGCGAACATCTTCTATAGTATTATACTAGACACTAGAGCCGCAGGAGTATCTATAGTAGGAGAACCTTAAGTTCAAGCCCTTTAGTAGCTTAATAGCTCTGTTTAGATTAACTATTTAACGGTAGGCTAGTATACGATTCGTTTTAGTAAAGGTACTACAATTTCTTTTAGCATAATTAGGGTTTAAACCCCCTTAAGGTATATTAGTTTTTACATTATTCCTATAAATACTCCGTTTCTATTTTATATTAAAGATATAGATAAGTTAGGCGTTAGGCTTAATAACCTTAAGAATATACTTATTTAGGGAGACAATTGGGTGCCTATTATACGCAAGTAGGGTTACCCCTAGTTGCTCCTTTATTAACTAGAAAAGAGTATTACTTAAAGCTACTTAACTAAGTTAGAATTACGCCAACTACACCATTGTTTTGGCCACCTATCCGTTTATTAATTGCTTAGGGTTCTTTAGCGAGTAGGCTATAAAGTTAAGGTTAAGGCAATTAAGCATCTTATAAAGTACTACTATTACTACTAAATAAACTAGAAGTCCCCTGGCCGATTTAAGTTCACCCTTAAAAATAACTACAACTTTAACTTCTATATTATTATTAACGTTATATATCTTAGCAGCAAGCCAGTACTCTAAGTTATTAACTTCTTAACCTCCTTCCAAGCCGCATAATTCTTAAAGGATATATCAGCTAGGAACGCATAGGATACCCTTTAGTTATACTAAATTAATATCTACCTAGGACCCCCTAATTAAATTGTCTATAATATAGGAAAGAACTTCTTATTTATAGAGTTTCGATAATAGACAAAGGCAATAGCAATTAAGGTTAAGGAAGTCCCCGTTAAGGCGTATAATAGTATTAAAAAAGTAGAATAATATTATGCGCTATTACGCTGAGTATATAAGATTATTTCTTTAGAACTAGAGGACGCTAGCAAAGAGCTTATCTTATAGATGGCTATTAAGGCTATTAACAATTCCGCTAGTTTAGATAGGCTTGTACCTACGTTACTAGTCTTTGGTGCCTACCCTTAAATAACTAATAATTCTCTACTATCTCCCTTTATTATGTAATAAGCTAAGGCTATCCGTAAAGCAACGAAAGAGGTATAATATCTTTACGCCACGCGCTAGGTTAACAACGCACTAGGAATAAGAAATGGCCTAAATACCTTAACTACGCTTAATTTGCTACTCTAATCTAAAGTACGGGTATAGTATAAGAAGGGAGGATGGTTAGGCCCATATAAACTCATTATAAGTAATAGTTAAACTTGTACTCTTTAGATGCCCTATAAACCTACTTAATTCCGCTTAACCGTTATTAAGCCCTACTATAAGAATAACAGTTCCGAGCCTTTATAGAATACCCTAAAGGATGCCCTAGAGGATACCCTAAAGGATACCCCGGAGGAGAACTATAATTAACGTGCTCTAGAAGGAGACTATAATTCTAATATAATTGTAGTAGATATGCCGCAACTATGACGCGGTAGAGGTTGCCTAAAAGGATTATAAAATTGCCAACACCTTATTAATATTAAAGAGCAATTTATTACTGCTATCGAAAGTAGAGATAAGTTACTAATGGCCTTTATAACAGCTAAAGAGAAGGCTAACTTTAAGCTTGCAAAATAGCTCTAAAAGGAAGGCCGTATTATAACACTAGGAGCTTCTTTTTAAGCATCTAACAAGTAGGAAATTAACGGTCTTATTATAAGAGGAGTCTTTAAATTTAAGAAGTATAACCCTACTAAGTTTAATGAAGTTCGCATCTTTAAGTTAAGAATGGTTAATAAGATTAAAGGTAAAGCTACTAACGCCCTATTTAAGAAATTAAGGCTTATTATCTAAGGTTATAATAATAATGGTAAGGAGGTAATTCTTACGCAATCTCCTATAATTTAACAAGCTAGTTAGTAAGTTATTATTACGCTAGCTCCCTCCTTAATAAAGAATAAAATGGCGGTTTATTTATAAGATATTACTTAAGCTTATACCTAATTAGAGACGCACCTTTAGTACTTAATATTGGCATACCTTCCGGAGCAAATTTGCTACCAGTATCCTAAAGATACGATTATAGTTATACTTAAGCCATTATATAGAATCGCAGAGGTAGGAACTTACTAGTGGGCTACCTATAGCAAGCACTATAAAGAGAAGCTTTTAATAACTACTTCTATATTTAATCCCTGCTTCCTTATTACAACTATAGGAACTCTATTTAGAATTGTCGGTATATAAACTAATAATATAATTATCTTAGGAGACGACCAATTCTTAGCTCTTAAAGAGGACGAGCTAGTAAAGGTAAATCTTATAGTAAAGCTAAAGGAAAAGCTTAACTTAATAACACTACTATTTTTTAATAGATGTATCCTCTCCCTAAATAAGGACTCTATTGCTTTACGCCAGAAGGGTTAAGGTAAGAAGATTAACGTTATTAATGTTAATTCCCTAAAGTAAGGATATATGGAGTAACGCGCTTATAGAGCTTATATTACTTCTATCTATTAACCTAAGGCTTTATTTAATCTCCCCGTTGCCGCCTAATACTAGGAATTAACTAAGGATAACGTTCTTGCCCTAAATAAACGTCTTTCCTAGTAAATAAACTATTTTAATTAGGGACTACTTTATATACCTATTAATCTTTCTACCACTAAGCTCTTTATATTTATTAATAGATCGTTTATAAATAATAAAGATTTTAGCTCCTAGTTGGGATATAAGATTATTATTGCGAACGAATCTACTAGAGAGAACGACTTTATAATCTACGGTAATCTTATCTATTAGAGCTTAACTAAGAGCAAGCGCGTTACTTAAAGCGTTCTAGCGTTAGAGATATATAAAATAGTTAGCGGAGTTAATATAGCAATTACAATTAGAATTACCCTAAAGATAATTATAGATCGACTTAAACTTCCCGTTATCCCTATAATCGTATATACTAACTTATATTCCCTCTATAAGTATTTAGTTAAGCTTAGTACTATAAAGGAGAAGCGCCTTATAATTAACATTATAGCACTTTATTAATCCTATAAACGGCGAAAACTCTTTAAGATTTAATAGGTTAACGGTTAAGATAACCCAGCAGATATAATAATAAAGCTAAACCTAAACAAGGCTCTAGAAACGTTTGTTAATACTAATACTTTATATATATAAGTTAAAGGTTGGGTTAAAAGGGAGTAGGAGTACAATAGTCTGTATACCCTAACTCCAACTAGCTAATTAGGATTTTCCATCCCTAAGATAGAAAATCGCTATAGGCTCGCTTATAACTAGCGCCTTAGCGGCCCTAACGTAACGTCTACCTATAACCCCTTAGCAAGAAAGCACCACGTGCTAAAAGGCAAATTTTGGAACAGTGAGACTTATATTACAATAGCAATAGTAAATAAAAAGAATCCATATTTATTATAATAGTTAAGTAGTATTTATATATAGATGGCAACTATAAAAGAAGAGTTGCTAGTATCGGGAATAAGGCAAATTGCCGTCACGTGATGGCAAGTTGTTATCACGTGTCGCCGCGGTACTAGCGTGGCGAGAAGCCTTAAGCTCCTCGCCCTTCCTTACCCTTTCCTAGAATCAATTAAATATACAATCATTATACTATCTACGAACCGTAGCTACGTGATATCCCCTTGTAAGTCCAACAATTATAAAGTTATTCTCTCTAGTAAATTTATTCGTAATAATAATTTTATATCCTAATTAGGAGCTAAAATCTTTATTATTTATAAATAATCTATTAATAAATATAAAGAACTTAGCGGTAGGAAGATTAATAGACATATAGAGTAGTCCCTAATTAAAATGGTTTATTTATTAAAAAAGACGCTTATTTAGGGTAAGGATATTATCCTTAATTAGTTCCTAGTATTAGGCGGTAATAGAGAGATTAAATAAAGCCTTAGGTTAATAGATAGAAGTAATATAAGCTTTATAAGCGCGTTGCTCTACATATTCTTACTTTAGAGAATTAGCGTTAATAACGTTAATCTTCTTACCTTAACCCTTCTAGCGTAGAGTAATAGAATCCTTATTTAGGGAGAGGATGCATTTATTAAAGAGTAATAGTATTATTAAACTAAGCTTTTCCTTTAGCTTTGCTATAAGATTTACCTTTACTAGCTTATCTTCTTTAAGAGCTAAAAATTAGTTATCTCCTAAGATAATTATATTATTAGTTTATATGCCAATAATTCTAAATAGAGTTCCTATAGTTGTAATAAAGAAGTAGGGATTAAATATAGAAGTAGTTATTAAAAGCTTCTCTTTATAGTGCTTACTATAGGTAGCCCACTAGTAAATTCCTGCCTCTATAATTCTATATAATGGCTTAAGTATAACTATAATTATATCTTTAGGATACTAGTAGCAAATTTACTTTAAAAGGTATACTAATATTAAGCGCTAAAGGTGCGTCTTTAATTAGGTATAGGCTTAAGTAATATCTTATAAATAAACCGCTATTTTATTCTTTATTAAGAAGGGAGCTAGCGTAATAATAACTTGCTAACTAGCTTATTAAATTATAGGAGACTATATAAGAATTACCTCCTTACTATTATTGTTATAGCCTTAGATAATAAGCCTTAATTTCTTAAATAGGGCGTTAGTAGCTTTACCCTTAATCTTATTAACCATTCTTAACTTTAAAATGCAAACTCTATTAAACTTAGTAGGGTTATACTTCTTAAATTTAAAGACTCCTCTTATAATAAGACTATTAATCTCCTACTTATTAGATGCTTAAAAAGGAGCTCCTAAAATTATAATACAATCTTCCTTTTAGAGCTATTTTATAAGTTTAAAGTTAGCCTTCTCCTTAGCTGTTATAAAGGCCATTAATAACTTAACTCTATTCTTAATGGCGGTAATAAATTATTCTTTAAAATTAATAAGATATTAGCAATTTTGTAATCCCTTTAGGCGACCTCTACTACGTTATAGTTATAGCGTATCTACTATAATTATATTAGGATTATAGTCGCCTTCTAGAGTATATTAATTGTAGTTCTCTTCTAAGGTATCTTTTAGAACATCCTATAAAGGCTTAGAATTATTATTTTTATAATAAGGCTTAATAACAGTTAAATGGAATTAAGTAGGTCTATAAGGCATCTAAATAGTATAAGTTTAACTATTAATTATAATAAGTTAGTATAGGCCTAATTATCCTTCCTTTTTACGCTATACGCGTACCTTAGACTAGAGTAGCAGATTAAGCGTAGTTAAGGTATTTAGGCTATTTCTTATTCCTAGTGCGTTATTAACCTAGCGTATAGCGTAGAGACGTTATACCTCCTTTATTGCCTTATAAATAGCCTTAGCTTATTATATAATAGAGGGAGATAGTAGAGAATTATTAGTTATTTAAGGGTAGGCGCTAAAGACTAGTAATATAGGTATAAGTCTATCCGGGCCAGCAGAATTATTAATAGCTTTAATAGCTATTTATAAGGTAAGTTTTTTACTAGCATTCTTTAGTTTTAAAGAGATAATCTTATATACGCGGCGTAATAGCGCGTAATATTATTCCACTTTTTTAATACTATTATATGCCTTAATAGGGACTTCCTTAACCTTAATTGCTATTACCTTTATCTATTATTAAAACTCTATAGATAAGAAGTTCTTTCCTATATTATAAATAATTTAATTAGGGGGTCCTAAATAGATATTAATTTAGTATAACTAAAGGGTCTTCTATATATTTCTAGCTAATATATCTTTTAAGAAATGCGCGGCTTAAAAAAAGGTTAAGAAGTTAATAACTTAGAGCACTGGCTTACCGCTAAGATATATAACGTTAATAATAATATAGAAGTTAAAGTTATAGTTATTCTTAAGGGTAAACTTAAATCGGCTAGGGGACTTCTGGTTTATTTAGTAGTAATAGTAATACTTTATAAGATACTTAATTACCTTAACCTTAACTTTATAGCCTACTTACTAAAGAACCCTAAGTAATTAATAAATAGATAGGTGGCTAAAATAATGGTATAGTTAGCGTAATTCTAACTTAGTTAAGTGGCTTTAAGTAATACTCTTTTCTAGTTAATAAAGGAGTAACTAGGGGTAACCCTACTTGCGTATAACAGGCACCTAATTATTTCCCTAAATAAGTATATTCTTAAGGTTGTTAAGCCTAATACCTAACTTATTTATATCTTTAATATAAAATAGAAATAGAGTATTTATAGGAATAACGTAAAAACTAATATACTTTAAGGGGGTTTAAACCCTAATTATGCTAAGAGAGATTATAGTACCTTTACTAAAACGAATTATATACTAGCCTACTGTTAAATAGTTAATCTAAATAGAGTTATTAAGCTACTAAAGGGCTTAAACTTAAGGTTCTCCTATTATAGATACTCCTGCGGCTTTAGTATCCGGTATAATATTATAGAAGACATTTGCTAAGTATCTGTTATTAAAGGAAAATATAGAGCTCTCCTTTAGCTCGTTAAAGATATCTAACTTTATAATAGAATAGAGCGTAGATTAGTTATTAAGGATAGCAATAGTTTATATACTATTTACCTTACTATACTTAGTAAAGTATTAGTTAGGTAAGTACTTTTTAATTTCTATATCTATAAGGAGCTATTCGGTCTTATTAACCTTACCCTTAAGATCTTTTACGCCTTTATATTAAACTAGGAATCTTTAAAAGTAGGCCGTAGTAACCTTATAATTTTTAATATTTCTTATACTTTAACGGAACTTACTATATGCCTCTTTTCGCTTATTAAGGGAGTATTTAGTTAACTAGTAATTTAGCTTCTTATAAATATAGCATTTCTTTTAGCAATTACTTTAAAATAAACCTCTATAAGGACCTCTATAATTACCTTATAATTAACGTTAATTATACCCTCTTCCATATTCCCTACTGCGGCTACTATATATTTAATTAGTCTAGTTATAATTATATTAGTTAGGAATACTTAGTTAGGTAAGGTTTTTAGTATAGAACTATTAAGATTCTTATATTTATATTATAGTACCTATAGCGGAGCATAGCTTAGTATATACTCCTTTAAATATATCTATAGGTTTATATAGCGCTAAGTTATACTTAAAAATGCTATAGCATACTAAAATAACCTAGTCCCTTAGGCTGTTTTTATTTTAGTAAGTTTTAATAAGGCCATATTAGATTTTCTAAAGTTTATTAAAGTGTAGTTAAAGGCACTCTAAATAAATCTTTATTAGGTTAAAAGTAATAACTTTTTAGAATATAGTCTCCCGCCATTTAGATATATAAAGTTAGTAATTCTTATTAGTTTTAAAGTGGGCTTTAGTAAGCTAAAGTATTATATTAAAGTTATAGTTTTTACCTATAATATAGTTATAATAAAATATTACCGCCCGTCCCTTTAATATAATAAAGAAAGCGTAATAGTACTAATAGCGTTAAATTTTAACCTTATTGCAATAGTTATAAAAGACCTATAGTTTTGCTCTAAGTATATTATATAGTTCTCCTCTAAACTTTTTCTCTTCGTCTAAATATACTTTTATTAAATTTGTAACTTCTTATAGTAAAGGCTTACCGGTTAGCTAAAGTAGAGGAGGTAGAGGCGGAGCAACTCTAAGTAGGAGAGCACCTTTAGGTAAGAGAGTAGCTCTAGGTAGGGGGTTAACGTTCTAGGGGTTTTAATATAAATTAAAGTTACCTTCTAAAGAATATAGGTTATTTTTAGGTTTCTATAGTTAATATATAATCTTAGCTTTTATTTATATTAGTTCTTCTATACTAGTAATAATAGCCTAAATATTGCTAGTAATTAGGTTACCGTTTTTAGTAATATATACCCTATTCCTATAGAGGAAGTCTTAAAAGTCTTAAACAATATTAACGTTACTAAGTGCCTAGGTATTAGCAGTCTATTCTATAAAATTCTCCCTAAAATACTCCTATTGTTATAAGTTAGCGTAGTATTTATTTTAGTAGAATATAATATAGTATAGAAGAAAGCCGTTAGCTTATTTTGCAGTATAAGTTATTATATTAAAGGCGAATTCATCCCAATCTTTATTAATAAGTTTTATATACTTAGCTACCCCTAATAGTAAGGAGTCTTTCTAGTTATTTAAGGTAGGCGTAGCCATGTTTTTAGAGGGAGGGAAGTGTTATTAGTATAGGGATTGTCGTTTAGTACGCGTTTATAATGTGTATTTATTATTTAGTACGCATTTATTATTTAGTACGCGTTCGTGATATATATTTACGGTTATAGGGCTTAGGACTAGTTCTAGCCTTAAATCGCAAAGACTTATAAAGCGTGTTATTTTATATAATAGACGCAAGAATCTATAATCTTAGAAAGGCTTAGGACTAGTTCTAGCCTTTAAATCCTTAGATTTATAGAAGAGTTCTATTTAAGGTTTAGGACCAGTTCTAACCTTAAAAGACAGCTTCCTCTAGCATAAGTAGCACTAGTATAGTGGTTTATCTCTTCTTAATAAAATACCTAGCTATTCTATAGTATAATAGTAAAGTTAACTACTAATTAGTGTTGGTTATATAAGGGGATATTACATAGCTACGGTTCGTAGATAGTATAATAATTGTTATTTTTTGTATATATTAGGGAGGGCGAGGAGCTTAAGGCTCCTCGCCACGCTACTGCCGCGGCGACACGTGACGGCAACTTGCCGCACGTAACGGCAACTTGCTACCCGTAATGGCAATTTGCCTTATATAGTGACCACTTGCCTTTATTCCCAATAATTTTAATTATAGTTATTTTAATATAACGTAATATAAGGGCACGGAGAGACTTTAGGGAAGATTTAAAGGAATAATATAAATTCTATCTAAATCTAAGGGTATATAGCTCTTACTAAGAATAAGACGTTATGTAAAAAAGAGAAAGGAATTACAAGAGAATTATATAATTAAATAGTTAGGGGCTTAGTAGTTGATGCGTGCGTATATACGCACGCGGTCTTTAACGGACTTTGGTAGAATTTAATTGATCTGGCAGAATTTAGTAGAAGTCAATTAAGCTAGCAGAATTCGGCAGAATTTGGTTAAAGCGTTAAAATTTATCTGTTAAGTGTTTTACTAAGACATTCCTACTGTAACTGAGCTAGTCCCGTTATAAAAGTAAAGAATATTACTAGCCTATAGTCCCTTAAAAATAGACTGCTTAAGTATTAGGTACAGCTAGTAGTGGTAAAGAAATAGAATTTATAGACTTAACTTGTCGCCGAAGTATATACCTAGGTCTCTATAGCCCACCCTAGAAAAAACAAGACCTATAAGATTATTAGTAACCGCTACTACTAGCCTAGAATAGTTATAGATATTAACCGTTACGTAAGGAACTGTAACGGTTACTATAGGTTTATAATCCTATAAGATAAGACCCTAGAATTATTAAAACCCCTTCTAATACTAAAACGCCCTTAGTAGTATATCTGTAACCGACTACGGGTGCTGCTAAGACAGCCTTAACGCCACCCTATATATTAATCGCAGATTAATATTGCTTGCAGATTACTGTTTTTATTTTAGCTACTATTTTATGTATATATACCTCTTGATTTCTATAAATTTACAATTAAGTTACTTGTTTAATTCCTATATATAGCAAAGCTTATAATATCTCTATAGATTTCTATAAACCGCCTTTAGACCATAATAGATATAATATAGTTATAATTTTAGTTAACCGCTTTAGTAAGCGCCTATTCTTAATTCCCTATTATAAGAATATTAATGCTAAAGAGGCGGCCTAATTATATATCCACTACGTCTACTAAATTTATAGACTACTAAATACTATTATCTTTAATTACAGGCCGTAGTTTATATTAGCCTTTTAAAATAAATTTACCTAGATTCTAGGCATTAAGCTAAAGCTTTTTATGGTATATTACCTCTAAATAGACGGTTAAATAGAGATTATAAACTAATACCTAAATTAGAGGCTCCGGCCCTTTATTAACTACTTCTAAAATAACTTGGCTAAACTGCTACCCCTTATAAACTATACCCAGGTAACCCTACCCCACAACTCTGCTGGATTTGCCCCTATTTAACTAGAAATAGGCTACTTACCCTATACTAGCTTTAATTAGAAAAGACTAAAAAGACCCTAGACTATATATAAAAAACTGTCTTATAAGAAAGCCTAGTAATACGCTAAGCGCTTAGAAGAAGCCTAAATAGTAACTTATATAAACCTAAAAAAGGCCTAAAAATTAATAGAATAGTAGATAAATAAGTATAAGCACGAGCTTAACTTTACCGTAGGTAATATAGTCTAGGTTATAATAAAGAACTAAAAGATAGAACGACCTAGCTATAAGCTAGACTATTAAATAGTGGAATTAAATAAGGTCCTTAAGAAGAGAGGCAACTTATATAAGGTAAAGCTCCCAGATTTAATAAAGGTTTACCTTATTTCTTACTAAATAAGCTATAGAAAGCTATAACCTGGATAAAAGAATAAACCCCCCCTACTGATTTAAGTTAATAGCGACAATAAATAGGAAATTAAAGAAATATTAGCCTATAAACTAGTAAGGAGAACGCTAAAATGCTATAGTTGTTACGGACGCTTTAAGTACGATGTTATAACTACTTGGAGAGGAGTCGGAAGAAGCTAGTTGGTTAATACAAGCACGGTCTAGGATGGAACCCGTGGAACCATATGACGAGGAATAGTAAGCAGAGTCACGTAATATGATCTGTATAATCTGTGTAATCTGCGAAATCTATAACAGAGCGAACAGAGTAGACGGAGCAGACAGAGCAACGACTTTCTTAGGAGTATGGTTGTGTATTTAAGGACCCTTAGTCCCTACCTAGATAGTTCCTTCCTTGTAGTAATTCTTAGAATACAACTAGAGTTAATCTATTAGGCAACCACTCTACCAGTCATTATTACGTTGTTGACTTTATTTTAATATTTATACACCTAGCCTATTAACGAGTCTACTGTAGTTTTTACTACAAGGCTCTGTTATATAATTACTACTATAGTTATAGTATCAAATACAGGGAGTTAAATAATATGCCACTAAAAGCAGCTACTATAACGCTATCGACGGCGGCAACTACTTTAAGGTTAGACGGTGACACTAGTATAGCGGACACTAACTCGCAATAACCTGTGACGGTAGGGCAATTATAAGAAATAGTAGACTAGTTAATAGAAAATAATACAGTACTTAAAAATAGGGTTAACGGAATAGGAGCAGCAAAGGTTAAGTTACCTTTAATTAAATGATTCTTAGGAGAGAGATTAAAGCTTAAAGAATTCCTAACGTAAATGCATTTTAAAGTCATGCAAGAGGGGGGCAAGTTAGCTATAATAATGGATCAGATAGCCTACGCAGGACTATTCCTAACGGGTTAGGCACTTAAATAGTTTAAACCCTACTTAATAGAAATACAGACTAACGGAATAACTACTACTAATTAAGAGGTACGATTTGTGTTTTCTAGCTAAGTAGGATTCGCGGAACGATTAATATAGATATTTAGAGACCCGGAAGCGATAACTATAGTAGAAAGAAAGCTTTAGAACCTAATACAGCGAACTTTAGCAATTGAGTATACGATATAGTTTTAAACACTTACTATATAGGTCGAATAGAATAATAAGGCGCTTATAGCACAGTATAAACAGGGACTTAAGGCTAAAGTCTAGGATGTAATTATTCTGATAGAAGATACGGACACCCTAAGGGAATTAATAGATTAAGCAATTAAGATTAATAATAGGATCTTCTAAAGGGAACAGGCTAAGAAAGGCTAGGATAAAATTCTATAGTTGTATAAGGCGTAGAGTACGCAACGACTAAAGCTAAGTTAGAAACTATAGTATGGCATAGAGCTAATGGACCTAAGTGGTACTAGAGAAACCTATAAGAGATAGGGAAAGCAACTATAAAAACCTAGAAGTTAAGGATTAAGTAATTATAGGACTAAGGAGTATAGGCTAAACCAAGGATCTTAGTAGCAGAAGACGTTTAAGCGGACTCTATAGCAAAAGCAATAGTTTAAAAATAGAGCTTATATAAATTGCGGAAAACAGGGTTATTTCGCCAAAGACTATAGAAGTGGTTAGAGTTATTACGTAGTAAAGGGAACTAGACTAATAGTAGAGGACATATATATATAGAGGAACGATAGTGTACTACGAGGAACAAAAGAATATTTAATTAAAAGTTTTGCGTTTTGTTATAATAACGCAANCCAAATTTATAAAGATGCTAAGTATAGTGTAAGCTATTAGCTATAAGAGCTAGAGTTAAGAGGACTTAAAGGAACCAAAGAGTTAGATAAAGAATAAGATTAACTCTATAAGCTGGATTAAGATATTATAGTAACGTGCGGATAATAATTAGCAATAATAATAATAGAGTTAAAGTACTTATTAATTAACAGCGACGAGGATAGTAAAGGAACTAACTAGGGGTATCTAAACCTTAATAACGCAATAGAAGTAGAGACTGGGACCGCTATAGAGCAAGGTTTAGTAACGGGTATTATAACACCGTTGGATACGTTATCTATCGCTTTATAAGACGGAAGGAGTAATATCTAGAGACGATTAAGTAAGCAGACGACTGCTAGTGCTAGCTTACTACTTGATAAAGGTATAAGGCCAAAGGCTTAAGATTCTTAAGACGAGATAAGGTATGCTTAAGGACCCATAACGGACGCAAACTGATAGAGTAGGGTAGTAGCTTAGTTTAAGAATATACGAATGAGCTTAGGATAAGTGTTCCTAATAGTATAAGACTCTTAAGACGAGATAAGTGAGATCTAGGATTCTTAAGATAAGATAAGGACACTAATAAAGCCTAGTTGGACTAAGGCTGGAGCGCAGCTTAAGAAAGAAGTAAGCTTAAGGGGCCAGGAATTCGGAGTATAAATTAAGGTACCTACAAGCAAGAGGTAAGGAGCTTCTCTATAGATTAGAGAATCTGTAATACAAACAGCAGTTAGATTAGGAGACAAATACATAGACCTAGAAGACTTACTAGTGGAATAAGATGTTTGGACTAAAGATTAAAAAGTTAATACAGCAACTAAGAAGTAAGAAGACTTTAAGGATCTACTCGTAAGACGCGAAAGGAAGGAAACTATAAAGGAATTTAGGGCGAGAATTACCTTATGGCAAGAACAGAAACTAGATAAGAGATCTAGTATATTAGGACGTATAAAGGATAGAGCACCTGTATAAAGAATTACTAATAGATTTAAGATAGGCATACTAAGAGCTAAGTGGCTTACCGAACTAGAACAAGAAGAGGATCTAGGGATTCTTACTAGGTTCGAAGAACGATATATAAAAGGCTGTTATAATACAGCAATAAGAAGATACTTCTTTACGGATAGACCGTATATACTTTAATAGCTGTACTAAAAGTGGTATAGACAACGATACAATGATAAGTGGGAAGATTTCTATATGTAGTTGGACGAAAAAGTTGTCCAAGACCACCTAATTATGGAAAAAGTAATAAATTATATTAAGGGAGCCTTAATTATAACATTAAGGGATTTAGAGGAATAATTAGAGGACTAGAAAAGCGAAAGACGTATCTTAGTACCTGCGAATAAAGTTGTAACGTTTAGATTAGTGCGATAGAGGTTTAAACTTAAAGATAAAGACGAGCTAAGAGTTAACCTAAAGCACCCAGCATACTATACGCTATTATGGATTGCATGCATAGACGATATATATAAAATACACAAGAATCCAAAGGAGAAAAACTAAAAATACCCTATAAGGATATACTAGATAATAGATGAATAACAGTATAGAAATACTAAGTATATACATAGATGGCATCCAGTAGAAGTCTAAGAGGAAGGAGATCTAGTGCTTTAACTAGGAAGATTCCTTACGGAAGAATACTTAGATAGATAACAATGGTGGGAATATCTAGAAAACACCTGTCTATGGCATATTAAAGATAAAAAGCGAACTAGGTATTAGCTAAAGAGTAAGCTAAGCGTAACAGGATTAAGCAGCTAATAGTTAGGAAAAGTAGAGGCCTATAGGACTAGAGGGAACCAGTAGTAGAGCCTTAGACCCTTAAAGGAATTTAAGGATAACACCTAAATTTAAGAGTTAAATGGCAAGATTAGCAGTTTAAAGTATTGGTAGATAGTAAAGTAATAAGGAATTATATCTCACTAGCAGCAGTTAAAAGGATGGGGCTACTATATAGGTAAAAAGAGTACCCTTATCTACTAGTAACGATTTTAGGAGATTCGATAGCCTACGGAGGAGGCATTATTAATCTTAAAATAGGACCAATTTAGATAACTATTAAAGGGAGATAAATCGAGATGTCTTTTAATATATTACCATTAGGGAATAATAAGGCAGTATTAGGAATGCCTTAGTTATAGGAATATAATCTAAAGATCGATTAGGTTATAGGTTAGGTCGATATTAGAGATATATAATAACGTAAGATGTAATAATAAACTAAGTTAGTATGGTATTAAGTTAGAGCGACATACGAGGAGACTAATTAAGATTTAAGTTATGTACTAAAGGAATACTACAAATATGGGAAAAAGCTATGGTTACTAGAAAGTAAAAAGCTAGTAGAGTATATAGTATAGGATTATAAGATAGAGCTAAAACTAGGAACGAGTCTAAGGTTCTATCCAACCTATAAGTTAATAGAAAAACAGTTATAGGCACTTAAGGAGTTTGTCTAGGAAAATCTTTAAAAGGGATATATTAGACTATTATAATCATTAGCGGGATATCTAGTACTATTTATACTAAAGAAAAATGGAAAACTTAAACTATATATCAACTATAGACAGTTAAACAGTATCACTAGGAAGGATAGGTATCCTTTACCCTTAATTAGCGAAATCTAAGATAGGATTAGTAATGCGTAAATCTTTACGAAGATAGATTTAAGATAGGCGTACTATTAGATTAGAATTAAGGAAGGTAATAAATAAAAGGCAGCCTTTAGGTTAAAGGAAGGACTATATAAACTACTAGTTATACAATTCGGGCTTATAAACGCACTAGCAATATTTTAGAAACGTATTAATAATGTGTTAAAAGAACACTTAGATGAATTTATTATGGCATACCTTAATAATATTATCATCTACTTAATAAGTAAGGAAGAATATAGAAAGTATATTAAATGGGTCTTAAAGAGATTATAGGAAGAACAGATGCTAGTAGCAATTAAGAAATGCGAGTTCTTTACTAGGAAGACAGATTTTGTTGGATTTATTATTAAACTAGGCTAACTTAGTATAGATCTAAAGAAGATCGAAGCTATAGTAAATTGGCAAGAACTAGAAAACGTAACGCAGTTAAGGTTATTTCTAGGGTTCTGTAATTACTATAGAAGGTTTATAGCTTAATAGTTAAAGAACATTGAGCTACTTATAAGATTAATAAAGAAAGAAGAACTATGGGCATAGGGAGAGGAATAAAAAGAACTGTTTAAAAGAATTAAACAGTTGTTTACCTAGGAGCCAGTTCTTAAAATCTATTAACTATAGTTAGAGATAGTGGTTAAAACGGATATATTAGACTATACACTAGGAGTATACTTCCTATAGAAATATAAAGATGGATAGCACCTAATAGCATACTATAGTTGAAAGATAACACCACCAGAACTAAACTATAACATCTACAATAAGGAGTTATTAGGTATAGTTACAGCACTAAAAAAATAGAGATTATTCTTATAAGGTATAGAGAAACCATTTATAGTTAAGATGGATTATAAGAACCTAACGGGGTTCCTAATAACAAAAGAACTTAATTATAGATAAGTTAGATAGGTAGAGATGCTTACAGAATACTATTTTAAGGTTTAGTATACCAAGGGTATAGAAAACGCATAAGTAGATGCTCTAAGTAGGAAGACTAAACTATAAAATAATAAAAAGCTATTAGGGGCTTTGTTGCGGAAAGACATAGATAGATTAATTAGGTACAATTATCCAAAGATTATAGCGATATATGAAGAACAGATCTATAAATTACTAAAGAGTAATTAGATATAAAAGATCCTAGAAGCATAAATAAAGGATTTAGACTTAGAGTAGTACAAAAATTAAGAAGCAACGTACGTACCGAAATCTATCGCAAAAGAGTTTGTTAAGTTATTTTATAAAGGACTAACTTAGGGACATAATAGAGCTATAGGCTTAGTATTAAGACTTTAAGAGGAGTATATTATTAATGGAATCTAGGGACTAGCTAGGCAAATTATAAGAAAATGTCTAAATTACTAAAGAAATAAACTGATAAGGTATAAGCTATATAGAGAGCTACAACCTATTAAAATACCAGAGAGACCATGGGAAGTTATATTATGGGACTTTATTATTAAGTTACCAAAGTTAAAAGATCCTATTACCGGATAAGATCACGACGCGATCTTAGTAATAGTAGATAAGCTTATAAAGTAGGGATACTTTATAGTATATATAAAAGAAATATTAGCGGAAGATGTCGCTAGAATCTATATTAAAGAAATGTTCGTAAAATATAGAGCACTAAGTAAAATTATATTGGATAGAGATTTAAGATTCATAGTAGTATTTTAGGAAGTGTTCTTAGTAGAGTAAGGAGTTTAAGCAGTAACTTCTACCGCATATTGTCCACAGATAGATAGTTAAGCGGAAAGATTAAATTAGACACTGGAATAGTATCTAAGGCATTATATTAACTATATATAGAATAATTAGGTATCGCTATTACTAGTTATATAGTTTATATATAATGCAATACTATAAGAAGGAATAAGTATGTTACTATTTAAGGCGAATTACGGATATAAGCTAAGGACCTTATTATTGCCACAATAAGTAAAGAAAATAAGTAGCATAGCTAAGTAAAGAATGAAGAGCTTAATAAATCTTTATACAGACCTTACGGAAACAGCTAAGGTGGTATAACAAAGGATGAAAAGGTACTACGATGCTAAGAGATCTAAGGGACTAGATCTTAAGGAGGGAGATAAAGTGTGGCTACTATATAAAAATTTTAAGAGTTAACGACTAAGTAAAAAATTAGACCATGTTAGACTAGGACCTTTTAAAATTACGTAAAAAATTTCATTGGTTATATTTAAGTTAAACCTACTAGCTAGAATGAAGATCTACCCTATATAATATATCGCAATGCTAGAGCCAGTATACGGGAATATTAAGCCACTAATTTATAAAGTAAACACGTATAGAGGATAAGAAGAAGACAAATAGCAAGTTTTAAAGATTATTAGTTATAAGGACGTAGATAATAAAATATAATACGAAGTAAAGTGAATAGGCTATAATAAGACTACCTAGGAGTTACTAGAGAACCTAAAGAACGCTATAGGAAAGGTATAGGAGTATTAGAAGAGAAAAGGTTAGGTAATAGTAATAAAGAGGAATCGCTAAAGAACGAGTTACCTAAGGGGGACCTAGGAAGAGCGACTGCCGAACTACTTAGAGTTGTTTCCTTCCCTATTAGAAGAAAATCCGTTCTTTTATCACTAAGTTCCTGTAAACCTTATTCTATAAGTTTCTATTCCTTAGAACGAACCTTCTCGCGAACTTTCTTAAGACGAATTAACTAAGTAAACGCAGCAAGACAAGAGTTAAGAGCCCGTTATTAAGCATTAGCAGCCTCTTTCTTAGTATTATATAAATAATAAAGTTCCGCCAAAGCAACGGACAGCTTATTATTAAGTTTTGTAGCAGCAAACTAAATATAAAACCCTATAACAAATTACTTAGGGAACTTAGAAACTATTAAGAGTTATAGGACGCGCATACTTAGCGTTAGAAACTAAGCGAACATCGCAAGATAATTAAATGTTTGCTTTAATGCACTCCAAATAAAAGGAAGGTTGCCGAGATAAAGGGCTTACTAACGTAATATAAACCAACCCCTTTTTCGCGTAACGAGAATACGGAGATAGTATTATTTTACTAAGCGACAGTATAGAAGAGACTGTACGCGTATAATAAAGAGTTAAAGAAGAAGAAGGTGCTTTAGGTATTATAAGTAACAATATTAACCAAATTAATTAGACGGATATTATACCTCTAGTAAACGACTTAGAGATATTAGGTATTTTTGAGAATAAAGATAAAGAGAAGGGAGATAGTGTTACGGACGCTTTAAGTATAATATTATAACTACTTAGAGAGGAGTTAGAAGAAGCTAGTTAGTTAATATAAGTACGGTTTAGGATAAAACCCGTAGAACTATATAACAAGGAATGGTAAGTAAAGTCACGTAATATAATCTATGTAATCTGTATAATCTACGAGATCTATAATAGAGCGAATAGAGTAGACAGAGCAGACAGAGCAACGACTTTCTTAGGAGTACGGTTGTGTATTTAAGGACCCTTAGTCCCTACCTAGATAGTTCCTTCCTTGTAGTAATTTTTAGAATACAACTGGAGTTAATCTATTAGGCAACCACTCCACCAGTCGTTATTACGTTATTGACTTTATTTCAATATCTATACACCTAGCCTATTAACAAGTCCACCGTAGTTCCTACTATAAGGCTCCGTTATAATAGTAGTTAGAAAAGCTATAACCTAGATCCTACCTAGTACCCTATATAGAACTTTATTAGCGGTCCCTATAGGCTTTAAAAATTCTATAGCTATTACCCTAATAAACTAGGACCCCTAAAGTACCTAGATAAATAAATAGAGTGCTAGTATAGCGAAGATAATAAGCTACTAGAAGAATATAAAAACGCCCTATAGGAGTAATACGGGCATATAAAGCCTGAGGACAGGCTTTACTAAGGGGGGGGGTAATGTCACGGCACTGGCAGAAAATGGCAGAACTTGGCTAGTAGAACTTGGCAGAACTTTGCTGTCCTCCGTACTGGCAGGTTGCCGCAGATTCCGTATATTGCGGTCACGTGACGCAAAGATCTTATAAAACATCGAGCGGCGCTGCTTTTCTTCTCCTTTCCTTTCCCTAGCTTTAGATCCTCGTTTATAGACAATCCAATCGTATAGGCTTGCGCGTCCTTCTTACCGTGCTCGTGCCTCGATTAACTAAGTCGCTAACAATTTATATAAATAGAGTAAGTACCTAATAGATTAACTCTAATTGTATTCTAAGATTTACTATAAGGAAAGAACTATTTATGGTAGGGACTGAGGTCCTTTAAATACACAACCGTATGCCTAGGAAATCCTCCTTATACATGAGGTACGTGAGGTACGTGAGGTACGCACAGACCTCTCACAGGGCTTATCATGTGACCTCGCTTACGACTCGTCACATGGCTCCACTGGTTCCATCATGGCCCGTGCTACGTCCCGTAGCTCGTTCACTTCACTAAGAAGTATCCGTTACAAGGTCCGTAACAACGTTATTCTCCCTACAACCTTCCTCTACGGCTACCGCCTAGCATAGAACTTCTTTCCCTGCCTAGCGAAACTGTCAGCGTTATAATACTTGTCCATCTATTATAAATTTACTTTTTTCGTCCGTCTTATCAATCAAGGGAATGTTAGAGACTTATGCCTTCGGAACTCCGAATCACGTGCATCCTACAGAACCGTCTGCCTTATATACTCGTCCGTCGTTCCTACGCCCTACAAAGTAGCGGAACGCACACTCCAAGCCTCTTCTACTACTCAAGTCATTTGAAGATGAAATCCTAAGTTTACTTCCGCCAACCTAGGCGTCACTTCACTGGCCGTCTCCTCCATTCGCGTCGACTGCTGTCTTCGAAAACCACTCACCAATGTCTACAACAGAAAACGTCGGCTCCCAGGACCTCCATCAGCCCGAACCGGCTGCAACTGAGGCGATTTTAAATGCAGAAGTGCGGCCGAGGAGTCCTTCGCCAGGTGAATCGAGCGAAAAGCCAGCCAAAACGACTTATCCCACCAGCTTCTGGCTTGCCTTTGCCGGCCTCTGTTGTACGGGCCTGATATCTGCCCTTGATGGCTCTATAGTCTCGACAGCTCTCCCAAGCATCGTTGCGAAGCTCAATGGCGGAGACAACTATATCTGGGTTGTTAACATTTACTTTCTCACGAGGTACGCAAAGCACGAAAGAGATGAATATTCCTTTAGTGCGCTAATATTTCTCTAGCGCTGCATTGCAACCTCTCTACGGCCAACTGGCTGATCTCTGGGGTCGTCGGTATGTTATGATCATGGCAACGATCATCTTCCTATTGGGAAGTGCGCTTTGCGGTGCCGCGCGTTCAATGGACATGCTCATCTGGGCAAGGGCGGTCCAGGGCATCGGTGCCGGGGGCATCAATATGTTAATCGACGTGATTATTTGTGACCTGGTCCCAATGCGGGAGCGCGGTAACTTCATTGGGCTACTTTTCCTCTTCGTCAGCGTCGGGACTGCGTCGGGCCCATTTATCGGTGGCATCTTGACCGATCGCACGTCTTGGCGGTGGGTTTTCTATATTAACTTGCCTGTCGGAGGCGTAGCGCTGGCGTTGCTCGTCGCGTTCTTACAAGTTAGGTGGAAGGACGACCTTTCGACAAAGGCGAGACTGAAGCGCATTGATGTGGTGGGAAATTCGATTCTCATTGCCTCGACGTTCGCTGTCCTTTGGGCCTTGACATATGGCGGCACGAGATACGAATGGAATCAGGGCAACGTCCTAGCGCCGCTCGTCGTTGGCCTTGTGGGATTGATTATCTTCTTCTGCTGGGAGGTGTCCCCATGGTGTTCTTTTCCCGTCATACCGCCACACCACTTCAAGAATCGGACCACCTGCGTGGCTTTCTTCATGTCTTTCATGAACATGCTCGTCGCATTCTGGGTCATCTACTTTTATCCGCTCTACTTTCAGTCTGTCTTGGGAGCCTCGCCGACAAGATCCGGTGTCTACCTGCTCCCACTCGAAATTGCCTTCCCCCTCTTCGCGGCCGTCGGCGGCGGCATCGTGTCTAAAACAGGACGCTACAAGCCAGTTCACTTATCCGCTACCAGTATGGTCGCTCTTGTCATGGGGCTAAGCAGCATTCTAAATCAAGGTACGCACACTGCCGTTTGGGCAATCTTCCAAATACTCGCTGGCATGGGTCTCGGAAGTATGATCTCCACGACTTTACAAGCCGTCCAGGCTGGGCTACCAGAGAGCGAGGTAGCGTCCAGCGTCGGAACATGGTCATTTATCCGCTCACTCGGCACCATATGGGGTGTGTCAATTCCCGCAGCCATTTTCAACAACCAGTTTGATCAGCTGAGTAGTCGCCTTGATCCTAGCATCCGGGGCAGCTTCACGCGCGGAAAGGCGTACCAACATGCGACTGCAAAGTTTATCGATTCCTTCGAACCAGAAACTCGAAAGGTGGTCGTACAGACTTACGTTGACGCCCTCAAGCGCGTCTGGCAAATCGGGATTGCCTTTGGCGTTATTACAGCTTTGTCCGTGTTAATTGAGAAGGAGATTAAGCTGAGAACTGAACTCGATTCAGAATTCGGCTTAGTGGACGAGAAAGGGAAAAACCATGTGAAGGATGCGGAGAAAGATGCGGAAAATAGTGATAGGGAGAAGAACGTTGTCAGTGGAAAGACTGAAAATGTTCCAGCTGCAGAGACTAATATTGGAGAACCGGTTCCCTGAAAGCATCTAGAGTTTATAGCATTAATTCTAGGGCTAACGGCCACTCCAAACTGTTGATTTGCCCCATCCGAAAAGCAAATAAAGCTCTTTATCCGGGCCATGCGTGTTTTGGCTTTTTTTCATCTAAGTCTCTGCATGTGTCCATATGTGTACGCCATTATACAAACGCTCAATTATATGGTCTTACAGACATTGTATTAATGTAAGTGAAACTATAGCTGAGTCTGATGGTTCTAAAATCCTTAACCACAAGGATTTATTCTAGGAAGTATAGCCTAGTGTAATAATTTAAAATTAGGGTGCTAATCCTATCTTAATATGAGGCTAGGAGAATAGGCGGACTTCCGACCACACCGAATCCGAAGCACCTAGACGATATGAGCCTCACGCATGCTATATCGGAGCTATTTATAATGGATCTCCCTGGCCCCCGAATATGCAGTCAGCTGTGGATCGACCTGCCGCAACTTTAGCTAAGCCTAGTAAGATTTCTTCGCCCTCCAACATTTCCTTATTTTACGTCTCCACCGATGCAAAAGAATATCATGGGCATAATACATGCTCACCCATTGTCCAGCCCATCCCAGAGAGCCTACAGCCCATAGCACCATGACTGTCGCGAACCCATCTTCTCCTTCATCTTCTCCTTCGTCCGGCGCTATCCACCAGTTCTTCCCTGGAAATACATTCTACAACTTCGAAAGTTTACGCATTCTCTCCACAACACCGTACGGCGGCTGCGACCCGGCAGAATTCCTCGCGGCCATCGCAGCTATCAAGCCTAGCGATCCCGAGACATGGGCGACAGCATGGGGCCACGCTGCCTCGCTAGCCGAGTCGCTGGCTGAGGAAGCGCTGGCCCGTGGTGACACGATGACCGCACGCGACGCTTTCCTGCGCGCGAGTTCCTACACGCGCGCCAGCGGGTACTTGCGCATCAACGGACCGACGCTAGACAGACACGACCCGCGGTCGCTGCCGGTGGCGCGGAAGGTGCAGATGCTGTTCCGGCGCGCGCTGCCATTCCTGGAGTGCGATGCGCGCGTGGTCGAGATCCCGTATGCGGCCGGCACACAGCCGAAGGCGGCGAGGAAGAAGGGAGGAGACGCGCCGCCGCTGTATCTACCTGGGTACTTATACTTGCCAGCGCCGCAGCATCGTTTGCCGGATGGAAAAATCCCTGTGCTGGTCAATACGGGTGGTGCGGACTCGGTGCAGGAGGAGCTGTATTACATCCATCCGCAAGCGGGCCACGTGCGTGGGTATGCGGTGTTGACGTTCGAGGGACCGGGGCAAGGCATCGTACTGCGCGAGAAGGGGCTGTACATGCGGCCGGACTGGGAGGCGGTGATGGGGCAGGTGCTGGATTGGCTAGAGGAATATGCAGCGGGGCTGAAGCGGGAGGAAGGAGCTGAGCTGGACCTGGACAGGATTGCGGTGGCCGGAGCGAGCATGGGCGGGTACTTTGCGCTGCGTGCGGCGAGCGATGCTCGCATCAAGGCGTGCGTGTCGATAGATCCGTTCTACGATATGTGGGACTTCGGTACCAGGCATATCTCGGGCCTGTTCATGAGTGCGTGGACCGGAGGGTGGATAGGCGACGGAACGATTGACACGATTATTGGCGCTGGAATGCGGATGAACTTCCAGCTACGGTGGGAGGTAGGAGTGACGGCGGCATTTTGGGGTATAGAAAGCCCGGCGAGGATCTTGAAGGAGATGAAGCGGTACTCGCTAAAAGGAGGCTTTCTGAAAAAGGTGCGGTGTCCGGTATTTGTGTCTGGTGCGGGAAAAAGTCTATATTTTGACACTGAGGAGCATACGATGAGAGTTTTTAATGACTTGGCGCACTTGGGCGAGCGAGAGAGAAGGTTGTGGATGCCGAGTAGGCCGGACGAAGGTGGATTGCAGGCGAAGATTGGCGCATTTGGACTGGCGAACATGAATGCTTATAGGTTCTTGGATGAGGCTTTAGGGATTCGAAGGGTGACGAAGGTTGAAGATTGAAGGTTGAGGATTGAAGGTTGACAGCTCAATGTTGAGAGTAGACTAATACAGACCAAAATAGACTGATAAAATATCTTTAAACTGCCACACTGCCACGGCCTCTACGTCGCCAAAATAAGTGGCCGAAATTGGCACGTGCGCACCTCAGAAAATCATTAATTTTGCTACCTACTCAATACCTCGTCATTTGCCCTTTAGCCCTCCTATAATTATATAGTCTTTTAGTATACCATTTATATATCTTCTAAATCGCACACTAATCTATTTCCTCTTTAAAAAGCTGTCTAAACCTAGCTAGTGCCGCCTTCTCTATAGTATACCTTTTTACATAAAACTTCCTCTTAATTAGGTAGGCTATTAATTTAAAAATACTAAAGTCTAGTGAGATACCAGGGAGTATAATAAGAGATACCCTATTATCCTTTGCCTACTTAATTATTGCTTTACTTATATAGGCTAAATCGTCGTTATAGTAGAGGGTAAAACCTTAATTTAAAAGCTTGTCTTAGAGGGAAGGGAGGACTACTTTAGTATATACTTCTATAGTTATCTTCCCTACTAAATTAGGTACTTTATACGGTATAACCTTCCGCTAATTATAGCCTATTGTAACGCTAATATTTAGAAGCTTAAGGTGTTCTTCCTCTTAAGCCTTTACTTTTATGTTCTTTATAATAACCTTCTTCTAGTATATATTAGAGAGTTTATATTAATACTCCTTCCCCTACTTCCTTTTTATAAGCTTTATTATTTAAGGACTAATACTAAAGTAGAACTTGTTATAAAAGGCTATATCTTTCTAGTTAAGGGAGTTATATATTAATCCAATTTGTCTATAAAGTAGCTTATACCTTTATTAACTCCTTTTCCTCCTTATAAACTGCGTTTATAATCCCTTTATTATCTTAGCAAGCTTGTTAAATTACTTTAGGATTAATTATACGGTAGCCTAGCGTTTTAAAGTAGTAAGTTTAAGGTAAGACTACGCTGAAAGCTTTTACAATATCTATTTAAGGCTTACCCTTATTATTAAGTAGGACTAAATTACCATTAAGGTAATTAGCTATTGCAGCTATCTCTATCTATATAATTAATCTCTTTCTCCCTTACAGATCTAAGCTAGAATTAGGTATATTATAAAGCGTTCTATATAACGGAGCCTTGTAGTAAGAACTACGGTAGACTTATTAATGGGCTAGGTATGTAGGTAAAGCAGGAAGTTAACAACGTAATAATAACTAGTAGAGTAGTTGCCTAATAAATTAACTCTAATTGTATTCTAAGAATTACTATAAGAAAGGAACTATCTAGGTAGGGATTAAGGGTCCTTAAATACACAACCATACTCCTATAAAATCCTTCTTATAGGTAATATACGTGAGGTACGTAAGGTATATAAGACGTTCCTTATAGATCTAATAGAGCTTATAGAGCTTATTATATAATCTTAGTTACTATTCCTTATTACATAGTTCTACCAGCTCTATTCTAAACTATGCCTATATTAACTAACTAGCTTCCTCTAACTCTTCTCTAAGTAGTCGTAATATTGTACTTAAAGCGTCCGTAACACTATCTCCCTCCTTTTTATCTTTGTCCTTAAAGATACCTAGCATCTTTAGGTTATTTACTAGAGGTATAATATCCATCTAATTAATTTAGTTAATATTGTTACTTATTATACCTAAGGCTCCTTCTTCTACCGCAGCTAAGCGTTGGTCTCGTACCGTAGCTATTATACTATTACTAGGTAAGATTATGCCTTCCTATTCCCGTTGCGCAAAAAAGGGGTTAGTTTATATTATAATTGCATTACCCGTTAACTAATAACCGTCCTCTTATACTAAATATACGCGAGCAAATATATAATCTTCTTATAACGTTTATTCCGTTTCTAACGCTAAATATACGCGTCCTATTACTCTTAATAGTTTCTAAGTTTCTTAAGTAATTTATTTTAGGGTCTTATATTTAGTTTACTACTACAAAGCTTAATAATAAACTATTAGAGGCACTAGCCAAGATTTACTAGCTTTAGTATAATAATAAGCTTTATTTAACTTATATTTGTAATAAGGAGCGTTATACCCTTAAAGCTTATTAAAACGCTTATACTCGGCTTCTTTATCTTAAGAAAGTTCGTAAGAAGGTCCGTTTTAAGGAGTAGAAACTTATAAAATAAGGTTTATAGGAACTTAGCAATAAAAGAACGGATTCTCTTTTAATAGAGAAGGAAACAACTCTAAGTAGTTTAGCGATCGTTCTTTCTAGGTCCCCCTTAGGTAGTTTATTCTTTAGTAATCCTTCTTTATTAATACTACCTAACCTCTTTTCTTTTAATACTCCTATACCTTTCCTATAGCGTTTTTTAAATTCTCTAATAGCTTCTAGGTAGTCTCATTATAGCCTATCTACTTTACTTTATACTATATTTTATTATCTATATCCTTATAACTAACCATCTTTAAAACTTACTATTTATCTTCCCCTTACCCTTTATATATATCTACTTTATAAACTAGTGGCTTAATATTCCCATATACTGGCTCTAGCATCGCGATATGCTATATAGGGTAGATCTTTATTTTGGCTAGTAGGTTTAACTTAAATATAACTAGTAAAATCTTCTCTATAATTCTAAAAGGTGCTAGTCTAACATAGTCTAACTTCTTACTTAATTATTAACTTTTAAAATTTTTATATAGTAGCCACACTTTAACTCCCTCCTTAAGATCTGGTCCCTTAGATCTCTTAGCATTATAGTACCTTTTTATTCTTTACTATATTACCTTTACTATTTCCGTAAGGTTTATATAAAGATTTATTAATATCTCCATTTTTTACTTAGCTATATTACTTATTTTCTTTACTTAACGTAGCAATAATAATGTTCTTGGCTTATATCCATAATTCGCCTTAAATAGTAATATTCCTATTTCTTTTTAGGGTGTTGTATTATATACAAACTATATAACTAGTAATAATAATACCCAATTATTCTATATATAATTAATATAATACCTTAAATACTATTCTAGTGTCTAATTTAGTTTTTCCGTTTAACCGTCTATCTGCGAATAATATATAGTAGAAGTTACTGCTTAAACTCCTTATTCCGCTAAAAATACCTCCTAGAATACTACTATAAATCTTAGGTCTCTATCTAATATAATCTTACTTAATACTCTATATTTTATAAATACTTCTTTAATATAGATTCTAGTAATATCTTCCACTAAGATTTCTTTTATACATACTATAAAGTATCCCTACTTTATTAACTTGTCTACTATTACTAAGATTATATTATAATCTTATCTAGTAATAGGATCTTTTAATTTTAGTAACTTTATAATAAAGTTCTATAATATAACCTTCTATAGTCTTTCTAGTATTTTAATAGGTTATAGCTCTCTATATAGCTTATATCTTATTAATTTATTTCTCTAGCAATCTAAATATTCCCTTATAACTTATTTTACTAGTCCTTAGATTTTATTAATAATATACTTCTCTTAGAGTCTTAATACTAAGCTTATAGCTCCATTATATTCTTAAGTTAATCCCTTATAGAATAACTTAATAAACTCTTTTATAATATTTCTCGGCATATATATTACTTCTTAGTTTTTATACTACTCTAAGTCTAAATTCTCTGCCTATATATTTTAGATCTTTTATAACTAGTTACTCTTTAGTAATTTATAGGTCAAACTAATTTCTCTTATTACTATAATTTTTGGGTAATTATATCTAATTAATCCGCCTATGTCTTTTTATAGTAAAGCCCCTAATGGCTTTTTATTATTTTATAATTTAGCCTTTCTATTTAGAGCATCTGCTTATATATTGTCTATACCTTTAGTATACTAAATCTTAAAATAGTATTCTATAAGTATTTCTACCTATCTAACTTATCTCTAATTAAGTTCTTTTATTATTAGGAACCCTATTAGGTTCTTATAATCCGTCTTAACTATAAATAGCTTTTCTGTATTTTATAAGAATACTCTCTATTTTTAAAGTGCTGTAACTATACCTAATAACTTCTTATTATAAATATTATAGTTTAGTTCTAGTAGTGTTATCTTCTAACTATAGTATACTACTAGGTACCATCTATCCTTATATTTTTATAAAAAGTACGCCCCTAGTATAAAGTTTAATATATCCGTTTTAACTACTATCTCTAGTTTTAGTTAGTAGATTTTAAGGACTGGGTCTTAAGTAAACAACTTCTTAACTTCCTTAAATAGTTTTCTTTACTCTTCTCCTTATACCTAAGGTTCATCTTTCTTTGTTAACCTTATAAATAGCTTAATATCCTTTAACTATTAAGCTATAAACCTTCTATAGTAATTGCAAAACCTTAAAAACAACCTTAACTACGTAAAGTTCTCTAGTTTTTACTAATTTACTATAGCCTTAATCTTCTTTAGATCTATACTAAGTTAGCCTAGTTTAATAATAAATCTAATAAAATCTGTTTTCCTAGTAAAGAACTTGCATTTTTTAATTACTACTAGCATCTATTCTTCCTATAGTCTCTTTAAGACCCATTTAACGTGTTCCCTATACTCTTCCTTACTTATTAAGTAGATAATAATATTATTAAGGTATACTATAATAAATTTATCTAAATATTCTCTTAATATATTATTAATACGCGTCTAAAATATTACTAGTATATTTGTAAGCCTAAACTTGTCGGACGAACAAGTTACTGAGAAGAACTCTGTCTATTGAATGTGGCTCTAGAGCCTCTATAAATACATAAGAAAAAGGGTAGTAGACTAATTTGGTTACCGTGTCGGAGACCAAGTCGTTGACCAAGTCGTTGACTGAGTCGTTGACCGAGTCGCTGACCAAGACAGTAGTAAGACATACGAGAACAGGGTGATGAGTCATAAGGTAATACCTAAGAGTGACCTCAACGGTCGACAAAACTACATTACTAATAGTTTATATAGTCCTTCCTTTAACCTAAAGGCTGCCTTTTATTTATTACCTTCCTTAATTCTAATCTAATAGTACGCCTATCTTAGATCTATCTTTATAAAGATTTATATATTACTAATCCTATCTTAAATTTTGCTAATTAAGGGTAAAGGATACCTACCCTTCCTAGTAATGCTGTTTAACTATCTATAGTTAATGTATAATCTAAGTTTTCTGTTTTTCTTTAGTACGAATAATACTGGATATCCCGCTAATAACTATAATAGTCTAATATATCCCTTTTATAAGTTCTTCTAGATAAACTCTTTTAGTACTTTTTCTTCTTTCTTAGTAAGCTTATAGATTGGAAAGAACCTTAAACTTATTTCTAGTTCTAATTCTATCTTATAGTTCTATACTATATACTTTAACAGCTTTTTACTTTTTAGTAACTATAGTTTCTTACCATACTTATAGTATCTCTTTAGTATATAACTTAGTCCTTTATTTATTTCCTTATAAGTCGCCCCTACTTAGTACTATACTATTTTAGCTTATTATATCTTATAGCGTTAAGTATCTCTAATATTGACCTAACCTATAACCCAATTGATTTTTAGATTATATTCCTATAACTAAGGCATTCCTAATACTACCTTATTATTCCCTAATGGTAATATATTAAAGGATATCTTAATTTATCTCCCTTTAATAGTTATCTAAATAGGTTCTGTTTTAAGATTAATAATACCTCCTCTATAGGCTATTAGATCTCCTAAGATTATAACTAAGAGATAAAGGTGCTTCTTTTATCTATATAGTAGCCCTATCCTTTTAACTACTACTAGTAAGATATAGTTCCTTATTACTCTACTATCTACTAGTGCTTTAAACTACTAAACTACTACTAGTAAGATATAGTTCCTTATTACTCTACTATCTACTAGTGCTTTAAACTACTAATCTTACCACTTAACTTATAAATTTAGGTATTATCCTTAAATTCCTTTAAGGGTTTAAGGCTCTACCACTAGCTTTCTTTAGTCCCGTAGGCCTCTACTTTTCCTAACTATTAGCTGCTGGATCTTATTATATTTAGCTTACTCTTTAGCTAATACCTAGTTTACTTTTTATCCTTAATATACTATAGATACGTATTCTTTAAACATTTCTACTACTATTATCCGTTTAAGCATTCTTCTATAAGAAATCTTCCTAGTTAAAGTATTAAGTCTCCTAACTCCTAAACTTCTACTAGATACTAGCCGTATATATACTTAATATTTCTATACTATTGCTTACCTAGCGCCTAATATATCCTTATAGGGTATTTCCAGTTTTTTTCTTTTCGATTCTTATATATCTTATATATATTATTTATATATATAATCCATGCTAGAACCGCTAGAGCTCTTGCTGCACCCGGCCCAAAAAAGACCAAAACCAACCAAAAGAACCCTAAAAAAACACCCAGAGAATCCCCCTAAGATGCACGCATCGCAGGGGAGGCACACGTCAAACGATAGTGGTTCGCACTCGCGCGCGTCCACCAGAACCACGCCCAGTAATGGCCCTCCACAACAAGAACGGGCGAATACTACACTATAAAGCGGAAAGACCTCTATTAAAAAGGCATCTAACAAAATATAAAGCCTATTAAACGCGTTTAGTATCCGTAGTTACGGGGGAGCAACCGTTAGCTATAATAAACTAATATAGCTAGCAGAATAGCTCCGCTAGTCTAGTAAACCTTAGGCGCCCCTCTAGCAAACCCTTAATTAAATCCTCTAACGGCTAAGCAAAATTAAAAATAAATAAAACTCTTCCTTACCGGCGAACTGCACCTAGGCCACTATAGCTGCGCTTCTATAATATAGGGAACCCACCCCCCTAAAGATAATATCCGGGTATATAATTATAATATAACTAAATATAGAAAAAATAGAGGGGCTTAGGGAATAATTAGAAACAGAAGTCCTTATAAAGATTTATAAAGAGGTTTATAACGCTGTTACAGTTTAATACCTTAGGAGTAGAGATATTAGAGTTACCCTAAGGGACTAATAGGCAAAGGAATAAGCTATAAGGGTAGGGGACAGGCTAGGAGAATGTATTAGCATAAAAGTGCTCCGCAAAGATTATCTAGTTAAAGTCTTAGCGGTTCCCCTAAGCCTTAGGGTAAAAAAGGGACGCTAGGCGGATAATATAGCAACTATATATAAGATAGTAAAATAAACGGAATACCTTATACTAGGACTTAAGATTACCTAAATTTAATAGCTATAATAGGAAAATATAAACTAAGTATATAATAAGAACAATAAAAGAATATAAGGGTTGCTAAAGACTTGCTAGGGAGGCGCCAGTTAAATATATAGCTCCCTTATTATTAGCACACATATACTAAAAATGCAAAAACTCCTTATTTAAAAAGGTATTATTATAAATAGCCTTATATATAATATAAGGCTCTATAACTATAGACTCCGCCTAAAATAATACTATTGCTATATATAATAGGGACACACCTAATTTATATGCGCAGTATAGGTGTGCTACGGCCACTATACAGGCCCCTACAATATAAGACATTACTTAAATTAAGACCAAATAAAATGCGTAAACTGCCACTAAAGCATATATAAGGCGTAGGAGAGAGAAGACTGCATTAAATACAGGAGATGGAAGGTAAGGGCTTAACAGCTACGGGAATAACTGCACACTAGGTTATATAAATGGAAATAATAGGCAATAAGCTAGGGGGGCGCAGGTGCCTTTCTAGCGTTTCCTACCTTTAACACTAGGGGGCTAGGCTAGCTATCCTAAGCCTTAACGGGCTAGAAGTAACGCTACGCGATATTACTAGACCGTATAGGGATATAAGGGTCACAGGGAATATAAGGGAGAGAACGCCCTATAGGAAGACCCTTATAGACAGCTATAGTAAGCTTAAAACCAGGACAATTAAGAATTAGACTTAACGCGGCAAATATAACATTTATAGCTAACTCTTAAAGGGCATATAGCTAACTAGTAAGAATAGGGGAAGAACTAGAGACAATAACAGATTTAGACATAGAAGCGCTAGTAGGAACATAAGATATAGAAATAAAAAGCTTTATATAAAATAAGTAGTAACTAGGGTATAGACACAAAAGATAGAAGTTCTAAATATCCTAAAGAAAGTGGAAATAGAAGAAGTGAGGAACAAAGAAGAGGCGAAGAACCCTCGCTAGGGGTCCGCCACCTATCCATTATATAGTACAACTACGGCAATATAAACTACCGTCTTGCAAGGCCCTTACTAGACAGCCTAGACCTAGAGAAATACTATATCCTTACTATACAAGAGCTATATTATAATGCTTACATATAATTAACATACTGCCCCTAAGGATTCTAGCTCCTATATAAACCAAAAGCAGCTATACGCGTATGCTTTATAATCAACAAGGCTATTAGCCTATCCTTATAGTTATAGTAGGTAGTTAACCTAGATATTACAGTAATAATAATCTAGATATATAGGGGACTAGTATATATTATTAATGTATATAACCTTAGGGTTAAAGGGGTCCTATAAATAGAGAATATTATATTAGTAATAAGCTTACTAGAAACTAAAGGCACAGAGTTTATCCTATTAGAAGATATAAACCTCTACCACCCGCGGTAGGGGGGTATCTATATTACTACTAAATAATAGGTAAAGTGCCTACTAAGAGCTATAAACACCAGGGGCCTTAAGCTAGCTACCCCCCTAGGAGCAATTATATGGCAATAAGGCACCGCTAGAAGTATAATTAACCTTATATTTATAGATAAAGGCCTATATTAGAGACTTAAAAGGTATAAACTTAAAGAAGAATAGGCACTCGCCTTAGACTATATCCCTATCTAGATACAGCTAGATCTAGATATTAAGGCGCAACTAAATAGTAAAAGATACGCAATAAGAAAGCTTAAGACAAATAGCTTCCTTAATATAATTAAATAACAAATTTAAGACCTAGAAGAAATCCACCCGATACCAAATAAGTGAGGCTTATTAGCTACCCCTAAGGAAATTAACTAAAGACTAGAAAGGATCTACGCAGTAATTAAAAATAGGCTAGAAAAGTACTGCCCAGTCTTAAAACCGGGCCCCTATACGCGACACGCATAGTCCGTATAATGCGTAATTCTTATCGCCAGTTAATAATGAGCAAGAAGAAAATATATAAGTAGCTATAATCCTAAAGATAAGAAATAATATAAAGATATAAGAAACCAGCTAAAGAATACCCTAAAAAAAGAAGTAAGGAATAGCTAGAGACGGTTTATAAATAAGCATACTATTAACCTAAGCCTCCCCTATAACAAAGGTCTTTAGAGGATAGCAAAATAGGTAAAGAAAAAGGCGGGACGTCTAGTAGAAGACCTATACCTTCCGCCCCTATAAAGACTAGGTAAATTACTAGCTATAAATAATAATAATAAAAAGGCAAAGATCCTTATAAAAAGATTTTTCCCTTAACTAGCTTTAGTAGACCTTAGTAATATTATAGGCGAAGCACCAGTGACTTGCCTAAGGGTTAATAGTAATATAACAACTAAAGAAATAGCTAGAACTATTAGCCGCCTTTTAAATAATATAGTACTAGAACTAGATAGGATCCTAAATAAAGCCCTAAAGACCTGCGGACTACTAATAGCACCTTAGCTTACGGATGTAGCTAGAGTATACTTTATAATAGGCTACTACCCGAAACTTAGAAGAGCTATAACAACGTTTGTCCTACGTAAAGAAGGTAAAACAGACTACTTACTTCTAGGAAGCTACCGCCCTATTTGTTACAGCTTGAACAAATGCCTCTAAACCGAAGCTTAAACGAATGCTGTATTACGAAGATACTAAGCTAAGGAGCAGAGAAGGTTGAGGAAAGGACACGTCTATATACAGGCGCTAAGTCTCTAAGCGAGCCCCTGACTAGGGTCTGTAACGGTACCGTAATATCACCCCCTCCTTTAAGAAAGCCTGCCCTCAGGCTTTATATAAGCCCCTTATTAGAAAAGAAAGAGAAAAAAAAAGAAATTTGGCATCTAGGCGCTTGATCGCGATGCTGGTTAACCTAGGACTTACAGCAGTCCTACAGCTCCTACTACTATAGAGGTATATTACTATACCTAGTTAACGTGGGGTAGGCAGCCGTCCTACAGCTCCTATAAGGGGTATATTGCTATACCTAGTTGACGTAAGGCAGGCAGCCGTCCTGCAGCTCCTGCTGCTGCGAGAGGTATATCGCTAGGAGCCCTCCGTTAGTTGTCATTCCTTCTCCCTCCTCCTAGAACTCCGGTACCTCCTAGCTATACTCTCCCCCCTTTTATTATAGCGCGCCCCAAGCCATAAAAAAAAGCCCCCCTAGTCCCCCTCTTAGAAAAGTAGGTGTAAAGGTTTAATAAGGGTGAGAGGGTTAGGGAGTTACTCGCATATATATCGGCACGAGTTCTTATCCATTCAGTAGTAGTACGGTACTAGTAACGGGTCGTTCAGGTAGTAGTACAATGCCAGCAACAGGGTCGTATTCTAGGGAGCAAAGCTCTTGTCGATTGGTAGTCCGTGCACCGATTGTAAGGTAAGATTAAGGACTCTGTCTATTCAAACTATAAAGGAAAAAAACTATATATATATAAGGTAGTACCCCCCACAGGGGTCCCTAGAGAATCGGTGAAACTAGATTAAAACCAGGTCAAGACAAATCTAAAGCTAATATCTAACAGTACCCGTCACGGTTGATACACCCCCCTAGCTTTAAACTATCCTACAGGTTAAAGCTATATTACAAGTCTTAGCATAGTATTAAGTCAAATTTACCTTTATTAATTTAGATCCTCTCCTTAATATTAACCAGGTTCAATTAATAAACGAATATCTCGTGCTTCTGCCTTAGCAGAGCTTTAGTTAGGCCGTCTGCTACCATTACTGCAGTAGGCGTCTAATTAATCTTAATTCGATCGTCACGTACCTCTTAACGTAACCAGTGGTGGTATATGTCGACGTGTTGGAGCTTCGTAGATAGCTCTGGTCCGTCTTTTATGAGCAGTTGAATCGTCTATAGATTATTATAGTTAATCGTCTGCCTATCATCTAAGGTTAATCCGATTTCTTTAAAGAAGCAACTCTACTAGATTAATTCCGTGCCTGCATATAATAGAGCCATAAGCTCTGCCTTAGTGCTTAACTTTATCACTAACATCTGCTTAGTAGAGCGCCAGTTAATTAGTCCCCCAAATAGGGTAAACAGATATCCTTCCGTACTACGTCTACTTATTAAGTCGTCTCTAAACGCTACATCACTTGCTCCTATAAAGACTTAACTCCCTACACTATATCCTAAGTATTTAATCGCGAGAGTCCTCATCTAATAGAGGTAGGCGATCGCTTAACGAGCTGCGGCGTCATAAAGGGGTAAGGGATTTCGTAGAAATTCCAACAGCTTGCTTAAAGCTTAAGCTATATCAGGTCTTATAATACAGGTCGCATAGAGGAGTAATCCAATTATCCTCTAGTAGACATAGGTGTCTTAATTTAAAGCTTCCTCCGGGTTCGGTAGGAGCCCGTTAGTGCTTATAGGTATATTAACTAAGCGCATATTAGTCAAATAAAAGTTATTAGCAATCTTCTTAATGTAGGAGTCTTAACAGAGCCACAGCTTCCTCTAACTCCTGTCTCTTAAGACTCGAATTCCTAGGAACTAGGACAGTTCACCTAGGTCCTTTATTTCGTATTTCTTCATAAGCGCAGTCTTGAAGCTTAGAAGCTCGACTGGTTCCCCTTAGTGCTTGCGGCATAGATATCGTCCACATAGAAGAACACGATTAGCTAATCGTTGTAGTAGAGACACGGCTCTCCACTAACAGGCTTTAACCCCAATTTAGTTAGTTCCTAACTTAAGTCATTATGCTAGAGACATGGCAATCATTAAAGTCCGTAGAGAGCTCTGCGTAGTAGTAAATATTTGCCCTTAATGGTAAATCCATCTAGACACTTAATATAGACTATTTCGTCAATTAAGCTATTTACGAACGCGTTAACAGCGTTGCCCTGCCAAACGTCCAAATTAAATACTATAATAACTGCTATGAGAGCCTTAAAGACCTTGGCTGCCAGAGTCGCCGCATAGGTATCCTTATATATCGACTCTTATAGATCGCCTCTCACATAGAGTCATGCCTTAAACTTCGTTAGATATCCGTTAGTGTCCGTTTTATAGGTAAATCTCTAGGTAGTAGGTACTATTTTAACTAACGGAGTCTTATCTACGACCTTAAATGTTCCACAACCCTCTAGGTTAGTGTACTCTTTTATAGCAGCAGTAAGGAAATCTTCCCTATACTAGTGTCTTATAAGCTCCTTCTAGTTCTTAGGCAGAGGTAGTAGCTTATCGCGATAGATTTTCCTATAATATTTTAGGCCTACATAGAAGGCTACCTAAAGCGCTTTAAAGCTATCTACCTCCTTAAGGTAAGTTAAATAAGCTATGTATCATTTAGGTAGCCTCCTTAATTATTTACCTTTTATAATATTGTCTTCCTTAACAGCTGCGCCGTCTTTATTCTTTAAGTCATCCTCTATAGGTACGTATTTGTAATACGGTCGTTAACAGGTAGAGGGAGCTAAGGAGCTTAAGAATTCTTTAGTAGGAATTAACTAAGGTTCTAGCGTCTTGTCTAGGGTAGAAAGGGCAGGTAAGAAATCGTCCTTTAAGGTTTATAAGCTTACTACGTTATCGTCTTAATTAGTCACTTAGTCTTAATTTCTACTAGAATCTGCCTATTAATTTCTACCGTTTTCCACTTAAATCTTATCTAAAGTCTTATTATCCTCATCTAACGTTTCGTCAAGCTCTTCCTAAAGCGTCCTATTAATATATAACACATTAATTACCTCCAAAATTTGATTAGCGCGTTTTTAGAGCAGATTCGCGAGATCTGGCTAACCGTTGTTATAGAGCAACTACTTATTAAATATTACGTCTCTTATTTAAATTACCTTTTTTTCGCTAGGTATATAGACCCTAAAGATATTCGTTAACTAGTACCCAACTAGGTATTTAATGTAAGCTCTTAGCTTAAGCTTTTAAGTGCGCGGGAGGTTATATTTAAGCAGGTAAGCTCTATAGCCGTATACACGTAGATAAGCTATATTTGGCTTTAATGGCAAGAGCCCTAGTACTAACTAAAGCTTCTTAAAAGGTGTTATCTAGCTAAACTGGGCGTTCGGTGTCCGATTAATTAAATACGCTATAGCTCTAATAATCTCTAGCTAGAGCTCTTCTAGTAATTAAGCTTTAATTCGTATGCAATAAAACTTAATAATAATTACCCCCCTAGAACATTTAGTAGAACCGTTTTAAGACTTCGTATATAGAGCCAATTGCTCTACTGTAATTCCTTCTTAGTTTATCTAACTATAGAAGTCGCCACTAAGGGAGGTCTCGCCATCAACTTAAATAACCACAATCTTCTAATTATATCGACGCTTTACCCTATTTAAATATCGTATAATTACTTACGTCAACAACGACTTTTAGGCAAAGGTCTTTACCTCATTCATTTGCAGAAATTCGTTATAGAAATATATCGTCTATTTATAACCATTATACGCCACAATCTCCTAAAATAAGTTAATATGCACTTGGTAGAAGGGCCTCGTTACCTTATTAGTAGGTACTCTTCTTGATATAATTTCGTAAGCCTTGCTAACAGCATAGAATTTATATTTAATTGTCGCTGGTCCTTAAAGCTTCGCACTACCTACCTCCTAAGGTAGATGCTTAATTGCGTTAGGTCCTATATAACCTAGTCTCTTATACCAAAGCCTTCCTGCTACTTCTTAATTAGGAAGGGGGTCTCGCAATTAGATTGTAAATAAGGCTTTTAGCTTATTATATTTAAGCGTGTTTTGGTTATAATGTCGCCCGCAATAGGCGAATGTCTTATAATCGTCTTTATAATATAGTAGGTTCTTTTTATTGTCCTACTATATATTCTTATTATTAAACCTATCTAGACAGGCCAAATTCGTATAGAACGCTGGTATATATACTACATTAGCTAGTAGGATCCTCTTAGGGCCTACTGGCGTCTAGATCGTAACTACTACTATCCCTATACCCTTAACTAGATCTAGGCCTGTTCCGGCGTATATAAAGTTATTGCTTAATTAGAGCTCATCAACAAATCTCAATTAATTATTAATAACGTGTATCATAGTTCCGTTGTTAAGAATAACGCTATCACGCAGCTTATAGTCAGAACCTGCGTTATAGGCGCCTACTTAGTGTACGGCGAAGATACCATAGTTATCTTCCTTTTAACTTCCGTCTAGGTTCCGTACGGCTTCCTTTTATAGAGCTTCCTTACCTAAAGCCTCCTTCCTTATCTTCTTAATCTTTAACTTGGTCTAATCTAATGCGCTTATAATCCTTTCCTCAACTTTTATAGCTGTGGCTTTATTAGATTTCCAATCCTTTAATTAAACCGATTCGTTAATATAAGGACAATCCAGAAACCAGTAAACATCTCCGCAGTAGCACGTCGGGGTATCTTTCTTCTTTAACGTCCTAGATGGTGTAGTAGGGACCTTATCCTTAGGAGCCTTATCCTTAAAAGCCTCGTCTTTACGAGATCCGTCAATTAACTCGCCCTAGAAGCCCACTGCATTGGTACTAAGTTAATCCCTTTTCTTTTAGGCAGTCTCTATTCGTCAATAGTTCCGATATATTTTAACTAGTTAATCTATAGATATTATCTAGTTACTGGCCCAGTCGTATTTATTAAATTCGACCCTCCACGTCAAAGCCCAGTTTAGTAATGCTGGCTCTATAGCCAGCAGAAAGTCTCTAATCGCTCTCCTACTGCTATAGCCAGGCCTCAAAGTTCTGGTTCTTTAGGCCCTTTTTAACCTTAGCATATTAAGTAGATAGGTACAGCTTACGTGCTATATCGGTAGGGGCAACCCTCTCCTTAAGAGCTATTAAGGTGTTATATACCGAGTCGATACCCAGTATATAGGTATTAAGGTTCCTAGCTACTACACCAGTAATATAGCTTCATAGGGAGGTCAAAGCTGCCTTCTACTTCTTGTATTCCTTCTCTACTGTTTTATACCTCTCACGGAGAATTTAAAGCTCGTCCTTCTCGTCCTTAGAGAGAGCTGCATATAAGGTCGTTCCTATCTTCACATCTTAAGGCCTAGGAAAGACTGGTTCAAGCAAACGGGGCAACTGATCCTATTTAGTTAAGGGGTCGACATATTCCTATACGTCTCCTATTTAAGCTTGAAGCCTAATAAGGTCAATCCATTCGTCCCAATCAGCTTAGTTTGATAATATCACCGTTATAGTAACAGCTTGAGTAGCTTAAGAAGTTATATTAAAAGGTGCTTATAAGGACAAATAAAGTATTTAATAAGGGATAGGGTTAATTAAATCAATAGGTGTAATATGGCAAGTCACCCGGGCTCATAACTATTAATCAGTAGTCCGTGCACCGATTATAAGGTAAGATTAAGGACTCTGTCTATTCAAACTATAAAGGAAAAAAACTATATATATATGAGGTAGTACCCCCCATAGGGGTCCCTAGAGAATCGGTGAAACTAGATTGAAACCAGGTCGAGACAAATCTAAAGCTAATATCTAACAGTACCCGTCACGGTCGACAGCTCTACCTAGTTATATTTAGGTCACAGGCGTATTAGCGCGATGGGTTATTAGGGTATAGCTCCGTAAGCATATTAGCACGGTATCTTATTAGTGGTGGTTTACAGGCATATCGGCGCGGTAACTTATTAGGATTATAGTAGTACGGTGCTAGTAACGGGCCGTATTTTAAGGAGTAAAGCTCTACCTTATATACAGGTGTTACTATAGGCGGAGCAGCAAAAGTCGGTTAGCTGTAGGTAGAGTAGTAAGGGTCGGCTAGCTGCTAATAAAGCAGCAAGGGTTAGTTAGCTTTAGGTAGAGTAGTAAGGGTCTATTATAATAGCAGGTATATCAGCGCTATTATTTAGTCAGGTTTGCATTTAAATTACTTTTAGGTAGCATTTAAATTGCATTTAGGTCGCAGGCGGATCGTAGGCGTAACGGCACGATTGGTCTGTTGGTTAGACTATAGGCGTAGCAGCATAGTTATTGTTAGGTCGTAATAGCAGGCATATTAGCGCTATTGTTGTCTAGTTGGTTAGCTATAGGTAGAGCAGCAAGGTATTATTTAGTTAGGTAGTAATACGGTACCAGCGTTAGGTAGTAATAGTAGGTCGAACATTCGGAGCTTAATCTATTAGTTAGCTAGTAAATCGCAGGCATATCGGCACAATTAGTCGGTTGGGTATGCATTTAAATTACGTTTAGGTTGCATTTAAATCATATTCGGATCGCAGGCGTATTAGCGCAATTATTTAATTAGTTAGCTGTAGGCAAAGCAGCGAGGTGTTAGTTCTTATAGCAGTGCGGTACTAGCGTTAGGTAGTAATAGTAGGTCGAGCATAAAGCTCGTCTATTAATAGGTCGTAGTTCCATAGGCGTATCGGCGCGAAGCTTATTAATTTAGGTAGTAGTACGGTGCTAGCGGCGGGGTTATATTCCAAAGGGCAAAGCTCTCCCTTATATATAGTTGTTACTATAGGTGGGGCAGTAGAAGTTGGTTATAGACTATAGGCAGAGCAGTTAAAGTCGGCAGTAGTGCTATAGGCAGAGCAGTAATAGTCTATCATAGTGCTGCAAGCGAGGCAGTAGAAGATAGTTCGCTATAGGCGGAGCAGCGGAGGTTAAATTAGTATTAGCTATAGGTAGAGCAGCTAGAGTTAATCGTGGTGCTATAAGCAAGGTAGTAAGATATTAGTTAGCTATAGGCGGAGCAGTAGGTATTAATAGTAATGCTATAGGTAAAGCAGCAGAAGGTTAATTAGGTTACTATAGGTAGAGTAGTAGGTGGTTTATTATAATAGCAGTACGGTGCAAGCGTTAAGTAGTAATAGTTAGTTAAATATTTAGAGCTCGGTTTATTAGCTAGTCGATAGATTATAGGCGTAGTAGTATAATTGTTAGTTAATAGATTGCAGGCGTAACGGCGCGATTGTTATCGTAGTAGTACGCAATAGCAGTTATATCGGCATAATTGTCTCGTTTATAGATCACGGGCATATCAGCGCAATCGTTCGGTCGTTAGACTGTAGGCATAGCGGCATAGTTATTATTAGGTTGGCGTAGGGCATACAGCCGTCCTGCTACTATAAGGTATATCCTAGCTCTCTATCCCCTCCTTTAATATGGCGCGCCCCAAGCCATAAAAAAAGAAATATAGCTTGCATACGTATTGGCACGAGCTCTTGTCTATTTAGTAGCAGTACGGTGCTAGTATTAGGGTTATATTTTAGGGAGCGAAGCTCTACCTTATATACAGTTATTACTATAGGCGAAGTAGTAATAGTTAGTAGTAGTGCTATAGGTAGAGCAGCGATAGTCGAATTGGGATTAGCTGCAGGTAGGGCAGTAAGAGTCGATTAGCTGTAGCAAGGCAGCGAGGTATTGGTTTAGCTACAGGCGAAGCAGCAGAGGTTAAGTGGCAGTGCGGTGCCAGCGTCCAATAGTAGATAGTAGGCGTATTGGCGCTATTATTGGTTAATTGATCGCAGGCGTAATGGCACAATTAGTTAATCAGTTTGCATTTAAATTGCGTTTAAATCGCATTTGGATTGCAGGCGTAACGGCGCGATTATTATCTAGTTTGTCTAAATTAATTTCGTTATTAAAGCTTACACAGCTTAGTATTAACCTCGTTGTTAAAGTATACAAATACTTAAGGTAAAGCTTGTATAACTTAATATTAACCGTAGTCGTTCCTTAGTATGCGTAGCCTAGTGTTAGTTAAAAAGGATTACCGTAGGCAAAGAAGAAGACGATTAAATTAGTAAGGGAGGTAGTTGATCGTTAATAAACTTATACGGTCGTTGTTAAAGTCGTAATAGTAGGCATATCGGTGCTATTATGCGGTCGGTTTCTTAGGGTCTACCGTTAATTAGTAAGTAGTTCGAGACGTTATTAATATTTGAAGGTATCGAAGAAAGGGTGCGCTTTAATATTTAAGAGTAGTTAACGAATAGCAGGACATGCTTTTGTAATGGCAAGCTGTCTTATTCGTAAAGGTCGTACAAATAGCTATTAAGAGGAAAGCGTCGATAGTTCATATAAGGTCGTAGAGATAAATAGGCTCATCTGCAGAGCTGTTGGAGAGTGCCATAAATCGGAATAATTCTCCTGATCTGTTCTCCTAATTAAGAGTGCCATAAATCACTTAAATTCTCCCCTAAGTTCCTAGTACCCTATATATAGGACTATAATGCTTATAGATGTATTCGGCCGTAAGATCAAGGGACTATCTAGGTTAATAGTAAGGTTCAGGTCAATTAGGTACGGTAGTTATTAATAAGAACTCGACGGGTGTCTATAAGGCGTTTATAGATAAGTCGGAGAGTCGTGTCGTAGGCATATCGGCGCGACAGGTTATTGGGTTTACTTTTAGGATAGCAGTACAGTGCCAGCGGCAGGTCCTTCCTAATCGATTTTGTCTCTCCTTGTACGGCTCAGTATTAATTAGGGTGGTTATCGCAGCAGTAGTAGCTAAAGGACAACGGGTAGGATTCGTTCCAGAGGACTTTGCGGACAATATGCACCTACCGCCCAATGGCACGGCGCGGGTCACAAGTCAGCTCGTCTTGGCCGTTGGCCCGAACCTAATGTATACCAAAGGACTTCGCGGACAATATGCACCTACCGCCCAATGGCACGGCTCGGGTTATGTCTCGGCTTGTCTTGGCCAACACTACAGGATTAGTTCCAGGCTTTAGTGATAGGATTACTTTTTATTCCTCGCAGCCCTAGGCTAAGTCTCAACCGGGGTCGTCTCTGCAGCTCGTACAACTCTGTATTAGTCAAAAGGTTGGGGGGGGGGTAAGATATTATTGCCTTCCTAGGCAGTTATTCTTATCCATAGGAGACCTTCTAGCTGCTTAAATACCGGCTCCTAGTATCAATGATAGCGACTCGACGCGTCGACGACGCGCAGCTAGGGGTGTTCAACGCGTGTCCTCTCAGAACACGCGGAACGAGGGTAGGAGATTATCCAGGCCTTCCCAGGCGAGGTAAAGAGGGAGCTTCAAAACGAATGAAGTCCCCCCCAGGTGGGTGAGCTTAGTATAATGTCACGGCTCAAACAAATGCCTCTGAACCGAAGCTTGAACGAATGCTATATTACGAAGATACTAAGCTAAGGAGCAGAGAAGGTCGAGGAAAGGACACGTCTATATACAGGCGCCAAGTCTCCAAGCAAGCCCCTGACTAGGGTCTGTAACGGTACCGTGACACTATTGCCTTAAAGAATACCCTTAGTAAGATCTTAGAAAGGGTAATAGCGGACTATATAGCAGACACGGCTAAGGAATATACCCTACTACCACAAAGCCAAATAGGGGTAAGAAAGAACTACTTAACACTATTAGCACTTATGCTACTCGCTACTACTATTAAATCTACATAGGCAATGCGAAGGGACTTTATAGTATTAATACTTAGCCTAGATATTAGTAGCGCCTATAATAATATACCCCATAAGCGTCTCCTATATATCCTTAGGGTAAAAGGCTTCCTAAAATAGATTATATAATTTATTTAAGGGTTTACAGGTTAAAAAAAAATATTACTAGTCTTCAGCGGATACCAAAGCCCCCCTATTATAGTTATAACAGAAATACCACAAGAATTACCCCTTTTGCCTATACTCTTCCTTTTCTTTATAAGTAACCTACTTAACTCCTTTAAGGAAGAGGCGACCTAAAAAATAGGCTTTATTAATAATATAAACCTAATTATATACGGGCTAATAGCCGCAGAGAATTATAAAATACTAGAGAAAGTATATAACACCTATATAGAATGGGCAAGATAATATAGAGTCTAATTCTCACTAGAGAAATACTAGCTAATCTATTTTATAAGAAAACGCAACTAATCTATAGATCTCTAGCATATAATTTACATTTAAGGCTTTAGGGGTTAACTAGTTTAGGGCCTAAGAGTATTGGGAGTATAGGTAGATAGTAAGCTTTAATAGAGCGTATATACGGCATAAGCGGCCCGTAAAGGCCAAGTATAGTATATTACATTATCTAGGATCGTTAATTCTATATAGGGTCTATGCTTCTAGAGGTTACGCCTACTATATATAGTAGTTATCCGGCCAACCATAACGTATAGGTCTAGTATCTGGGCCATTGGAGAATCTAAGAAAGGCCCCCCTAAATCGCTCCTTAAACCACTCCAAAAGGTCTAAATAGCCTACCTCTGGAGTATAATAGGCGGATATAAGCGAACGGCCACAGCTCTGCTTAAGAAGGAAGCTAATATTCCCCCCCTATAACTATATATTAAAGCCGCTGTAATATAAAGGGCGTAAAAGGAACGTAACTCTAATATTATAAAGTATATTAAGACACGCCTAAATAAACTATAGAGGGACCTTAGGGCGCCTTATAGGAGAATAAACTAATAACCCTAAAGTAGGGAAGATATATTAGAGAAACAGGTAAAGAAAGCAGAAGAAGAATAGTACTACTTTAGGGCCTAGGCCTATATAGAGGAGAAAGGGAGACGCGTAAGAGGCTAGCAAGGACAATAGTAAGAGAAAGAAAGGAGCTAAAGTAGAGCATAAAAGAACGCCGGAAAACCATCTACCGCAATATAATACTGGCTGGACTAATACTGGAGAGGTGTATAGGAGTTAAAGGTATAGAGGCTAACTAAGGCAAGAGGAACCTAAGCCATAGCATAGTTAACGCTATAGGAGGTAAACACCCTAGGGCTCTAAGAAGGCCTAATAAAGGCAGAAAATATAATAGCAACGCTCTTAAGAATAGGAATAATAGGACTAAAAGACTGGCTCTACTAGGTAGGTGTCCTAGTAGGTAGCCTAAGATATAAATATAGCTGGCTAAGACAGACACCAAAATACGTAATACTGTTATGCCCCTTACGCACTAACTAAGAAGTAATACTTTTAGTAGCTAGCATAGAGAACTATAAGACACTGCTCTTAATATAAAAAGGCCTTAAGGCGGTTACCTAGTAGCTTATTAGCTAAAATATACTAAACCAGTTCTAGGTTACAAAGGAAATAATAATAAAGGGCGGGGGGGCGAGCAACGGGCGCCCCTTAATAACTTTATAGTAGCAGAGTAAAGTATACAATACTAACGCGTCCGTAGGCTAGTTACGGCAGCAGTAGTTCCTAAAAAGGTCAAAAAGTAAGGTAGTAGGAGCACTATAGGTAACTCGCAGGCGCCTTATAGGCGCCTTATAGGCGAGTCCTAAGAGGCAGGGAGATGGATCACGGGGTTTTCTTAAGTTAAGTCTTTCTTAAGTTGAGTTTTCTCCCTATATATAAATAAGGAGTAGTCCATGTAGGCCCAATAGGGATCTAAATCGGATATTAAGCAATAAATTATTATTATATAATCCATGCTAATATATAATACGCTAGGTGTTTTAGGTTAACTCTTAACTTATCTTTATCTTTAAGTTTAAACCTTTATCGTATTAATCTAGACATTATAACTTTATTTATAGGTATTAAGATACGCCTTTCGCTTCTCTAGTCCTCTAATTATTACTTTAGATCTTTTAATATTATAATTAAGGCTCCCTTAATATAATTTATTACCTTTTCCGTAATTAAGTAGTCCTAGATAACTTTCTTATTTAACTATATATAGAAATCTTCCTACTTGTTATTATGTCTCTGTCTATACCACTTTTAGTATAGCTATTAGAGTGTATATAGCTTATCTATAAGGAAGTATCTTCTTATTACTGCGTCGTAATAGCTTTTTATATGCCGTTTTTTAAACCTAGTTAAAATCCCTAAATCCTCTTTACTTTCTAGTTTAGTAAGCCACTTAGCTCTTAGCATACCTACTTTTAGCCTATTAGTAATTCTTTATACTAGTGCTCTATCTTATATACGACCTAGTATACTAGATCCCTTATCTAGTTTCTATTCTTACTATATAAGAATTCTTACTTTAAATTCGTCTATAGTTTCTTATTACTTATATCTTATAATTAGATCCTTAAAGTTCTCTTACTTCCTAATTATAATATTAACTTTTTAATCTTTAGGCTAGATACTATATTTCCCTAGTAAATCTTCTAGGTTTATATATCTGCCTCCTAGTTTAACTGCTGTTTATATTATAGATTCTCTAATTTATAGCAAAGTCTCTTACTTCTTACTTATAGGTGTCCTTATTTATACTCCAAATTCTTAGTTCCTTAAATTCTTTAATCCTAAGCTCGCTTTTTTCTTAAGCTATACCCCAGCCTTAGTCTAATTAGGCTTTACTAGTGTTCTTATCTTATCTTAAGAGTCTTAAATCTTACTTATCTTACTTTAAGAATCTTATACTGTTAGAAAACTTCGTCCTAAGCTTATTTATATATTACTAAACTAAGCTATTACTCTACTCTATCGGTTATTGTCTATTATAGGTCCCTAAGCATACCTTATCTTATCTTAAGAGTCTTAGTTATCTTTTAGCTCATCTTAAAAATCTTAAGCCTTTAACCTTTTACCTTTATTAAATAGTAAGCTAGCACTAGCAATTATCTACTTACTTAATCGCCTTTAGATATTACTCCTTCCGTCTTATAAAGCGATAGATATTATATCTAATAAAGTCTTAATTCCTATTATTATATTAGTCTCTATTACTAATTTAACCTCTACTTCTATTACGTTATTAAGGTTTAGATACCCCTAGTTAGTTCCTTTCTCTTCCTTATTACTATTAATTAATAAGTACTTTAACTCTATTATTATCGTTACTAATTTTTGTCTATATATTACTATAATATCTTAATCTAGCTTATAGAGTTAATCTTATTCTTTATCTAACTCTTTAGTTCCTTTAAGTTCTCTTAACTCTAGCTCTTATAGCTAATAGCTTACACTATACTTAGCATCTTTATAAATTTAGTATACGTTATTATAATAAAACGTAAAACTTTTAATTAAATATTCTTTTATTCCTCGCAGTATACTATTATCCCTCTATATATATATATTATATACTATTAGTCTAGTTCCCTTTACTGCATAGTAACTTTAACTACTTTTATAGTCTTTAGTAAAATAACCCTATTTTCTATAATTTATATAAGCTCTATTTTTAAACTATTACTTTTACTATAGAGTCCGCTTAAACGTCTTCTGCTACTAAGATCCTTAGTTTAGCCTATACTCCTTAGTCCTATAATTACTTAATCCTTAACTTCTAGGTTTCTATAGTTATTTTCTCTATCTTTTATAGGTTTCTTTAGTACCACTTAGGTCTATTAACTCTACGCTATACCATAGTTTTTAATTTAACTTTAGTTGTTATATACTTTACGCCTTATATAACTATAGAACTCTATCTTAGCCTCTCTTAGCCTATTCCCTTTAAAAGATCCTATTATTAATCTTAATCGCTTAATCTATTAATTCCCTAAGGGTATCTATATCTTCTATTAGAATAATTACGTCCTAGACTTTTACCTTAAGTCCCTGTTTATACTATGCTATAAGCGCCTTTATTACAAACGCTTTAAGTACAATATTACGACTACTTGGAGAAGAGTTAGAAGAAGCTAGTTAGTTAATATAGGCACGGTCTAAAATAGATCCGGTAGAACCATATAACGAGGAATAGTAACTAAGGTTATATAATGTAATCTATATAATCTATATAATCTGTATAATCTATAACAGAGTAAATAGAGTAGACGGAGTAAGGACTTTCTTAGGCGCAGTTTGTGTATTTAAAGGACCTTAATCCCTACCTAGATAGTTCCTTTCTTTATAGTGATTCTCAAAATATAATTAGAGTTAATCTGTTAGGCAACTACTCTACTAGTTATTATTACGTTATTAACTTCCTATATTACCTATATACCTAGCCTAATAACGAATCCACCGTAGTTCTTACTATAAGGTTCCGTTATACAATTACTACCTAGTTACGGTTTTAGAAGTCAAATAATATACTACTAAAAGCAGCCACTATAACGCCGTTAACGGTAGTAACCACTTTAAGGATAAGTGAAGATATAAGTATATAAGATACTAACTTATAACCAATTACGGTCGGACAGTTATAGGAAATAGTTAATCGGTTAAACGAGAACAACTAATTACTTAAAGAAAGACTCAATAGAATTAGAGTAGTAAAGGTTAAGTTACCTTTAATTAAACGATTTTTAGGGGAGAGATTAAAGCTTAAAGGATTCCTTACGTAAATGCATTTTAAGGTTATATAAAAAGGGGCTAAGTTAGCTACGTTAATAAATTAAATAGCCTATACAGGATTATTCTTAACAGGAAGGGCGCTTAAATGGTTTAAACCCTACTTAACGGAAATATAGACTAACGGAATAACTACTACTAATTAAGATATACAATTTATATTTTCTAGCTAGGTAGGATTTGCGGAACAACTAATACAGATATTCGGGGACCCGAAAGCAATAGTTATAGCAAAAAAAAAGCTTTAGGACCTAATATAGCGAACCTTAGCAATTAAGTACATAATATAGTTTTAAACACTTACTATATAGGTTAAATAGAACAATAGGGCGCTTATAGTATAGTATAAACAGGGACTTAAAGTAAAAGTCTAGGATATAATTATTCTAATAGAAGATACGGACACCCTTAGGGAATTAATAGATTAAGTAATTAAAATTAACAATAGGATCTTCTAAAGGGAATAGGCTAAAAAAGGCTAGGATAGAGTTTTATAGTTATATAAGACGTAGAGCACGTAATAACTAAAGATAAATTAAAAACTATAGTATGGCGCAAAGCTAATAGACCTAAGTAGTACTAAAAAAACCTATAAGAGATAGGGAAAACAACTATAGAAACCTAGAAGTTAAGGATTAAATAATTACAGGACTAAGGAGCATAGGTTAAACTAAGGATCTTAATAGTAGAAGACGTTTAAGCAGACTCTATAGCAAAAGTAATAGTTTAAAGACGGAGCTTATATAAATTATAGAAAACAGAATTATTTTGCTAGAGACTATAGAAGTGGATAGAATTACTATATAGTAAAGGGAACTAGACTAATAGTATATAACATATATATATAGAGGGATAATAGTATACTGCGAGGAATAAAAGAATATTTAATTAAAAGTTTTACGTTTTATTATAACAACGTATACTAAATTTATAAAGATACTAAGTATAGTGCAAGCTATTAGCTATAAGAGCTAGAGTTAAGAGAACTTAAAGGAACTAAAGAGTTAGATAAAGAATAAGATTAACTCTATAAGCTAGATTAAGATATTATAGTAATATATAGACAAAAATTAGTAACGATAATAATAGAGTTAAAGTACTTATTAATTAATAGTAATAAGGAAGAGAAAGGAACTAACTAGGGGTATCTAAACCTTAATAATATAATAGAAGTAGAGACTAAACCGCTATAAAGTAAGGTTTAGTAACGGGCATTATAATACTATTAGATACGGCATCTATCGCTTTATAAAACGGAAGGAGTAATATCTAGAGACAATTAAGCAAGTAGATGACTGCTAGTGTTAGCTTACCACTTAATAAAGGTAAAAAGCTAAAGGCTTAAGATTTTTAAGATAAGATAAGAGATAACTAAGATTCTTAAGACGAGATAAGGCATGCTTAGGGACCTATAACGGACGACAACCAATAGAGTAGAGCAACGGCTTAGTTTAGTAATATATAAATAAGCTTAGGACGAAGTTTCCTAAAGGTATAAGATTCTTAAGATAAGATAAGTAAGATTTAAGACTCTTAAAACGAGATAAGAATACCTATAAAGCCTAGTTAGACTAAGGCTAGAGTATAGCTTAAGAAGGAAGCGAGCTTAGGATTAAAGAATCCAAGGGATTAAGAATTTGGAGTACAAATAAGGACATCCATAGGTAAGAAGTAAAAGGCTTCGCTATAGATTAGAGAATCTATAGTATAAATAGCAGTTAGGCTAAGAGATAGATATATAGACCTAAAGGACTTACTAGTAGAATATAGTGTTTAAACTAAAGATTAAAAAGTTAATATTATAATTAAGAAGTAAGAAAACTTTAAGAATTTAATTATAAGACGTAAACAACAAGAAACTATAGACAAGTTTAGAGCAAGAATCCTTATATAGTAAGAAAAAAACTAGATATAGGATCTAGTATACTAGATCGTATACGAGATAGAGTACTAGTATAAAGAATCACTAATAGGCCAAGAGCAGGTACGCTAAGAGTTAAGTAGCTTACTAAACTAGAAAACAAAGAGAATTTAGGAATTCTAACTAGGTTTAAGGAACGGTATATAAAGGGCTGTTATAATATAGTAATAAGATACTTCCTTACGGATAGGCCGTACATACTCTAATAACTATACTAAAAGTGGTATAGACAAAGACACAATAATAAGTAGGAAGATTTCTATATATAGTTAGACAAAAGAGTTATTTAGGACTACCTAATTATAGAGAAAGCAATAAATTATATTAAGGGGGCCTTAATTATAACGTTAAAGGATCTAGAGCAATAATTAAAGGACTAGAGAAGTAAAAGACGTATTTTAGTACCTATAAATAAAGTTATAACGTTTAGATTAACATAATAAAGGTTTAAACTTAAAAATAAAGATAAGTTAAGAGTTAACCTAAAGCACCTAGCATATTATACGCTATTATGGATTATATATATAGATAACATATATAAAATATACAAAAATCTAAAAGAAAAGAACTGGAAATACCTTATAAGAATATATTAGGCGCCAGATAAGCAATAGTATAGAAATACTAAATATATATATAGCTAACATCTAATAGAAGTTTAGGAGTTAAAAGACTTAATACTTTAGCTAGAAAGATTCCTTATAAAAGAATACTTAGATAGATAATAGTAGTGGAAATGCCTAGAGAATACATATCTATAGTATATTAAGAACAAAAAACGAATAAAGTATTAGCTAAAGAATAAGTTAAGTACATAAGGATCTAGCAGCTAATAGTTAGGAAAAGTAGAGGCCTACAGGACTAGAGGGAGCTAGTAGTAGAGCCTCAGACCCTTAAAGGAATTTAAGGATAACACCTAAATTTATAAGTTAAATAGTAAGATTAGCAGTTTAAAGCACTGATAGATAGTAAAGTAATAAGGAACCACATCTTACTAATAGTAGTTAAAAGGATGGGGCTACCATATAGGCAAAAGGAGCACCTATATCCGCTAGTTACAATTTTAGGAGATCCGATAGCCTATAGAGGAAGTATTATTAATTTTAAAATAGGACCTATTTAAATAACTATTAAAGGGAGACAGATTAAGATATCTTTTAATATATTATTATTAGGGAATAATAAGGTAGTGTTAGAAATACCTTAGTTACAGGAATATAATCTAAAGATTAATTAGATTATAGGCCAGGTCAATATTAGGGATACTTAATGCTATAAGATATAACAATAAGCCAAGATAGTATAGTACTAAGTAGGGGCGACCTATAAAGAAACAGATAAAGGACTAAGCTATATACCTAAGAGATACCATAAGTATAGTAAAAAACTATAGTTACTAGAAAGTGAGAAGCTGTTAAAGTATATAGCATGGGACTATAAGATAAAATTAGAACTAGAAATAAGTCTAAGGTTCTTTTTAATCTATAAGCTTACTAAAGAAAAAGGGAGAGCATTAAAAGAGTTTATCCAGGAAAACTTATAAAAGAGATATATTAGACTATCGCAGTTATTAGCGGGATATCCAGTACTATTCATACCAAAGAAAAACGGAAAACTTAGGCTATGCATTAACTATAGGCAGTTAAATAGCATTATAAAAAAGGATAGGTATCCTTTACCCTTAATTAGCGAAATCTAAGACAGGATCGGTAATGCGTAAATCTTTATAAAAATAGATCTAAGATAGGTATATTATTAGATCTAAATTAAGGAAGGTAATAAATAGAAGGCAGCCTTTAGGTTAAAGGAAGAACTATATAAACTATTAATAATATAGTTTAGGCTTATAAATATACTAGTAATGTTCTAGAAACGTATTAATAATATATTAAGAGAACATTTAAATAAATTTATTATAGTATACCTTAATATTATTATTATCTACTTAATAAGCAAGGAAGAGCACGGGGAACACGTTAAATGGGTTTTAAAGAGACTATATAAAAAATAAATACTAATAGTAATTAAGAAATGCGAGTTCTTTACTAGGAAGACAGATTTCGTTAAATTTATTATTAAACTAGGCCAACTTAGTATAGATCTAAAGAAAATTAAGGCTATAGTAAATTGGTAAGAACTAGAGAACGTTATATAGTTAAGGTTGTTTCTAGGGTTTTATAATTACTATAGAAGGTTTATAGCTTAATAGTTAAAGGATATTAAGCCATTTATAAGGTTAATAAAGAAAGAAGAACCTTAGGTATAGGGAGAAGAGTAAAGGAAACTATTTAAAAAGGTTAAAGACTTATTTACTTAAGACCTAATCTTTAAAATCTACTAACTAAAGCTAGAGACAGTGGTTAAAATAGATATATTAGACTTTGTACTAGGGGTATACTTTCTATAAAAATATAAAGATAGATAGCACCTAGTAGCATACTATAGTCGAAAAATAACACCGCTAGAACTAAACTATGACATTTATAATAAGGAGTTATTAGGTATAGTTACAGTACTTTAGAAATAAAAAGCATTCTTATAAGGTATAAAGAAACTATTTATAGTTAAGACGGATTATAAGAACCTAACAGGGTTCCTAACAACAAAAGAACTTAATTATAGATAGGTTAAATAGGCAGAGATACTTACAAAATACCATTTTAAGATTTAGTATACTAAGGGTATAGATAATATATAAGTAGACGCTTTAAGTAAAAAAGCTAAACTATAAAATAACGAAAAGCTATTAGGGGCTTTACTATGAAAAGATATAGACGGATTAATTAGATATAATTATCCGAAAATTATAATAATAGGAGAAATTAGTTAGAACTATAAAGTACTAGAGAGTAACTAGTTATAAAAAATCTAAAATATATAAGTAGAGAATCTAGACTTAGAGTAGTATAAAAACTAAGAAACATTATAAAGAGTTTATTAAGTTATTCTATAGAGGATTAACTTAAGGACATAATAGAGCTATAGGCTTAGTGTTAAGACTCTAGAAGGAGTATATTATTAATAGAATCTAGGGACTAGCGAGGTAAGTTACTAAGAAATATTTAAATTGCTAAAGAAATAAACTAGTAAGACATAAGCTATATAGAGGGCTATAACCTATTAAAATACCAGAGAGACTATAGAAGGTTATATTATAGAACTTTATTATAAAGTTACTAAAATTAAAAGATCCTATTACCGGACAAGATTATAATACAATTTTGGTAATAGTGGATAAGCTAATAAAGTGGGGATACTTTATAGTATACACAGAAGAAATCTTAGCGGAGGATATCGCTAAAATCTATATTAAAGAAGTGTTCGCAAGATATAGAGTATTAAGTAAAATTATATTAAATAGAGATCTAAGATTTATAGCAGTATTTTAGGAGGTATTTTTAACGGAATAAGGAGTTTAAGTAGCAACTTCTACTATATATTATCCGCAGACAAACGGTTAAACGGAAAGATTAAATTAGACACTAGAGCAGTATCTAAGACACTATATTAATTATATACAGAACAATTAGGTATTATTATTACCAGTTATATAGTTTGCATATAATACAACACCTTAAGAAGGAATAGGCATATTACTATTTAAGGCGAACTATGGGTATAAGCTAAGAACACCATTATCGCTATAATAAGTAAAGAAAACAAGTAGTATAGCAAAGCAGAAAATAGAGATACCAATAAACCTCTATATAAACCTTATGGAAATAGTAAGGGTGGTATAGCAAAGAATAAAAAGGTATTATAATGCTAAGAGATCTAAGGGACCAGATTTTAAGGAGGGAGATAAAGTATAGCTACTATATAAAAATTTTAAAAATTAACGACTAAGTAAGAAGTTAGACTATATTAGACTAGGACCCTTTAAAATTATAAAAAGAATTTCACCAGTTACGTTTAAGTTAAACCTACTAGCTAAGATAAAGATCTACCCTATATAGCATATTATAATACTAGAGCCAGTATACGGGAATATTAAGCCACTAGTTTACAAAGCAGATACGTATAGAGGATAAGAAGAGGACAAATAACAAGTTTTAAAGATCATTAATTATAAAAATATTAATAATAAAATATAGTATAAGGTTAGGTAGATAGGCTATAATAAAACTACCTAGGAGCTACTAGAAAATTTAAAGAATATTATAGAAAAGGTATAGAAGTATTAGAAGAGAAAAGGTTAGGCAATATTAATAAAGAAGGATTACTAAAGAACGAACCACTTAAGGGGGACCTAGGAGGAGCACCTGCTGAGGTACTTAGAGCTATTTCCTTCTCTATTAGAAGAGAATCTATTCTTTTATTGCCAAGTTCTTATAAACCTTATTCTATAAGTTTCTACTCTTTAAAATGCACCTTTTTACAAACCTTCTTAAGATGGATTAACTAAGTGGACGCAGTAAGATAAGAATTAAGAGCCTGTTATTAAGCATTAGCAGCCTCTTTCTTAGCATTATAAAAATAATAAAGTTTAGCAAGAGCAACTAAGAGCTTATTATTAAGCTTTATAGCAGCAGATTAAACCTAAGACCCTAGTAGCAATTAATAAGGGAACTTAAAGACTATTAAAAGTAATAGGACGTGTATATTTAGCGTTAAAGATAAAGCGAATATTATAAAATAATTAATTATTCGCCCTAGTGCACTTTAAATATAAAAAGGGTTGCCAAAATAAAGGACTTGCTAGCGTAATATAAACTAACCCTTCTTTTACATAACAAGAACACGGAGACGGCATTATCTCACTAAGAGATAATATTATAGCAATAGTACGAGACCGACGAGCTATAGAAGAAAAAGAAGGAGCCTTAGGTATAATAAGCAATAATATTAACTAAATTAATTAGACGGATATTATACCTCTAGTAAACAACTTAGAAATACTAGGAATCTTTAAAGATAAAAATAGAGAAAAGGGAGATAGTATTACAAACGCTTTAAGTATAATATTATAACTACTTAGAGAAGAGTTAAAAGAAGCTAGTTAGTTAATATAGGCACGGTCTAAAATAGATCTAGTAGAACTATATAACGAGGAATAGTAACTAAGGTTATATAATATAATCTATATAATCTATATAATCTATATAATCTATAATAGAGTAGATAAAGTAGATAAAGTAAACGAAGTAAGGACTTTCTTAGGCGTAGTTTGTGTATTTAAAGGACCTTAGTCCCTATCTAGATAGTTCCTTTCTTTATAGTAATTCTTAGAATACAATTAGAGTTAATCTATTAGGCAACCACTCCACCAGTTATTATTACGCTGTTAACTTCCTATATTACCTATATACCTAGCCCAATAATAAATCCACCGTAGTTCCTGCTATAAGGTTCCGTTATAGCCTTATTATTCCATTTAACCTATATAGCTAATATCTAAAACTGCGTTATATACTTAATTACTAAAGTTCGCTATATTAGGTCCTAAAGCTTTCTCTTTACTATAGTTATTACTTCTAGGTCCCTAAACATTTATATTAATTATTCTACAAATCTAGTCTAGTTTATAAATATATATTATACTTCCTAATTAGTAGTTGTTATACTATTATCTTATATTTCCATAAGGTAAGATTTAAACCATTTAAGTGCCCTTCCCGTTAGGAATAATCCTATGTACGCTACTTAATCTATAAGTATTGCCAACTTTACTCCTTCCTGTATAACTTTAAAGTGTATTTATATAAGGAATCCTTTAAGCTTTAATCTTTCTCCTAAAAATCGTTTAATTAAAGGTAACTTAACCTTAGCTACTCCTATTCTATTAACCCTATCTTTAAGTACCTTATTATTATCCGTTAACTAATTAACTATTATCTATAACTGTCCGACTGTAACTAGTTACGAGTTAATATCCGCTATACTAGTGTTATTACCTAACCCTAAGGTTATTGCTGCCGTTAATAGCGTTATTATAGCTGCTTTTAGTGGTATATTGTTTAACTTCTATTACTATAACTAGGTAGTAATTATATAACAAGACCTTATAGTAAGAACTATAGTAAACTTGTTAATAGGCTAGGTATATAGGTAAAGCAGGAAGTTAATAACATAATAATAACTAGTAGAGTAGTTGCTTAATAAATTAACTCTAATTATATTCTAAGAATTACTATAAGGAAGGAACTATCTAGGTAGGGACTAAGGGTCCTTAAATATATAACCGTACTCCTATAAAATCCTTCTTGTATATAATATACGTGAGGTACGCGAGGTACGTAAGACGTTTCTTGTAGATCTTATAGAGCTTACAGAGCTTATTATATGACCTTGGTTACTATTCCTCGTTATATAGTTCTACCGGCTCCATCCTGGACCGTGCTTGTATTAACCAACTAGCTTTCTTCGACTCTTCTCTAAGTAGTTGTAACATCGTACTTAAAGCGTCCGTAACATTCTAGGTTGCTTTAAGGCTGGGATTTAAGACTAAGTACGTAGTAAAACGCCGGTAACCTTATAGACGAGCTCTTATAAGATAGGAATATAAAGCTGTAACCGACTACCGAGGCTCGCATTACCCTATGACTCACCACCCGTTTTTGCCATCGTTTTCAGCTGCAATTATACATCGTCGTCGTCACCGTCGGCATCACCGTCGGCATCGCCGTCAACCTTTGCCACCTATTTCTTGTATATAGTCTACTCGATTTCCATAGATTTACAATTAAGTCGCTCATTCAATTCTCCCACACTGCAAAGCTTACAAAAGCTCTTATAAAAGTAGCTTTACGGCAAGTACTATAGAGCGTTATAGTGTTTTAACTCAACTATCTAATTGCGAGAACTTAATTAGAGGTGTAAAATTGCGCGCGTAAGACCTGCGGGTCCCAATTGGAGGTATTGGTGCTTATAGTTGATAAATTAGTTGGTTTATTTACATATAAACAGACGATTTTTGGTGGTTGCGCACGTGCCAATTTCGGCCACTTATTTTGGCGACGTAGAGCACGGCCATGCGAAATTTGCCCTATGGCTATCGATATGGTGGCAGCCAGTTAAACTAACCGGATCACGCTGGGTTGCCTAATTATTTATTTTGCCAGTGCACGGATCATCACCGTTGCAGCCTTTGCGTGAAGCCACACCCGAACAGCCGCACCTACAGCATCTCTTCAATTCCGGTGGTTAGCGCAGCCACTCCCGCAGGCCTTTTTGTAGGGGAAATTTTGGTATTTTTGCTGTTTAGGGGAATGTGAACAAAACATGTTAACCACGGGATGCGCCAGGATGCTGTATGTAAATAGCCACAATAGCCACACCCTACAGCCACAGCTCACCAGCCTCCCGAACAGTCGGAGTTCCGATTATTTTATGCGTAGGTTGAATAGTTGGATGGACATATCGAACGCCCTAAATTCATCAATCTTCGGAGTTTAACCCCCCCAGATTGCACGTGGCGCAGCTCTCCTTCCTCCTCTGTTCTTCACTGTTTGCTCACGGTGCGACTTGCCTGGAGCAAAGCACCACGCCACGCAAGGTACCTACCACCTCTCCTCCCTTGCCAGCTCAGTACAATAGTACAATCCTACCATCACCCACCATATCTTCCCATTCTGCTCACGCCCTCAAACCTCATTCGACTTCATTTGACCCCATTTGACCTGACCCCGCCATGGCCGATGCCATCACGTCTGTCCCCGCCAAGTCGGACTGGGGCGCCTTCCGGTGGGGTGCCAAAAATCCGCCAGTTGATCCCACAACGTCCTATGCCGGCAAGACCGTCCTCATCACGGGCCCAAATGCAGGCCTAGGATTCGAAGCAGCCACCAAATTCGCGGCTTTGGGCGCCTCAAAGCTCATCTTCGGCGTGCGTTCGCTGGAAAAGGGGAAACAGGCGAAGGCAGCAATTGAGCAGAAGACGGGTTGCAAGCCCGACGTAATTCAGCTCCTGCAGCTTGACATGGCTAGTTACACCTCAACTGAGAAGTTTGCGCGAGAGGTCAACACCAAATTTTCGGCTGTCCATGTTGCTGTCCTTAATGCTGGCGTAGCGCCGCCTTCTTACAAACCAAGCCCCGAGGGTTGGGAAATGGCCCTGCAGGTCAATGTCATCTCGTCCACCTATCTAGCCATTCTCCTACTGCCTAAACTGCGCGAGACCGGCTTATCAACCGGGCAACCCGCCCACCTCGAACTCGTCGTAAGTTGCGGCCACGGCGACGTCAAGGCAGAGAGTGTGCGTGACAGCACCAGCATTCTCAAGAAAGTCAGCGATCCCAAGAATTTCAGTTTCACCAGCCAATACGTCATCACCAAGCTACTGGAGGTGTGGGCAATGACACACATCGCCGCTAAAACATCACCCTCACAAGTTATCGTCAACTCGTCTTGTCCCAGCTTATGCAAGAGCACCTTGGGCCGCGATTTCAGCATCATGCTTCGCATTCCCGACAGTCTCATTAAGGCCATATTTGCCAGGACCGCCGAGCAAGGAAGCCGCATCTTAGTGAGCGCCACTACTACTGGACCAGACGCTCACGGCGGATATTGGGCGCATGATAGGGTCGCCCTGTAAGTCCACTGCTCTTCTTTGTTTCTGCTCCCATTTTACTAACTCCTGTCACAGCCCTGGCGTCCTCGTTACCTCCGAGGAAGGCAAGAAGCTGAGTAATCAGTTCTGGAAGGAACTTCTTGACGTTCTGAAGACGCGGAACCCCGATGTCGAGGCCGTTCTTAATGGATAGCGGAGTGAACTGCGGGAGTTGGCCGTTGATAACACAGAGGATGCAACCTCAATGTTTCCATATCTAATGGATTTAATCAGGTTCCGGGGGGGGGGGAGGTGGGGATGCCATTGTCAGTCACATCATGATTATTCTGTTTCCACAAGATACAATATCTAAAGATATCTTCAACCTTTTACCCTTTACTTGCTGAAAATATCACATCTATGCCCGTTGCATTATAGCGGCTTAACCCCTGGTCCCTCTAGGAGCGTTGCGGCTTGGCCGATTCCGGGCAGGGGATGGCATCGTCACTGTAACCCACGTGAAATGCCACAAATTCTTGAACATAATTTAGCTCGCCAAGCTGTGCATGCAGCCCCCTGCTTAGCTCTACGGCCGGAAGCATTCCTTCCTCGCGCTCATGCGATTCGGCCACCGCGAATACGTGAATCAGTACTCCGAATCGTCATCTGACATCCGAATGTCAGCCTTCAAGGGTCTCACAATGCTCTCGGATACAGCCTGATGGAAGAATGTGATGCCGAGCTCAGTATTTACTAACTATTGTGCAATGCGATAGGTACAAGACATTTGCTACCCTTTTAACAAGGCATCGCTTTCCGGGATATTCTCCTAAAAGATAACAAAAGAATAAGTTAGACCTTCTTCTAAGGACATTATTTCTCCTACATAAATATTTCCCTGACCATTGCAGCGTCCAAAGAAAGGAAAGGACGCCATTAACCACACACCCTCCCCTCCCCTACAACAACCATGTCTCCAGGCCGCCTCACCAACCTGCCTCGCTCTCTGCCCTCCTCTCAGACCGTCATCATACAAGGCGAGAATGGCGTCCTCTCCATCCAACACAATGCTCCCCTTCCTGACCTCCGCCCCGACCGCATCCTCATCAAAGTCGCCTACGTCGCTCTCAACCCGTGCGACTGGAAGATGGCCGAGCGGTTCCCAACCCCTGGTTGTGTCGACGGGTGCGATTTCTCCGGCACTGTCGTCGCGCTCGGGAGTGACTTGTCTAAGACCAGCCGCTTCCAGATCGGCGACAGAGTCTGTGGCGGTGTGCATGGCTCAAATCCCATAGACAAGACGACGGGCTGCTTCGCAGACTATGTTTCTGCTGACGCCCAGTTTACGTTCAAGGTACCGAGCTACATGGGACTAGAGGAAGCGGCAGCCGTAGGGGGAACAGGGATAGGGACACTCGGGTTGGCGCTGAGAAAGTGTTTACAGCTTCCTGGCAGCCCGAGAAATCCTGTGGGCGAGGATGAGGCGGTGGAGGTGCTAGTTTATGCGGCGAGTACGTCAGTAGGGACACTGGCGACGCAGTTATTGAGACTGTAAGTATCCTTTCTGCATTTTCCTTTCTTGAATTCGAAATCAGAAATTAGTCCCCCCGGAAGATGGTCGGTCAAGATTCTATATGCTCATATGCACATGAAGAGCAGCAAATCGCTGATAATTTTCCAAAAGCTCCGGACACAAGCCCATCGGCGTCTGCTCGCCCAAAAACTTCGATCTGGTCAAATCTTACGGCGCGGTCAAACTCTTCGACTACCACTCGCCAAACTGTGCCCGAAATATCCGGGCGTATTCTAAAAACAATCTCGCCCACATCATTGACCCCATTACAGAAGCCAGAACCACCCAGCTCTGCTACGAAGCCATGGGACGTGCTGGAGGCAAGTATTGTACCTTGGAAGCATACGCCGAGGAGCTGTGCACTCGCAAGGTAGTCAAGCCGGAATTGGTCATGGGAATGGCCATCTTGGGGGGTAGGATCGCTCTGGATTACGGCTATGAGAGCGAGGCTGACCCAGAGAAGCGGATTTTTGGTATTGGCTGGTATGAGGAGATGCAGGAGCTGCTGGATTCGGGGAGGCTAAAAACACACCCAGTGAAGTCATTCCCGGGTGGCTATCAGGGGATTATAAAGGGCTTGCAATTACTAAAGACAAAACAAGTTTCAGGGGAGAAGTTAATTGTCCAATTAGGGTAGGTGAGGGACATGTGTTAGCTACACTTTGTTTTGGTATATTCAGGTAGCTTAAAATTAGATATCATGCATAAGTCTACTGATAGCGAAAGGGTTTTACATTTTTTGGTTCTACTAAATCTATATATATAAAACCCCCAAAATCATCGACAGAATTACTCAGCTATAATTCAACTTTAAAACACACGTCTATTTCAATTATATAAATAGAAATAAGGTGGGGCTCACGAGGTTTCGCTAACTATCGGAAGTGTGACGTGCGTCCGTTGTCGGATTTCCGAAGATTGCCTTGCATACCAGGTACCGCATTCAACGATGCATACTCGGGCGCCCGAAGCCAATGCCCCGATTTCCTGCAGCATTTCGCTTCTCACGAGATGGAATCTGACTTGCATTCCCCCATGGAACAAAACGGCGAGCGCTCAAGACTCACTCGTAGTCTTGATATACATTCTGCCAATCCTCATCCTCCCTACCTTCATCGCCCCATGCGCTCAAATCTATGATGCGCATCCTTATCTCTTATATTTTGGTTGCCGCCGCACATGGCTGGACCTACGACTGGCCGTCAGGGTGGCAATCCAAATGGCCCCATTCCGGCGCACAACAAGTCCTCGGCAGCGATTCCGGCTGCAAAATCTCCCACTTAACCGCCTTCGAGATGTCTAAAACAAAAGACCCTATATTCTTCAGCTCAGGCGGGCTTGACCACTTTGTGAGCCCTAAAATAGTCCCGCTCAACAGTACCGCAGGCGAGCAGTGGGAATTTGACGGCGTGTCGGATGACGCCAAACTCGCATTTGTCTTCGGTTTCTACCGCGACCCTAACTATGCCATCTTAGGGTCCGGTAACCTGCGTGTCAGTGTTGAGATGGCGTGGGCAAACGGAACCCGCTTTGCTCAAGTTGACTATCCTACCGAAAACACCATCGAAGAGTGTGGATGGGGCACTCGTGGCATCTGGCGCTCTGACGACTTCAGCTACAGCTTCGAGATATCGGCAGACATGCAGACAGCGCGAGTCGGCATGCAAACGCCGCAGGTCTCCGGTGTAGTCGCGCTAAATTCGGTTTCACGACCACGGTATCCGGATGGGAAGAACTACCCGAGCGAAAATTCGACCTCAGAGGCGCTGCCGTACTTTCATTTCGTAGAGCCAATTCCTGTCGCCAACGCTGATGTTGACATGACGATATTGGGGGAGAAATTTGCGTGGCACGGGTTGAGCGGCATGGAGAGGCTATGGGGTGCATTCAGCTGGTTTACGTGCCTGCAGGGCATGAACGTAGTCCGTATGCTAGCAGGGCCGTATGCGCTCTCCCTCCTTTCATTCACGTCCAACATTAAGAAAGGGCGCGAGTACCCGTCCATAGCCCTTTTCTCCGAAGGCGTTCCCCTCTTCTCAAGCCAACGCACCGAAGAATCCGACACCGAAGACTACTTCGCCTTCACCAAAACCTATGACGGTAAAGTTACTGGCACATTGCGTGACAAGGTCACAGGATATGAGCTAGAGCTCATATCGCCCAGTCGGAAAATGCATTGGACATTCATTGTTGATCATGAGAATCTTGCGTTCGAGTATATCCTCGGGGGAGGGCACGGTGGCAGCGGGTTTTCGGCGTTTGTGCAGGGTGGGCGGGTCGGCTTGGAGCAGTTTAGGGGAATCGCGTTGACGGAGGCATTGACATTTCCAAAGAAATCGCCGCTGTTTAGACCGCAGTATTCGGAGGATTAGGATTGAGGCAGATGCCAGCGGTTAAGTTCATTAGACAAGTTAGGTTAAACCAAAACCGAATGCTTAGGCCCTTTCGCTGAAGCATCTACGCAGCCGTGTAGGCCTTGTAAGTTGGTATAGATGCCTATAGCCGTCATAAGAGCTCATCTGCAGGTTATACGTTCGACTTACGTTGATGTAGCTCCAGTCTCTGCCTAATTCTGTATGCGGCATAGAAAATCTCTAAACTCGACCTAAAGAGGTAAGATTTTAGGCATAGACACAATCAATAGACGTCTACGCCACCCAAGACTCCGGAGCGGTTGATAGTATAGATGTGCGGGCATAGATCTACCCACGGCTCGTCTTGCCCCTCGTCCGCCTTGCACAGTAGTTTTGGGAGGCTTAACATTTTACGGATTAAAACCTGAGATATTGCATCTTACATCACGATCGCGTGCGATTGCATCTACTCCGCGTACACGCCACGTGCATATAAAAGCTCAACGTATATAAAGACTGGAAGAAACTTTTAGGCTGCGTAGGGGTTGTAGCTTTGAACTACGGCGGGGGCGAAGGTGTCCAGAGGTTCCTCGAGGAGTAGGGCCTTAGCCGGTAAGACAAGTTTACCAGCTAAACTCGGACAGGCTATCAGAGATATTAAAAAACTCATTGTCCAATAAAACTAGACAGTGTGAGAGGACTTTGTAGACAGGGGGTATAAGGCACGATTGTAGGAACAGGATAGATCGCGGAGGGGACGAATCCTTAAGGAGGTGAGGCCTCTAGGATCGGAGAGACTATATACTACGGGTACGTGCCTCTAGTACGTAACCGGCGACTATCTAAGGGGCGCCTGGGGGTTGTCCTAAGGGTAACCTAAGGTGACCGCAATAATATCCCTTATATTAAAGCTATAGCAAAAGCGGTAGTAATACTATTTACGAATACCGTAACTATCTACCTCTAGAGAGGCGAACTACCTAAATACTTCAAAGTAATAACTATAGTTATTCTACGAAAAGTAAAGAAAAAAGACTACTCCCTTTTAGGAAGCTACTTACTAATTACCCTAGAAAATACTCTAGAAAAGCTTCTAAAAAGATAGTTATAAAACGTATATAAGAAACGGCAGAAGTATAGGAGCTACTATTATAGATATAAATAGGCGCAAGAAAGGAACAATTAACCCTCTTAGCCCTTTCCCTAATTACCTTTAATGTTTAAGCGGTATAGCAAGCTTACCTAGGATATACTATATTTATACTAAACCTAGACCTAAGTAGAGCCTTAAATAATATATTATATAAGAGACTTTTATAGATTTTAAGAAATAAGGGCCTACTAGACTAGATAATTAGGTTTATTTAAGCTTTCCTAAAAGGGCGTTCTATAAAGATTGTAATTGAGGGCTATAAAAGCGAATTAATACCTATACCTATAGGTATTCTATAGAGATTACCTCTATTACTAATCCTATTACTTTTTTATATATTTAAACTACTAAAGATATATAATAATAGTTAAGATATAATAGCCCTAGGATTTATTAATAATATAAAACAAATTATATAGGGAAATATAGTAGTAGAAAACTATACTAGGATAAACTAAGTATATAATAGGTATATTATATATACAAAATAACACGGCGCCAAATTCGTACTAGATAAATACTAGGTTATCTACTTTATAAGAAAAAGAAGGGTAAATAGCAACCTAGCCTTAATAGTAAATATCTAGGGATGCGAAGTAAAGCTAGAAGCCATCCTTAAGGTCCTAAAGATCTAGATAGACCCTAGATTAAACTAAAACGAGTATATTATATAGGCGACCTATAGGGGAGTAGTAGTATTATTGTTAGTATTTTAAATTACCGCTTTAATATAAGAGCCCTCTTCTAGATATATACGCCTACTATATATAGCAGTAGTAAGGCTAATAATACTATATGGCTTCTAGATCTAGGGCTTAGGACTAGGCGGTAAGGGACTAGTAAAAAGTTCCCTAGCGCTACTAGCTAAGCTATAAAACTAGTGCCTATATAGAACTATAAGGACCTATAGAAGAATACTACGCGCCGCACTTAAACGCGAAGTAGTAGTTCTACTACTAGATATATATATTAATATAACCGCTATATAAAGAGTAGCTATAATATAAGGCTACCTAGTGGAGCAAAAGATATACTAAATACGAAAATATTCGTGGGCTAGGGTTTAAACTACCCATTAAGTAAAAATCAAATGCTGCTAATTAGGTCAATTGGGCGCCAAATGGCTGCAGTCGACACCACTGACGTCGTTGACGCATTTGACGTTTTTAACGCGCAACCTACGTAATCAGCGCATTTGACAGTCAACCTGCGTGCAGCTTAATAGATTTTTTAATTCTCTAAATTTTCTAAATTTCGCTCAAGCTCTAGTAAGCCCCCTAGTAATGCAAAAAAATTACGTAATAATTTTTTTTTATAAAAGGGTTACTTAAGGAAGTTATAATATATATATATTATATACGTATTATATACTATAGGGGACTTAAAAGAGTTTAATATTTTATAAGTAAAAGGCAAATTAACGAAATCGGCAATTATATAGTTTGCACGTAGGCTGCGCACAGGCTGCATATTAAAAAAACACGATATAGGCTAGTCGGTCAAGTTGTCAAATGCCCTTAACTGCGCGCTAATTGCGCCAACGACTGACCATTAGGGCCACTAATAGGGGATAATATTTTGCCAATGTATATAAGAAACATAGGCCTCTTAAAAGAGTAATACGCCTAGGTATATTAGCTAGGAAGCCCTTTATCTATAAGTAGTAAAGAAAGAAAAGAAAATATAGGAATTATTAACTTACTAGGTAGAGACCTAGCGCTATACTAATAAAGTACTATAACGGTAATAGAGGATAAAAGGCTACTAGTATAAATGGAGATTTACTATACTAATTATAAGATATATAGATCTTAAATAAAGCGATAATAAAAGGGGGTAGTAGGAATATAAGATATAACCGTATCCCTTAATATAGCAACTTGGGTCCTTAGGCTATTAATAAGAATTAACTAATTAGAAAAGCTGGGTTAATATAAATATCTAATTAAATCCGGTCGTTAATATAAGCGAACCTAGTAAAGGACCCTGCTGTGTTAAGGGATAGAATACCCTATTATTAATACTAACTCTCCCCTTATATAAAGAACTAATAGAGGCAGAATCTATAGCCGCCTTTTTACTATAGATAGAGGTCCTAGAGCTAAAATATAGCTATTAAGTATCTATATCCTAAATACTATACCTTAATATATATACGGATAGCCTACTTAGTTAATACGCTATATATTACTATTCTATAGCCACCGCTTAGTAAGGGACTAGCTACTTATTATTACGGCGCTAGTAAAAACTAGTAGATTATAGCTAATAGATATTAGTAGATTATAGCGGATAGTTGCAGATAGTTTTATATAGTTTTAGATAATTGTTATTACGTAACTAGATAATTATATATAACATTAAGCGGCGCTACCCTCCGTCTCCTTTCCTTTCTCTAGCTTTAGATCCTTGTTTATAGACTACCAATTATATAGGCTTGCGCGTCCCTCTTGCTATACTTATGTCTTAATTAACTAAGTCGCTAATATTATCTAAAGCTTATCTACTTTTCTTCCTAAGAAGGAACTAAAAAATATATATAGACTATAAACAAGTATAGAACATAGAAGTAGATTTAAAGACTATTACTAAAACCTAAAGAACAGAATAGAACTAAAAGAATAGAAAAGAATAATAAGATTTATAAAATATACATAAACCAGAACCCCTACAAAATCCTATTAAAAGTTACCCTAATAACTATACTACTATACTAAGAAACACAGCAGCCGGCAGGGTGGCTGTAGGACCCTTAAATACTTCTAATAGTAAAATAGTAACTAACTCGAACTCCTAGAAGGAGCTTATAGTAGCTAATACTAGAATTAAATAATTTTAAGAGCTGCTTAAAGCTAGAGAACCCCTTATACCTAGTAAAGAGTTATTAGATACCTAAAGACTTACTATAGTCCTTAAGACCCTAGCCTAATATATAGTATTAGTATTATTATAGTCTGCGAAGGTTACGGACCCCCTATTACTTATAGACGGAACCAACCCTATATTTAATAATTAGAAGTTTTAACTATAGGATAAGCTTAAAGTTAATACGGACCACTTCCCTACTACTTAGGCTAAAATAGCCTATATCTTTAGCCGTACTAATAGGGATATATAGACGCACTTACGTCCGCAATACGCATAGGATTTAGTAGATCTCTTTCTCTCTAAAGAAGAAATAATTATTTACCTATCTTTTATCTATAAGGACCCCTTTAAAGTATAAAATACCCGGCTTAATTATAAAAGCCTAAATATAAAAATAATAGAGACCTTCTTAGCTTTTTAGACCCGCTTTTTGCACCTAGCCAGCCAGGCTTAAATTCCCTAAAAAAATCTAATACTAGACCTATTTAATAAGCTTACCCTAGACCTATAGCAAGCTATACTACTAGTTTTTACTACTATATAAACGCTAAAGGAACTTACAGACTAGTACTTAGCTATTAACTAAGGCCTCCGCTAAATTAAGGTACGTGCTAAACAGTATAAAAGCTAAAAACCTTTTAAATTAGACTATAAGCAATATAAAAACGGCCCGTAATGCCCTAGCACGATTAGCAACCCCTATAGTACCACCCGTGTAGCCCACCGCTAATTTAGTAGCTAGCCGTACAGCTAGTCCTACTATAGGTCTAGCGAATGCTCGGCCTATATATAGCAACCCCTATATATAGGCCCTTAGTAATTAAGAAGCTTACTTCTTTTACGGTTAAAAAGGCTATTATATAAAAGATTGCCTAATAAATATAAAAGTAGACAAGGTTTTATTAATCTAAGAGAATAATATAGAGTTAGAAAAAGAGAAACTTTAAAGGAAGACTCCTCTTTAGGGTTAAAAGGGATTAATATATTAGATATTAATCTAGGTCAGCTAGTTAGTAGAAGAAGCTACACTATCCCTTATACTTTATTCCGTAATAGATACTAAGTTTTAACCTCTACTTTAGCTAACTCTAGAGTAAATGCCTTTACCTTAATAGATACCTAGTGTGCTGTAAAGTTAGCTAACCTTTTAAATATACTTATTAAAGAACTACCTAAACTAATTCCTATCTATAGGTATAATAGGCGGATAGGGCTACCTATTACAACTATCTTATAGATTTACCTCTATATTAACGGACAAAGGTAGTATAATATCCCCTTCCTTATTACGGACCTAAATAGCTATAATATAATCTTAGGGCAAAAATAGCTAGCCTATTTAGGCTTATAGCTTAATATACGGAGTAGACGGCTTATCTAGCCTAAAACTCTACCCCTAACCCCTTCCTTAATAAAAGAAATTAGCATTATAATAGAAAACCTTATATAGCCCTAGATTAATATTATTTACTAGGCTAATACTATACGTAGGGACTAGGCCTTTAAGGAAGATATATAGCTTAAGTTATAACAGATCCGTATACTATATTAACCCTAAACTACCTCTATTACACCACCCGCATTAAAGACCTAAGAAGTTAATAGTAACCTAAAAAAGCCCCCTATAGAGAGCTTAGGCCCTATATAGTTATAAAAAATAGTAAGGGATATTAGACGTTATACTAAACTAATAAATTAAAGGGATAACCTATAGAAGATAGAATAGGAGCTAAGAAAGATTATAAACTATAAACCGTAAAATACGGTCCGGAAAACGGCTATAAGGAAACTAGAAGACCTCCCACCAGTTAATATCTATTATATTAGTGCCGTAGGATTCTACTAAAACTTAGTTTAGCCTAATACCATCGCCTTTATAACAAGTTTATACGAAATTAATTAAATAATTAAGGAAAAGGGAAGCGAGCTTAGTAGATAAAAAAGCGAGCTTATAGATAAGGAATTAGTTAAATAAAAGCTACCCTATTTATACCAAAAATTTAAGGATATATTCTCTAAAGTAGTACCTAATATACTTCTACCTTACTAACCATATAACTATAAAATTAAGATTAAGTAGGGCAAGGAAAATACCTTTAGCTTTAGCCCCCTCTATAAGCAGTTTATTACTAAATTATAGGCTATAAAGTAGTATCTTATTAATAACCTAAATAAGGGCTTTATTAAGCCTAGCTAAGCCCTTTTTACCTTACTTATTCTCTTTATTAAAAAACTAAATAGAGGACTCCGCTTCTGTATTAACTACTATAAGCTAAATAATATAACCTATAAGGACCGCTATCCGCTGCCCCTACTTAATAAGACTTTAGCCTAAATAAGTAGAGCTAAGGTCTTTATAAAGCTTAATATTTACTAGGCCTTTTACTAAATTAAGATAAACCCTAGGTCTAAAGATTTTACTATAATTTAGACCTATTACGGAATATATAAATATAAGGTACTTCCTTTTAAACTAACTAATAGACTAGCTACGTACTAGCGGTATATAAGCAATATACTCTTTAACTACCGTAACAACTTCTATACGGCTATTTAGATAATATTATAATTTACTTTAAGAACGAGCTAAAATATAAGGAGTATATTTATAAAGTCTTATAACGGCTCTGCGAGGCTAGCCTCTAGGTTAATATTAAGAAGTTAGAGTTTAGTATTAAGCATATAAAGTACCTAGGTTTTATTATTAGTATAAACGGAATTAAAACCAACCTAGAGAAGATGGCTGTAATTAACTAATAGGCACCCCTATAGACCGTAAAGGGGGTATAATTATTTTTAAGGTTTTATAACCTTTACTAACGCTTTATTAAGAACTATAGTAGGATTACCTAACCTCTTAACTATCTTACTAAAAAAGACTAGCCCTTCCAGTTTAACGCTATATATAGGTAGGCCTTTAATAAGCTTAAGAAACGGCTAGTATCAGCTCCCCTACTTACCCATTTTAACCTAAAATAGCCTTTAATACTAAAAACTAATGCCTTAAACAGTATAATAGCTAGTGTTTTTTCCTAGAAGCAACCGGATAAAGAGTAGCACCCTATTATATACTATTTAAAGACTATAATAGATACTAAGCTAAACTACTATATTTATTGTTACGGAACCCTACCGTAGGGGCCTCCATAGGAGAGCCCCGTGCTCTTATTAACCCGAGGTACGAGTGGTCTATACTTTTAGGTATAGGTGTTCAAATTTTCAAACCCCCGCTAAGCCAGCTTTTAATTAGTTAGAAAGACCCGCCAAGCTAGCTTCTAGTTAGTTAGAAAAAAAGTCGCGGGCAGTATCTACCTGCAGAATACACGTGACGAACTTTAAAACATTAAGTTTAACTTGTCTTAGCATGCTCAGACCACATAGGACGCCGGATAAATCTGGCCCGATAGCACTAAACCAGTTTAGGCCATCTGTCCCTATATAGTCTAAGATACTTTAGCAGACGTTTATAAAGCACATCGCGATATCCGCATAGCTAATATTACGGATATTTACTTATTATTCTTATAATAAGTTTAGGCAGCTTAAAAAATCCATTAATTATACACTAGGCTCCAGCAAATTAAATAGTCTATATAAGAAGTCTCCCTACCTTTCTATTCCTAATATTAATTTTAAAATAGCCGTAACGCGGTTTGCTAAGGTAAATAATTAGCAATATCCGCACTAATAACGCGTTAATCTTAACCACCTACTCTTTATCCATTATATCTATAATCCAATAATTAAAACCTATTAAGATCTATCTATTACAATATATTTAAGTCCTCCCTACCTTTATCTAACCCTTTATTCTCCCTCTACTGCTTTTAAGCGCTATCTATTAATACCTCTATTAAAGTAAATAAGGTAAAGAGGTCGCAAACTATAAGCCAGTTAAGTAGATTAATAAGCTAGCAGTATATAATAGGCTGAGGATTATATTAAAATAGATCCTTAGCGGTCTCTATAGCTATATAGCCTACGGAGGGAGCTACCCTAGCTTATAAGCAGCTCTTATAAACTTTAAATAAGTAAGCTAGATAAAGCTATTGCGGAGATATATCCGTACTGTGGTTATATAGAGCAGCTCGAGGCCCTAAGGGTGCTAATATTTAAGTGGTGAGATCTTATACTTATAGCAAAGACGTCTTTTAGCAAGAGTATAATAATATAAGCACTACTATGTCTTATACCTAATGCAGTTATTATTATTATTATTCTACTTAACGCGATTGGGTTAGAGTAAGTAAAAAAGATTATAAAGCTACCTTATATTCGACCTATTTATATATAGGAGAAAACAATATCCGCTAAGCTAATTAAGGATATCCGCACGGGCAGCTATATATATATCCTTATCTCCCTAAAGCTTTTAGTTAGTAATAAGCTATATAAGGTTTTAATAAACCCAATATTTCGTTCCTATATTACCCTTATAATAGTTAATAAAGTACACTTACTTACTAATTAGGGAGAGACCTTCCATATAGCGTATACATAACTCTTTAAAGTACGTTTAGTCTTAGTTAATAAGCCTTAGTTTATATATACCGTAACACTAAACCTATCTATATTTTGGACTATATATAAGCTAGCTAGGTTTAAACCTAATATATAAGTTATTAAAACCCTAATTAATTAGCCGGAGCTAAAGATTATATAGAGGGTTATAACCGCGCTAGAGAAGAAGGACTTTTAAGCTCTTTACTTTACTATTGCTACTACTCTAGTATATTTATATATTGCTAGTAATAGTAACTAAGGAGAAGGCGAGTAATTAAGAAGCCGCTTAATATCTGTATAGCAGACATACTACTAATAGTTTAATTAACTTTAGCTAATTTTAAAGATAATTATCTTCTTTAATTCTAAGGAGTGGATAGCTGCCTATTGTAATACTATTTACAGCTAGTTAATCCATCGCGGCTATAATACTGCTGTTGCTAGAGAAGTGGTATAGAGCTACTATATAACGCTTGCGGATATTAATAAAGACCGCTTATACGCCAAATACGCGCGCCCAATATCTTAAATTTAAATTTTTATTATATTAGATACAGTAGCATATAGTACAGATATCCTAGATATCTACCGTTTAATTTAATATAGAATGCCTTACCATAAATCCTATAATATGCTAGCATAGTAGTTTAGCCAGGTAGGCTAAGGAGAAGGCCTTTTAGGCAAAGCAATCTTTATAGTTAAGAGCCGCTAGCGGGGTCCTTATAATAAATTAGGTGGTTCTAAGCATATACAACCTTAGTGTATAGGCGATCTTCGCGCAAGCGCGCTGCGTAATAATATCCGCGGGCGGTAAAACGTAGAGACTGCGGATATTACGGGCGATACTTTATCTATAGCGTTAGTTAGTACTAAGCAGTTAGTAGATATAAGAAGCGGGTATAAGTTAAGCCCTAGTAGTTCTATAGTACGCCTATCTAAAGAGCTTATTGTACTAACCCTACGCCCAAAGAAGCGGTTAACTAATGCGCAGTTATATAGTAAACTGCCGTTTACCCTATAGCGGCTAATTAATAAGGATTAGGTATGCTTATAAATAATATAACTTACATACTATAGAGACCTATAGTCTACTATTAGTAAAGACTTATATTACAGTAACTATAACCTAGTAATATTTATAGATTGCGAGTATAATATCTATATTAGCTATAGTGCGGATATTACAAAAACCTACTAGGAGCCTATATTAAGTAATATATAGAAGTAGTTTACGTAATAGGCGGAGGCTAGGTATTAGGATATATTATAAACGCTTATAGTTAATTATATTATACTAAATAAGCAGCTTTATCGCCTCTATAATATAGGGTGGGTTTTAAATACGGCATTATTAAGGTAAGTAATACCTAAGTAGGATCCTGATATCCTTAGTAAGGAGCTTTCGTCCTTTATTAAGCTTTTAGTAGATAAGGAATAAAAGCAGAAATAAAAAGAAATAGGGCAACTCTTAGGTTCTTCTGGGTTAATTATATAGATATTAGAGCGGTTTTCCTAAGCGTTAGAGTAGCACGCTGCTATAAATAAGCGCTTATTATAGGCTCTTATACGGGCTTTATAGGTTTTAAATAGAAGATTTAAAATATTAGCGCCGTGGTAATTAGCGCCTTACTATAGCGCTAATATATTATAGGCTAGTTAATAGTTAGCTATAGACCTCTTGCTAATAACTTAGAAAGAGAATATACCTATACCTTCGCTAACTCTTAGGTCTCCAGCTCCTACTCTTCTATTATTACCCTTATACTAGCCGTTAGATATATCTATACCGCTAGTAACCCACTAGTTAGATATATCTTTATTAGTACTATAAAGGCGGTTAGCGTGATTAAATAAAGGTAAATATATATAAAGAGTACTATAGAAAATTAACGGCAACACTAATTAGTATATAGTGGGCTAATATTAGGCGAGGTTAGTTAATATAATAATTCATTGCTTAACGTCCGATTTGGATCCCTATTGGGCCCACGCGGACTACTCCTTATTTACATATAGGGAGAAAACTCTATTTAAGAAAAATAAGAAAACCCCGTAATCTATCTCCCCGCCTTTTAGGACTCGCCTACTTAATGCCTGCGAGTTGCCTATAGTGCTCTACTACCTTACTGTTTAACCTCCTTAGGAACCACTGCTGCCGTAATAAGCCTANNGACGCGCTAGTATTATAAACTATTACTCTACTACTGTAGAGTTACTAGGGGGTACCTACTGCTTGCCCCCTTGCCTTCTATTACTATTTCCCTTGCAACCAGGAACTGATTTAGTATATTTTAACTAATAAGCTACTAGGTGACCGCCTTAAGGCCTTTTTGTGTTAAGAGCAGTATATTATAGTTCTCTGTGCCAGCTACTAAGAGCATTATTTCTTAATTGGTGTATAGGGGGCATAGTAGTATTACATGTTTTAGTGTCTGTCTTAGCCAGCTATATTTATATCTTAGGCTACCTACTAAGACACCTACCCAGTAAAGCTAATCTTTTAGTCCTATTATTCCTGTTCTTAAGAGTATTGCTATTGTATTTTCTACCTTTATTAGGCCTTCTTAGAGCCCTTAGGTATTTACCCCCTATGGCATTAACTATACTATAGCTTGGGTTTATCTTACCTAAGTTAACCTCTATACCTTTAACTCCTATTTACCTCTCTAGCGTTAGTCCAACCAGTATTATATTGCGGTAGATGGTTTCCCAGCGTTCTTATATATTCTACTTTAACTCCTTTCTCTGTCTTACTATTATCTTTACTAACCTCTTACGCGTCTCCCTTCCTCCTCTATATAGGCCTGGGCCCTAAAGTAGCACTATTCTTCTTCTGCTTTCTTTACCTGTTTCTCTAATATCTCTTCCCTACTTTAGGGTTGTTGGTTTATTCTCCTATAGGGCACCCTAGGGTCCCTCTATAGTTTACTTAGGTATGTCTTAATGTACTTTATAATATTAGAGTTGCGTTTATTTTATGTTCTTTATATTGCAGTAGCTTTAATATATAACTATAGGGGGGGAATATTAAATTCCTTTTTAAGCAGTGCTGTGGCCGTTTGCTTATACCCGCCTGTAATACTCTAGAGGTAGGCTGTTTAGACCTTTTGAAGTGGTTTAAGGAGTGATTTAGGGGGTCCCTTTTTAGTTTTTCTAATGGCCTAAATACTAGATCTATATATTATGGTTAGCTAGACGACTGCTATATATAGTAGGCGTGACCTCTAGAAGTATAGACTCTATATAGAATTAACAATCTTAGATAAAGCGATAAACTATGCTTAGCCTTTATAGGCCGCTTATACCGTATATACGCTTTACCGGAGCTTACTATCTACCTATACTGCTAATACCCTTAGGCCCTAAACTGGTTAACCCCTAAAGCCTTAGATGCGAATTATATGCTAGAGATCTATAGATTAGTTGCGTTTTCTTATAAAATGGATTAGCTGGTATTTCTCTAGTAAGAATTAGACTCTATAACGTTTTGCCTATTTTATATAAGTGTTATAGGCTTTCTCTAGTGTTCTGCAATTCTCTGCGGCTATTAGCCTGTATGTAATTAGGTTTATATTATTAACGAAGCCTATCCCCTAGGTCGCCCCTTCCTTAAAGNAGTNAAGTAGGTTGCTTATAAAGAAAAGGAAGAGTATAGGCGAGAGGGGTGATCCTTGTAGTATTTCTGTTATAATTGTAATAGGGGGGCTCTAGTATCCACTAAAGATTAGTAATGTTTCTTTCTAGCCTATAAACCCTTAAATAAATTGTATAATTTATTCTAGGAAGCCCTTTACCCTAAGGATATGCAGGAGACGCTTATAGGGTATATTATTATAGGCACCACTAATATCTAGGCTAAGTATTAATACTATAAAGTCCTTTCGCATCGCCTATGTAGATTTAATAGTGGTAACGAGTAGCGTAAGTGCTAATAGTGTTAAGCGGTTTTTTCTTACCCCTATTTAGCTTTATAGTAGTAGGGCGTATTCCTCTATTATATCTACTATACGTTCCGCTATTACCCTTTCTAAGATCTTACTAAGGGTATTTTCTAAGGCAATAGGGCGGTAGCTTCCTGGAATTAAGTAATCTGCTTTACCTTCTTTTTATAGAATAACCGTTATTATAAATCTTCTAAGTTGCGGGTAGTAGCCTATAGTAAAGTATGCTTTAGCTATATTTATAAGCTAAAGTGCTATAAGTGGCCTATAGGTTTTTAGGGCCTTATTTGGAATCCTATCTGGTCCTAGTGCTATATTGTTTAAAAGGCGGCTAATGGTCCTAGCCATTTCCTCTATTGTTATATCGCTGTTAACCCACAGGCGAGTTACCGGTGTTTTGCCTGTGATATTACTAAGGTCTACTAGAGCCAGTTAGGGGAAGAACCTTTCTATAAGGATCTTTGCTTTTTTATTATTGTCGTTTATAGCCTATAATTCTCCTACTCTTTATAGGGGTAGTAAGTATAGGTCTTCTGCTAGGCGCCCTGCCTTTTTTTTTATACCTATTTTGCTATAGCCTAAAGGCCCTTATTATAGGGGAGGCTTAGGTTAGAAGTATGCTCATTTATAAACCGTCTCCAGTTATTCCTTACTTCTTTTTTTAGGGTATTCTTTAGCTAGTTTCTTATGTCTTTATATCGTCTCTTATCTTTAGGGTCGTGGCTACTTATATATTTCCTTCTTACTTATTATTAGCTAGCAACCAGAACTGCGCATTATGTGGACTATGCGTATCGCGCGTAGGAGCCCGGTTTTGAGATTAGGTAGTACTCTTTTAGCCTATTTTTAATGCTGCCTAGATCCTTTCTAGTCTTTAGTTAATTTCCTTAGGGGTGGCTAATAAGCCTCGCTCGTTTAGTATTGGGTGGATTTTTTCTAGGTCTTAAAGTTATTGTTTAACTATATTAAGGAAACTGTCTATCTTAAGCTTCCTTATTACGTATCTTTTTTTATTTAGTTACGCTTTAGTATCTAGATCTAGCTATATCTAGATAGGGATATAATCTAGGGTAAGTACCTATTCTTCTTTAGGGTTATACCTTTTAAGTCTCTAGTATAGGCCTTTATCCATAAATATAAGGTTAATTATACTTCTGGCAGTGCCTTATTACCATATAATTGCTCCTAGGGGGGTAGCTAGCTTAAGGCCCTAGATATCTATAGCTTTTAGTAGGTACTCTAACTATTAATTTATAGCAATATAGATACCCCCTTACCGCAGGTAGTAGAGGTTTATGTCTCCTAGTAGGATAAACTCTATACCTTTGGTTTCTAGTAAGCTTATTACTAATATAATATTCTTTATTTATAGGACCCCTTTGACCCTAGGGTTATACACATTAATAATTTATACCGGTCCCCTATATATTTAGATTGTTATAACTATAGTATTTAGGTTAACTGCCTGCTCTAACTATAAGGATAGGCTAATAGCCTTACTAATTATAAAGTATACGCGTATGGCTGCTTTTAGTTCGTATAGGAGTTAGAATCCTTAGGGGCAGTATATTAATTGTGTAAAGGTATTATAATACGGTTCTTATATAGTAAGGATATAGTGTTTCTTTAGGTCTAGACTATCTAGTAGGGGCCTTACGAGGCGGTAGTTTGTATTGCTGCAGTTGTACTATATAATAGATAGGTGGCGGACCCCTAGTAAGGGTCCTTTAACTTTCCTTTATTCCTNNCTTCTTCTATTTNNACTTTCTNTAGGATATTTAGAGCTTNTATCTCTTATATCTATACCCTAGTTACTACTTATTTTATATAGAGCTTTCTATTCCCATGTTTTGTATTCCTATTAGCGCTTCTATATTTAAATCTGTTATTATTACCAGTTCTTCCCCTGTTCTTACTGGTCGGCTATATACCCTTTATAGGTTAGCTGCGAATGTTATATTTGCCGTATTAAGTCTAATTCTTAATTGTCCTAGTCTTAAGCCTACTATTACTATCTATAGGGGTCTTCCTACGGGGCGTCCTCTCCCTTATATCCCCTGTGACCCTTATATCCCTAATTAGTCTGGTAATATCGTATGGCGTCACTTCTGGCCCGTTAAGGCTTAGGATGGCTGGCCTAGCCCTCTAGTATTAAAGGTAGGAAACGCTAGGAAGGCGCCTGCGTCCCCCTAGCTTATTACCTATTATTTCCATTTATATAACCTAGCGTGTAGTTATTCCTACAGCTATTAAGCCCTTACCTTCCGTCTCCTATATTTAATGCAGTCTTCTCTCTCCTACGCCTTATATGTGCTTTAGTGGCAGTTCACACATTTTGTTTAGTCTTAATTTAAGTAATATCTTATATTGTGGGGGCCTATATAGTGGCCGCAGCACACCTGTGCTACGTATATAGATTAGGTGTGTCCCTATTATATATAGCGATAGTATTATTTTAGGCGTAGTCTGTAGTTATAGAGCCTTATATTGTATATAAGGCCATTTATAATTATTCCTTTTTAGATAAGGAGTTTTTATATTCCTGGTGTATATATGCTAATAATAAGGGAGCTATATATTCGTTTAGTGTCTTCCTAGCAAGTCTCCAGCGACCCTTATATCCTCTTATTATTCTCATTATATACTTAGTTTATATTTTTCTATTAAAGCTATTAAATTCGGGTGATTTTAAGTCTTAGTATAAGGCGTTCCGTTTATCTTACTATCTTCTATATAATTGCTATATTGTCCGCCTAGCGTTCCTTTTCTACCCTAAGGCTTATAGGAACCGCTAGGACTTTAACTAAGTAATCCTTATAGAGTACTTTTATGCCAATACGTTCTCCTAGCCTATCCCCTGCCCTTACGGCTTATTCCTTTACCTATTAGTCCTTTAAGGTGACTTTAATATCTCTGCTCTTAAGGTATTAGACTATAATAGCGTTATGGACCTCTTTATATATCTTTATAAGGACTTCTATTTCTAATTATCCCCTAAGCCCCTCTACTTATTCTATATTTAGTTATATTGTAATTATATACCTAGTTATTAACTTAAGGGGGGTAGGTTCCCTATACTATAAAAGCACAGCTACGGCGGCCTAGGTGCGGTTCGCCGGTAAAAAGGGGTTATGCTTATTTTTAATTTTACTTAGCTATTAGAGGATTTAATTAAGGGTTTGCTAGAGGGGCGCCTAAGGTTCGCTAGACTGGCGGAGCTATTTTACTAGCTGTATTAGTTTGTTATAGCTAACAGTTACTCCCCTATAATTTTAAATACTAAACACATCTAATAGGCTTTATATTTTATTAGATGCCTTTTTAATAGAGGTATTTCCGCTTTATAGTATAGTATTCGCCCGTCTTTGTTATAGAGGGCCATTGCTAGGCGTAGTTCTAGCGGTCGCGCGCGAGTGTGAGCCACCGTCGTTTGACGTGTGCCTCCCCTGCGATGTATGCATCTTAGGGGGATTCTCTAGGTGTTTTTCAGGGTTCTTTTGGTTGGTTTTGGTCTTTTTAGGCCAGGTGCAGCAAGAGCTCCTTTTTTTCCGCTGCGTTTTAGGTTAGTTAATATTAGGCGGGGTTAGCTAATACTAGGTAAGTTTACCTTATATCCGCTAAGCGGATATTATAACTATAGTAGCTAATATCTATTAAAATAACGCCCCCTTTTCCCCTTATACCCTATACCCCTAGTAAGCGCGGCCCAGGAACTAAATAGATTAATTAATTAATAATATTAATTACTTAGAAATATATACTAATGCTACTAACTATAGCGGATATTAAACGGTTATAGTAATAGCTTATAGCTAATATCTTATATTACTTATTAAGCAACTTATACGTAGGTTAAAGCTAGGTTTAAGCAAAGTTAGTAGGGAGTATAAAGCCATCTAGCTTATTATTATTGTTATAGAGATTAAGCTTATTAAACATAGTAGAAAGATTACTGTCTAGCTATAAATTAAACTTATTAAGGGCAGATTAATTAAGTTATTTAATACCTAGTTATAGTAGAGGCGGCGCTTTTATCTTTACTTGCTATACCTAATAGTGTTACGGCACCGTAACAAATCTAGTCAGGGGGCTCTCGCTTAAGCCTTGGCATATGTATATAGACGTGTCCTTTTCCACCTTCTGCTCCTCATCTTAATATCCGGGTCAATAGACTACCAATTATACAGGCTTGCATACGTTCTACGGCGCTCGTGCCTCGATTAACTAAGTCGCTGTGACATTATATTAAGATCCCTCAACCGATCGCAGGCTGTTGTATCCCAGGTTAAAGAAGCCCTGTGGCCTAGGGTAGTTAATGGGTGACGGAGCCCTACATACTAGCAGGCAAAGGAAGGAAGGAGAGCCTAACTTCTATAACAAAGAAGGCAGGAGATGTATACTCTAAGACAAAGCAAGGATCGTGCGAAGTCCTGTGGTGGCTAGGTATGGAATCCCTACACCGTGCAGGCACCCTTATTAAAGTCCTACACTATGTAGGCACCCCTCATGTTTCTCTTCTTTTTTCTTTTCTTTCTACTAAACGGCCGCCTATGCTATAGGGAAGCACGTGCCGAGACGGTAACCTCTTTCCGACCGTACGAACTCGACGACCGACCGAGCAACGCGTATATCTGTCAACNAAACGCGTGTGCCTACCTACCTACCTACCGATCGATCGACCGACCGACCGACCGACCGTACGTCTACGGACGCTTGCACCGTACTGCTACCTAAATAGTCCTTTTTAACAGACACTAAGCTACGTATACTGCGAGGAACGAAATCGGTTAATACTAAGACTAGTGCTATGCACTGGCTGCGATGAACGACCCTAACGGATACTAAGTTATACGAGCTTCGAGGAACGAAATTACTAGGACTATTAACGCTGGCATCACTCTGCTATTGACTACCGATCGTGCCGATATGCATACGATCTATATACTAGACAACAGTAGTGCCGCTATGCCTACTACGACCTGACTATAACTGTGCCGATACGCCTACAGTCCATTAACCGTACGATTGTGCCGTTACGCCTGCGATCCACGACTTCCGCTTGCATCGTACTGCTACAACAAACGACTGCCCTGCCACAGTCGACGAGACAATGATCGTGCCTCTACGCCTACNATCACTCGACCAATTGATAGCCCGAGCTCTACGTTCGACCTGCTATCACAAGACAACTAATAGACGAGCTCTGTGCTCGACCACTATCGTTACCGCCGCTAGTACCGTACTACTACCCGAACACAGCTGCTCCTGCCTGCAGCTAAACCTTAATTCGACCACTACTGCTCCTGCCCGCAGTACCACAATTGACTTCTGCTGCTACGCCCGCAGCACTACGATCGACCCTCGCTGCTCTGCCTGCAGCATTCCAACTGACCCTCGCTGCTCTGCCTGCAGCATTCCAACGGCCACTGGCTGCCCTGCCTGCAGCATCTCATAGACTACTGCTGCCCCACCTGCAGCAAATAACTACAACTGTATAAGAGGTAGAAGACAAGCACCTAAGGATAAAGCTTNAGGGCAAGCTTTTTTGAAGGGGGGGGTAATGTTACGGCACCGTAACAAATCTAGTCAGGGGGCTCTCGCTTAAGCCTTGGCATATATATATAGACGTGTCCTTTTCCACCTTCTGCTCCTCATCTTGATATCCGGGTCAATAGACTACCAATTGTACAGGCTTGCATACGTTCTACGGCGCTCGTGCCTCGATTGACTGAGTCGCTGTGACAAATAGCGGATAATAGAACCTTTGGTAATCGCATTAGTAAGTAATTAGATATCCGCTATAGGAGATTTAACAGTATATTAAGTAGACATCCGTTTACTAAATATAATCTTAAACTTTATATATAGTAGCCCTATATAATTAGTTATATAAATACTCTAACAGAAGAGTAAGTCTAGGTTAAATATTAAATTACTATAAGTATATATAAGCTGCTTTAGCTCCCTATTAAGTAGCTTATTATTAAGATCTATTAGGTAATAACTATCCTATTTACCGCGGATATTTACTAGACTATTTACTAGGATAGCTTACTAGAGCTTAGGGGAACAAATATTTATTAAAGTTAACTGGAAGAAACGTAATATCTCTAGTAGATAGTTCTTATTTTAACTATCTATAAAATAGATACAAATGTGGGGAAGCACGCGGCTAAGCAGGCCAATATCCGCAAGCTTAATGGCGTGCTTAAGGACCTTATACGTCTTTACCAGTTATAAAAAGCGGACATGCGTTAGAAACTCTACATTAGTAGGCTTAAAAAGTGTTTATAAGGATATAGCACTGCCAGCCTACTTAAGGTAACCCTTTTACCGTAGTTCCGTAGGCTAGCTAGCATAGTTAGCCGCCCAAGAGACTTCCTAACCGAAAACCGCTGTGCGGATATCCTTAACTATTGCTAATAGACGTTGCGGAGATAGGCTTTTAAGGTACCGCTTAATATCTATAGGCGACTTAGTATTACAAAACTCCTTAATCTAAGTATAGAGTAACGCTATAATATAAGCGTTAAAGCTATAGAGAATTAGCTCCTCTATATAATAAAACGGCGCGCGCTTAGCTGGGATATTTCTTTAACTTAGGTAGTTTATATAGGTATATAGCGTAGAGTACTCTTAGGCTAATTACTTGCTACTATAGTAATACCGTATAACTATATATAGGTAGTTTAGCTTTAGGTATTAAAGAGCTAAAATAGGTAGAGCCTAACGCAGGCTATTATAGGCGGATATTAACTTAGTACGTTCTCCCTAATATAACCAAATAAGCTTTACGGTCTTTTAATTACTATAGATTAGAAACAGTCGCTCCTTAAATACTTTATTAGTGCGTTATAAATTCATTTAATAGAGAAAAATATTATCTAGTATCTTATAGGTTTTAGATATAGAAGCCTCTCCAGTTATAATAGGTCTTAGGTTAAACCTAGACGTCCGCGTAGCGGGTATTATATTAATAAAAGGCATACGTAGATGTTTAAACTGTAGGTTTTTGCTAAGTAATATATTAAGGCCTAGGTACGCCTCTATAATAGCTTTATAAATTAAAGCTATTAAAATCTACTTTTATATCTCGTCTTATAAATTACCTAGAGCCTCTATAATATCTAAGAACTTAATTAGAATATCTATACAAAGCATACTCTGTCGAAGCCCACTATTAGGTATACTTATACTAAAGATAAGCTTGCCAGTCGTGCGCGAATAGAACATCCTAGTATCCCTAAGTATTTAATACTAAACTTATTAAAGGTAGTCGAAGTTATTATAGATAATAATAGTATTAGAAGCTGCACCTATTAAGCGGATTTTTACCTATATATAGGTTAGTATATACCTATACCGCGGAGATTATAGGCTAAACCTTAATTCCTAGGCTATCCGCTCCTTCTGCTGGTTTAAAGTAGTATAACCATTAATTAATTTAAGCCTATAGAGCACAGAAAGCACGCGGCGCTTAACGCCGTTAGCTTAGAGATATATTCCTAGCAGCTATAGGATATAGTTTGCGGAGTTTTATAAAAGGCTAAATATAAGCGTAGAAGCTATTAGAACCACACGGCCTTTATATAAAGAATATTTATATTAACCCTCTTAATATACTGTAATTATATACTCTAGTATAGGTGCGTAAGTCTTTACGGCTTAATAGTACTACCTAAGGTTAAGCTGCTTAATATCCGCATATTAGTTAAAGCTGCTAAATAGTAACTCTTTCTCCCTTAGCTCTTTAAGCTCTCCCTAAATAGTAAAAGTAATACTAGCACCTACTATACCGCGCTTCTCTATCTCTTTAATATAGATATTTAGGATATTAGCATCCTTTAGAAGTTTGTTAAGGAGCTCCCTTACTCTTTTTTTCTTTAGTGCCTTACGTAAACCTTTAGCTATTATAATCCATTTAAGCGCTAGGTCTTCTATAGACATCCGCTATAGCCTAAGACGGTTAATAATTACCCGGACCTTCTCTATAGCGGATATATTCTTAGCGGATATTGCGGATATTATAGGTATTTTATTAACTCCTGCTTCTTTATCCTCTTAGGGATCTATATAGTTTAGCAGTAGTAAGTAGGCTATTAAGGACCGCTATTAAGCTGCGGATAGCAATAGGGGAGATAACAGGGGAGATAATAGGGGAGATAATGGGGGTAGAATAAGACAGCTAATGCCCTTAGGCACTATATCCGCTATATTTCTTAATCCTCTAGCGGTATTAGTTAATAGAGAGGGTAGTTTATTATTAAAAGCTTAAGAAGACTGGCTCCTGCTAGACGAAATAGAGGGGTTTCTTTAACGCCTTTTAGATGCGCCTATAGCTAGCAGTTAGTTCTAGAAAATCCATTAATTAGAGAGCTGATTAAGGCAATTCTAATATAGGTATTAATAGGATAATAAACGTAGCGGTTGCTTACATTAATTTTATTAAAGTTAATAGTTTACCTTATATAAACAGACCGGCTTAGCTTCTAAAAGCTTGCCAAAGTGGCTTAGACTAAGAAACAGATAGATCGATCGAATAGGTTAGCTTACGGATATTCGATTATCCGCGCAGCGGATATTCATCGGTTTCTTGGTCTAAGCATACTAAGTTAACTAAAGCTCTATAAAAGCTCTGCATTAAGCTCTACCAAAGCCCTATAAAAGCTCTACACGAAGCTCTATACGAAGCTCTGCAAAAGCTCTACCAAAGGCTTTGCAGCACCTCTACCCACTTAGTATACTAGCCACGTAGTAAATGAAGCACGTAGTGCGCAGGGGGGTCTAAGGCCCTTAAAGCTCTGCTCGAAGCTCTACTCAAAGCTTTACTTAAAGCCCTATACGGAGCTCCAAAGCTCTACTAACACGCAGCACTAATATACTAGGAAGTCTTACAATCGTCTCGATAAACGTCTCTACAAACACCTCTACGACGGCTCTACAATTGCCTGTACAATCGTCCGTATAAACGGCTCTACAAACGGCTCTATAAACGTCTACACGATCGCCCGTACGAACACCCATACAATCGATTAATTAAACGTCCATACGATCAATCGATCAGACGCCTATATAATTAATTATATACCCGTATAAACGTCTCTACGAGTGTCTATAAACGTCTCTATGAAGGTTTACAATTGTCTATACAATCGTCCGTATAAACGTCCGTACAAACGCCTACACGAACGTCTACACAAACGCCTGCACGAACGCCTGCACGAACGCCTATACAAAGCTCTGCTTAAAGCTCTATACAAAGTCGTTTATAAGGCTTTTAAAAACAAGCCTAAATACAAGCTCTATCAAAGCTCTACATAAGGCTCTATTTGTCACGTAACTCGTATTGAGCTGTTCATTGATGAAATGGGTTGATTGATTGATGATCTTGACTTGATCGTTGATTGATGTCGATGTCTTGACCTAGGGCCCCTGGGGCCCTGAAGAGATTTACAATGCACGTGCACGTGACTCGTGCACGGACTACGCCTCCAGAGAATACAGATTATCTGACACTATTAAAGCTCTACAAAAGCTCTGCACAAACCTCCGTACGAAGCTCTGCAAAAGCTCTACTAAAAGCTCTACTAAAGCCTCTACTAAAGCCTCTGCAAGAGCTCTGCCCACGCAGTAAATGGAGCACGCAGCGCGCAGGGGGGTCCAAGGGGGTCTCCCCCTTAAGCTTAAAGTTCTACTCGGAGCTCTACTTAAAGTTCTACTCGGAGCTCTACTTAAAGTTCTACTCGGAGCTCTACTTAAAGCTTAATACGGAGCTCTAAAGCTCTGCTAACACGCAGTACTAATATACTAGGAAGGTTCTACAATTGGCCGTACGAACGTCCATACGATTAATTGCCGTACGATCGTCTCTACGAACGGCTCTACGAACGGCTCTATAAACGTCTACACAACCGCCCGTACGAACGCCAGTACAAACGCCCATATGAACGATCAATTAAACGTCCATATGATCAATCAATCAAACGTCTATACAATTGCCTATACGATCGTCTCTATAAACGTCTCTACGATTAATCGCCCGTACGAACGTCTACACGCCTACATATAGCCCTACCGAAGCTCTACACGAAGCTCTACCGAAGCTCTACACGAAGCTCTACACGAAGCTCTACACGAAGCTCTACACGAAGCTCTACACGAAGCTCTACACGAAGCTCTACACGAAGCTCTACCGAAGCTCTGCACGAAGCTCTACCAAAGCTCTACACGAAGCTCCACTAAAGCTCTACACAAAGCTCTACCGAAGCTCTACATAGAGCTCTGCAAAAGCTCTACGAAAGCTCTACACGAACCTCCATACAAAGCTCTACAAGAGCTCTACTAAACGCTCTACCAAAGCCTCTGCAAGAGCTCTGCCCACACAGTAAATAGAGCACGTAGTTCCAAGGGGGTCTCCCCCTTAAGCTCAAGGCTCTACCTAAAACTCTACTTAAAGCTTAATACAGAGCTCTAAAGCTCTACTAATATGCAGCACTAATATACTAGGAAGGCTCTATAATCGTCTACACAAACGGCTCTATAAACGGCTCTACGAATATCTACACGATCGCCCGTACGAACGCCTATATAGTTAGTCGATTAATCGATCAATTGCCTATATAAACACCTATACAATTAATCAATTAATCAACTAAACGCCCGTACGAACGTCCCTACAAACGGCTCTACAAATGGCTCTATGTATGGCTTTACGCACAGCTCTACAAACATCTATACAATTAATCAATTAATTAATTGCCCATACGAACGCCCGTACAAACGATCAATCAAACGCCTATACAATTGCCTATACAATCGTCTCTACAAATGTCTCTGCAATTAATCGCCAGAACAAATGGCTGCACGTCTATACGTCTACACGTCTACACGTGGCTCTGCGTAAGGCTCTACACGAAGCTCCGCACAAGGCTCTACTAAAGCTCTACATAAGGCTCTGCTAAAGCTCTGCACGAGGCTCTACTAAAGCTCTACACAAGGCTCTATTAAAGCTCTGCACAAGGCTCTGCCTAAAGCTTACCCCCTACTACGAAGCATAACGGAGGTATAGGATTTACGAAATAAATCCATACCTACTAGTATATGTTAATTAAGCTCTATACAATAAGTCTCTAAATTAAAGTTTTAGGTTAATTAATCGGCTTATTAATTATAAACTCGGGTCAAAATTTTCGTTGGGGGGTACTAACGATCCGCATATTATATAACGTGTTCCACCACTTAGTAAGCCACACTAGTCAGTAAGCCACCCCACCAAAAAAAGACACGTCTTTAATTAAATCAATTATGGCATTACAACATAACATTCAGAAGCTTTAAAAAGAAGGCAGAATGGCTCTTTTGATGTAGGCTATTTAGAATCAGCAGTTTTTAAGCTACTGACGAGCCGGACATCTATATAACGTTGATTAATTGACTCTCTACCGACGCGTCAACGGTATACTCCCCTAGGCGCTATCTAATGCTAAAAAACGAAAGCTACAGCTATCTAAGGAGTAGTTACTTATTTAGTGGATCCTAGAGCTTGACCAACGCGGATTTCCCCCCTAGATTATTGATATACAACAAATAGCAGACATATTACTCGCTACACGTGGCCAGAATCCTCCCCCTTAGCTAGTTAGCAAGAACTAGGTATTATAATTTATCAACGCTTAGCCAAAGCTTCAAACAAAGTGGAATTACAAATTCCACTTATAGCGCGCGAAATGCGAGGATCCAAAGATAATAGGCCCGTGGTTTAAGCTCGTGGAGGAGACGCGTTAGGCGTATAGCATACTTAATAAAGATACCTATAACTTTAACAAGACTAGATTTATAATAGGTGTAGCTGTAACTTTAAAGGTTATTACTAGCTCTGATACTATAGGCTATACAATTACTATACAGCCAGGTAATTGTAAGTAGGTAACAGCTATTAAAGCAGTTAACGCGACTAGGTAGTCCATCCCACCCTTTATCATCCTAGTAGGAAAGCTTTACTAGGTAGGCTGGTATCAAGGCCTACCTACTAACTAGATACTTGCTATTAGTGATAACGGCTAAACTATAGATAAGCTAGGGTATAAATGGATTTAGTATTTTAATAAGTATACGCAGTCTTATATAAAGGGAGTCTACCACCTTCTTATTCTTAATAGCCACGGTAGCCATATAACGCCTAAATTCAATTAATTCTGTACTGCTAATAAGATTATTACGCTTTATATGCCTACGCATACCTTATACCTCCTTTAGCCGCTTAATATAAGCTACTACTTTGCTCTTAAGCACGCGTACGGAGAAGAGGTACTTACTCTTGCCTACTAAGGAATCTACTATATTAATAAAAAAGAATTTCTATAGATATATAGAAAGGTACAACTATCTATCTTCTCAGATTAGAATATTAGAAGTGGATTTCTCACTACAGGCCTATTGCCGTACGATCCTTAGCGCGTCTTATCGTCGCTTTTAGTTTTAGAGACACCCTCTCTACTAGGTACAGCCAATGGCCTAGCACCTCAATGGACGTTAGAAATACTACATACTACTACTTAGCTAGAGCAGTAGGTAAGGCTTATATATAATCTCCTTCAGCGCCAGTCATAAAGCCCTAGTTAAGCAATTAATCAACTTATTAAAGGATGCGAGATAACGATATATTTAGCTGCTTTACTTATAAAGGAGAATTTAGAGCTTTGTATAGCAAATCAACGTTAAAAATAGAAGCAATAGTAGCGCCAAAGGTATATTATATAGGGAGGAGCTTTACAGGCCTAGGAGGGCCAGTGCTTAATTAAGACGTTAGATAATATACAGGTAGAGGAGGCTTAGAGAGAGGCTACTTAGGTACGCTAGCGCGCACCACTAACGTGCTCGAATTGCTATATATAAGGCTATAATAGGCGTTAATATACTAGTAACTAGAGAAGCTATAGGCTAGATTTTAATTTATTTTATTTTATTATAGTGGAATAATCATATAAAAACGTGTGTTGATTTTGGTGGGGTGGCTTACTAACTAGTGTGGCTTACTAAGTGGTGGAATACGTTACCTTGCGTATAGCTTATGTTAGCTACGCGTAGGTATATTACCTCCTTACGCCCTTAACCCTTACGATTGATTGTGTAACGTCTTGTAGACTCCTTAAATATATACGCTCTATAGCTACTACCTATGTTCCATAATATTACGTTGCGCCTTTTTACTACTAACGCTTAGCCTATAACTAATTCTATATCTTTATAATACTATAGATGCTACTAAAAGTAGTATATCTATAAATTACCTTACTTTATACTTTTAAGGAACCTATAATAGTAAGACAATATTCCTTATTAGCTACTATATTAAACCTAAAGAACAATCTAATACCTATACTTAACCTACGACGCCAATTAATCCTAGGAGAATTTAATTTATTACCTTTAGCCTTAACCCCTAAGGAGATAGACACTAATAATGTCTTATCTTTTATTAACTATATAACTACGGACAAGTAAATAAAAGGGCTATTACCTATTAAAATTAAAATATAAGACGCTAAGATATTTATAAAAATGGTAGCATAAGACCCTAATAAATACTACTGCCTTTTATAAAACTATTACCTAAAGCTTATATAAGCTAAAATATATACTGCCTAAGATCGCGATATTATTTAAGACCTATAAGCTTATAAGGCGCTCGCCGATAATATACGCTAAGAAACTAAAAATAACCTCCGTGTATCTAAACGCGACGTTTAATTGTTAAAGAAGAATAAGATTATACTAATTACTATAGTTATTAAAAAAAAAGGCATAATTAAATACCTATAATCTTAGCTTAATAGGCATATTCGTAATAACGCTAGATACCTCTTTACTATATATAACGCCACCTAAGTCTTTATACCCCTGGCAAATTTACCTACTTAATACTTAATAGAGGGTTAGCGCTAAGCAGCTTTACCTAATAGGAACCCCTACTAAAGCAGTAATAATAAAAGCTATAATAATTAAACCTAAACTACTACTATAGAGTCTAATATATGCTACCCTAATCCCCTAGTCTTTTAAGGAGACTGTAAGGAATATAGCTACTAGAAGATATAAATCCATAAAAAACTAACTTAGAGTACCTACCTTTTTCCTATAGAAGACACTAAAATTAGCTATATTATTAGGCAAATAAAGGGTATACTATTTAACAGACTCTTCGCCTAATAGGAGACAAGTAGCCCCTAAAAGTAGTAGTTTTACTAAGAAGTCCTTAACAATCTAGATATAATATATCGCGATTATAACCTACTAGCTACCAACTAAGCTAAACTATATACCCTAAAGATAAGCCCTACTAAATTATTTAATAAGTTTTATATTAAATTCTAGGAATATACCGGAGCCCTCGCCTAAGATAATATTAAAGACTAAGAGAATCTCCTTAAAAAAGTTACTTATTGCCTTAGTTACGCAGCCGCTAGCTATAACTACAATAATATTTATAAGATAGTAGCAGCCCTATAGAAGATTAAATAATAACTAAATTAGGTTACTACAGCTAACCTTTACTTAAAGACCTCTTTATAGAAGCTCTTTGGGCCTACTAAACCTATATATACTAAGCCACTGACGCCTACTACCTTAAGTACCACTAGAGCTAATATTAACCTCTTTATACCAACCTTTCTGTAAAAACTCCTAGATAAAGAGTATAAGCTACTTTAAAAACTAAGACCCTACTATAGATGCCGTTAAGAAGGCTATTATTATAATAACCTAAACTACCTAATAGCTAGGTTTAGTACTTACCGCCTAATACCTAACCTAATGCCCTAAATACTAAATATATTATTATACGCCACTACTATATAAGATAAAGATATAGTAATAGTAGTAAAATTAGATATAGAAGTGGAAAACGCTAAGTTTTAGCCCTAAGTCGCGGGTTGGGACGCCCTAATAATAGAGGGATCTCTATATTGGCCTACTTAATAAATAAATTAGTAAAAATAAATGGACGGAAATAGATAGTTTTACCTATAATAGAAACTACTGCTATAAAACAATATAAAAGCCGTTCTATAATTAAATATAAAGCTACTAACTAATTTATAGATACCTAACTTATATATACTTATAACCTACTTACCTTACCCCTTACTAAAGCCCGCGCCCTATAACTCGCTAATAGTAGTTATACCGTATAGAAGATTACCTATATAGTATAACTCTACTTAGATATAAATGGGCACTAGGAAGAGCTCTAGGCCTATATTATACTACTTACTAACTACCCTATTATCCTTAAAATAAGCTAGCTTAAATAATATAACCCTACTATTAACTAGGAAAAGAGAGAAGTAATCTTTAACTTTAAATACTATAGAGAGACTTACCTAGGATATAGCCTAGCCGCCTCTATTTACTTACTAGGATATTAACCTAAAAAACCCCTTATTATTCTACCTATAACTAACTACTACTATATAAGTACCGCGGCCTTCTACTATATAGCATATAGAAAAGGCTAGACCGTTATTATAGCTTCCTAATTATAACTATATAAGCTTAATAAAGAATAGGATTATATTCTCTATAGTAATAGGATAAACATAGTTAACCTTTTAGAAGATAACGCCCCTATAAAACTCCACGGACTTTTACCTTTAGACTTTAAGAAGTTTATAAAACTTAAAAAAGGACTTACTAANAAAGAACTNCGNNAGCTCCTCNNTAAGAGGTANTATAACTTTATTAANATATGCTTATAAAAGGGCGTAGATATACTCCCCCTATATTAACCTAATAACTATACTATTAATATTAAATAATGAAAAACGCTACCTTATAGGAGACCCTATTTAATATTAAAAGATAAACTTTTAGTTATAAGAAAGTATATTAACAAGCACCTTAATAAAGGGTTTATTTATCCTAGTATATTACTAATAGCCGCCCCTATTCTTCTTACTAAGAAGCTAAAAGGAGGTATTTAATTCTACGTTAACTATAGAGGACTTAACGCTATTATAATTAAAAATTAATACCTAGTACCGCTTATATAAAAGACCCTTAAGCGGCTTAGCTAAGCCAAAATCTATACTAAGCTTAATATTATTACCGCCTTTAATTATCTCTAAATATAGGAAGGTAATAAATGGAAAACCGCATTTATATCGTGCTTCGGCCAATTTAAATATACTATTATACCCTTTAGCGTATATAATGGCCTAAGTACCTTTTAAAGCTATATTAATAACACCTTACGGAACTACCTTAATAACTTCTACTTTGCGTACCTAGATGATATATTTATTTATAGCAATAACCCTTTTAAGTATACTAAACACGTTTAAAAGGTCCTATAGCGCCTTAGGGACGTAGGACTTTATATTAATTTAAAGAAATATAAATTCTTAATTATAGAAGTAAAATACCTTAAACTAATTGTTACTACTAAGGGTGTCCATATAGACCCTAAGAAGGTATATATAATTACTAAATAGTAAGCCCCTAACTATATTAAGGACGTATAAGCCTTTTTTGGTTTTATTAACTTCTATTAGAAATTTATATATAACTTCTTAGGCGTAGTAGTACTACTTATAGCAATAATATAAACAAAGGGCCTTTCTATAAAAGGAAGGAAAATGTACCTACGCTTTACCTAAACGCCTAAATGCGAGAAGGCGTTCTAAGACCTTAAAAATACCTTTACTAAAGTACCTATTTTAGCTTACTTTATACTAGGATAACAACTCTATCTTAAAACCGACTTCTTAGACCATGTTAACGCAAGCGTCCTCTTTTAGATAGGTAATAATAGTCTTCTTTACCTAGTTATATTTTACTTATCTAAGCTTATTATCGGTATACTCGCTTTATTAACGTACACGAATATCACTTATAGTAGTACGTATGCGGTGTTAAAGTTAGTAGTTAATAATGTCTAGAAATAGGGGTTTGCTCTAAGGTTAGATTAGCTAGTTTCGCTTTGTGGTCTTGTAACCACGTCACATAACTAACATTCCGACACTAGAGCAACTCTAAGAAGAAGGCTAATCTACACTCTAAGGCTAAGTCTGTTTCTAGACTATTTGTAGTATATACATAATAGCTAAAGATCTAATTAATACGCAATAGTTTCCACGCTCCTCTTATAGGTCCGTAATTGCATAACTAGTGTTACGGCTTATACCAATATCTCTAAACTAAAGCTTATAGAATGCTATATTACGGGAACACTAAGCTAAGGAAAAAAAGGAGAAGAATTGTTAGGGGTAGTAGGTTAACATATCGCGAGGGCCGCCAAGGCGCTAGTGGTAAGCGAGCCAATAGCAATTTTCTATCCCGGGGATAGAAAATCCTAATTAGCTAGTTAAATTTAGGGTCCGTAGAATATAGTAGGTGGCGTGCCCTAGCACCGTCACAACCCGGAAACCACCTTCTATTACTCCTTATGCTCCACCTAACCTACAGCCTATATATCAACTTGGTTCGTGTTAATAAGTCGCTATAGGGCAACGCAAGGCTTCCCCTTAGTCATCGCGTCCGCAGGGTTAGCTTCACTATTAATCTATTTAACCTCCGTAATCTACTAACGTTTATAGGCTTATTATAGGCATATTACATTAATCATTAATCGCTTTTCTTATGTAGTTCTAAGTTGTACAAGACAGTTATATAGCGACTTAGAATTGGTGCAAAGTATAAGTAGGAGGTTGATCTATAGAACCTTGTCTACCGTAGACTTAATGGCGACGGCGATATTAAAGCCGTAAGCTATTCCGTAGAGTTTAGAAGCTAGAACGCTTCTAGTAACTTTTTTATACTTAATTAAGCTCTAATAGATGATATTAGCCTTCTTAGTTGTGTTAGCTAGTATAATAACGTAGCCAACTTATAAAGAGAGGTCCTTGTTATTAGTAAAGGAAGTATCCGTAAAAACTAAGAGCTATAGGGTCTTAGCCTCTAATTTAATAAACTTAAGACCTCTATATAAGTTCTAAATCTGCTAACTTAGGCGCTTATTTAACTCCTTTACGTCTACCTTTTTAGGATTAGTTACCTAGGTAGCAAAGGATAAGTTAAATAAAGCCTTTGGTTAATAGACTAAGGCAATATAGGTTCCTCTGGCGCGTTAAGCGATATACTAGTTCTTTAGCGTAAGTAGGCTATATGTAATTCCTCTGGAGCTAGTACTATCTACTAGTATAGTATTGACTATACTAAGGTTCTTATACTGGCGCTTTTGCGTTAGCGTAATACTCTTATCTTATGCCAATTAAATAAGTCCTCCATTAAACTTAACTAGTGTATTAGTAGTTAGTTGCTCTTACTTCTTAGCTATAAATTTAGCCTTATATAGTTCACTTTATTTAGCCTTTATAAAGGTGTTATCTATAAGGAACAGCGTATTATTAGTCTGTAAGCCGATAATTCTAAAAGGTTTATTGCTGTAAAGTAAGCAAGGGTTGTATATAGACTGGTCCATTTATAGCTGATTAATATAGAATAAATAGTAGGTCTTAAACCAGTAGTTTCTAGCTTTAGGCACTCTATAAAGTAGCTTTATAACCTTTAAAACGGAGTCCTTATTAATTCCCAATTGTTTGTTTAGCTCGTATAGTAGTTATATATAGAACTCGCGGTTTAGGTTTATAGTAGACTAGACGTAGGCTTATAAGATATCTTAGAGGTAGAGTCGTGTCTATAGTAGCGTAGCAGCGATATAGAGAATTAGCCGCTGGCTAACTCGTTAAATTATTAGTAACTAAGTAAGGACTAGCTCTTTCTCTAAATCGTTATAGGCCTATACAATAAGTTATAATTTCTTAAAGGCTTTATTAGTTCCCTTATTCTTAATCTTATTAATAAACCGTAAATTAAAGAGTCTAACCCCCTTTAGCATATTGTGTAGCTTAATAATCTTAAAGACGCCTTTCTTAAGTAGGCCTATAACCTCCTTTTGCTATAAAGCGCTAAACTAGGTATTACCATCGTTCTATAAGTAAATAGTAGTGTCAGCCATATCTGCGGTATCATTGTCCTATAAGTAGATAGCGATATTAGCTATGTCTGCAATATTACCCATAAGGGCATCTATATCTATCATAGCGTCTATAACAGCCGTATCTGCGACGGCCGTAAGCAATAGGTATTTGCGGGGGCGACCTCTACCTCGCTTTAGCGGTAGCTGTGGTTTAGCTTTAGGTAACAGTTGAGGTTCAGCTAGTATAGGTACTAGTTCAGCTAATTTAACAGACTTTTGTGGTTCGACTAAGTCTTATAGGTCTAGTAGGTAAGATTTCACAACCGTAGAGCGGAAGGTCGTAGGCCTATTTGGTAGCTTTATAGTGCAGGTCTTACCGTTAACGGCAAGCAGTATATATAGCCCGTCCCAATAACCGCTTTGGCTAGTATTGCCTTCTCTCTAGACTAAAATAGGCGAACTAGGTGGGAGGCCGTAAATAGCGTTAGTTTGTTGTCCATTTCGCGTATTAAGAGCGTCAGCGATCTATCGTTTAGCTCGTAGCTTCTAGATTTCTACTATTACTTTCTTAACGGCCGCAGCTCGCTATATAACTGAAGGTAATGGTGCGTCCGATTTGACTATTTAGGGGTAGGCTCCAAAGACTAGGAGTGTAGGGACTAGGCCTTTTGGGCTAGCCGTGTCATTAATAGCTTTAAAAGCCATTTATAGGGCCATCTCCTTACTAATTTCAGGGATTTTAGATGTAATGATTTGGTAGGCTCGTCATAGCGGACTGTAGTAGCGCTCTACCATTCTAATGGAATTGTGTAATTTAACTAGAACTAACTTTATAGTTACTCCTATAGTAGCAGCATAGTGCTTAAACTCCTTACTAATAAAGTTCTTCCCAGCGTCTATGGTGATTAAGTCTGGTAGTTCTAAATAGCTGTTAATTTAGCACATTCGTAAAACGTCCTAAGTGTGCTTAGCGCTAATATCTCGTAGCTATCTACCAGTTTAAAATTAAGTTGCTTTATCGACTACGTATAGTAGGGGGAAGCCGCTAATATATATAACGTCGACAATGATATTATAGTTGAAATTAACGTCGTCTCGTAAGGTAAAGCGAAATCTACTTAGAGATCTGCTAAACTTCTAGCAGTAGTAGCAGAGTCTAGTTAGCTCTTCAATAGCAGATCTATTAGTATTATAGCCGTAGCCAGTCTTGTTAAAAAGCTTTTGCAGTTTATTAACTGATAGGTAACCAAATCAACGGTATAAACGTCGTAGCTCTACGTTAGTTAAGTAGCAAGGGTTCGCGTTAAAGGACTTAACTAGATAAGACTGTAAAGAGAAGCTCTATATAAGAAACGGGTGGCCAAACCGTCTAACTACTGGCACCTTTTTAGTGCGAGTAATAATAACGTCCTTTAGGTTATCATATTTAATATAGAGTCTATCTATATCTACTAAGCAAAGTAGGAAAGAAGTATCTGCTTTAACAGTATGGAATTATACCTTGCCTACGGGGCTGTTGACGTCTATAGTTTTGATAGACGTAGAGGCTCTAATTCTGAATTGGATAGTTACTTAGCCCTTAGTTAACGTGTTAAGACTTATAGACTTATTTACGGCCTGTAGGGCTTAGAATTAGCTATAGCTAGCCATAGACTTACGCGAAGTATCTATATCGATTATAATTCCCATAAAGACCGTTAAGGTATATCGTGACGCTATAGTTATGGTCGTATTACAGGCAAATAGGTTAGTCTCCGTGTAAGGTTTTGTGGTAGACTCTATAGTAAGTTCTAAAGCCGTAAGTAGGTATATATAAGCCTTATTAGCTAGCTCTACGCTTATAGAGGTTACTTCCTCTATAGTAAGTATTCTAAAGGTGGTAATATAGGCAGAACTATTATTAGGTTCTCCGGCATTGCTTCTAGAGTTATTAGCGTCTTATATATAGGCTTTAAAGTCTAAGTTATCCTCTTTATTTCTTTCGCAGGCGGTAACATATTGTTTAAAGTAGTTATTAAAGTTGCCCTTATTGCGGCCCTTAATATTAATAAAACGTCTCTTATAGTCGTCTCTGGATTAATTACGCTCCTCCTCTATATATTTCTATAAATGGCAGTCCTCCTTCTTACAGACGTAGCACTTAGTCTTTAGTCTGCCGTTAGTTCTATAGGGGCGATTGCTACCGTAGCGATTGGTGTTTCGGTCTTAATTTTGGTTATTTTAATAGTAACATTAATCCGTAAAAAAGGCTTAGTAAGACAATCTTATTAAGGCCTATAGGGGGTGTTCTTTTTCCTACGTAATAATAGAGGATTGTAGCTTACTAATTAACTAAGAGAGGTCTTCTAAAGGGTTAGAGACAGCGATATAGTATACTGGCACTCCCTAGCAAGTAGTAACCAACTTATTTATAAGAATGCAGTTTGTATAAAAGTCTAGGTGTAGTCTATAACGTTACTTTAGCAGTTTATCTATAAGCAGTTAGAAGTTCTAATAAATTAACTTATTAGGGTTCTCGTCTATAACTCCTTAGAGGGTTATACTGTTCCACTCTATAAGGTTCTTACGGTAGTATTCTAGCCCTTTAAAGAACTGTTATATATGGTTACAGGCTTCCGTAAAAGGTCTCAACTTAAGGTTACTATTATAGTAGTGGTCCTAAGTAAGCCCTTTCAGCATACTAGGGAATGCCACTACGTAGCCTTCTAGTGGTAAGCTAGATCTCTTATAGATATTATAGAAGATAGTCAGCTTAAAGTTAAAGCTGTCATTAACTCCATCGTACTTTTAGTCGTCTGTATAGATCTTTATAATTATAGCTACCTCCTTACTGTATCTAGGTCCTTGCTCCACACTAGGCACGGCTAGTTTAGGTGGTGTATATATATATAGCTGCTGCGGCTGCTGCTCTCTTATCTATAGCAGTTGGTCAATAAGAGCGTGGATTTGGTTATAATTGGAGGATTAAGGACCGGGAGGGGTAGTAGGGGTAGTAGGGGTAGCAATCGGAGTAGCTGGTGGTGCAGCAACCGGAGTAGCTAGTAGTACAGCAGCTAGGATGGCTGGTGGAGTTAGTAGAGTAGCTAGTAGTAGGGCTAGAGATGTAGCAAGCTTATCTAAGGTCGAATTAAGTCAGTCTTGCAGAGTTATTGTAATTATTAGTTTTACCTCTACAAGGGCCGCGATAAGCTCCTTATCTGTCCATTTATAAAACTCTTTTTTATTAACAACGTCCATTAGCACCTTGCCAAGGGAGTATCTCTTATCTTACTTAACAACATATACTCCTCTCTTAACTAGGTATTAACGGATTCCCATTCTAGTATTAGATTGTACTCGTTTAAAGGTCTCTAGCGTAAAGTTCTTAAAGTCTTCCTAAAACACCGTCTATAATACAAAGTCTATAAGGTTAGATCGTATATATAGGTGCATCTTGGTCTCTACATACTCCGTTAGGTCGTTATCCGTAGCCGTCTCCAAGTTAATTCCGTAGCCGTATTTAGTAATTCTTTCCTTCTAGTTAATTTCTATATTGTCGTGTCTTTGTGTATAAGGGTAGGTATAAGGGTAGTCGTCGGTTTAAAGAAGTTAAGGTTTAAGGTAAGGATATAAAGGTATATATATGTCCTATCGACAAATCTACAGTTCTTGGAAACTGTAGACAATTCTTAGCAAAGATACGGTCCTCTAGGCGATCTAACGCGTCAACAGTTAAGCTAATACGTGGTTTCGAGCTTTAAGGATAACGTAGCTCTCTCTAAGTAAAGATACAATTCTCTAGGCGATCTAACGCATCAGCAAGCTAATACGTGGTCTCGAGCTTCAAGGGTAACGTAGTTTTCTCCTTTAACTAAAATAGGGCGATAGCTCTGCGATCTAACGCGTTAGTAGTTAAGCTAATGCGTAGTTTCGAGCTTTGCTATTACGTATTTCCTAATCTGTACGTCTACTAATTAGTGTCAGTATACTCGCTTTATCAACGTACACAAATATCACTTATAGTGGTATGTATGCGGTATTAAAGTTAGTAGTTAATGATGTCTAGAAATAGGGGTTTGCTCCAAGGTCAGATTAGCTAGTCTCGCTTCGTGGTCTTATAACCATATCACATAACTAACATTCCGACACTTATACTATAAGAGTATAACTATAAGATCTATAATAAAGAACTTCTTATAATTATATAAGCGTTTAAAGAATTCTAACTAGAACTCTCCTTAGTAAAGCCTAATTAGCTAATTAAAGTCCTTACGGATTATTATAACCTTAAGTACTTTATAACTATAAAGTAGCTAAATTAACGCTAAGTATATTAGAACAAGTTTCTCTCTAATTTTAACTTTAAAATTATATATAGATTAGAAGTATAAGGTACTAAACCTAATAGCCTAATACGTCGCTTATAAGACCTTCCTTAGTCTAAAAATAACCCCTATAATTAGTTCCAATAATAAATAATTCTAAAAGTATAAAATTTAGCCCTAGGTATACTACCTATAATAGAGCTAACTATACCTTAGCTTTATACTACAGAACTAGAGTTACCTCCTAAAATTAATAAGCTTATTACTATAGCATATAATACCTCTATTAACCTATTACTATATTAACTTATTACCGCAAAGACCGCTAGCGCCTATACGCTACCTACTAACCTCTAAAGCTTAGGCTAGATTAATATAACAGCCTTAGAAGTAAAAGAGAATAGGCTCTATTATAGAGGTCGCCTATTTATCCCTAACTTAGAAAATTTATAACGGCAATTAATCTAAATAGCCTATAACCTCTAATTAAGCGGCTACCTAGGTAGAGGAGAAACCTATAAGCTTCTTAACCGATACTACTTTTAGCTAAAAATAATAGACTTAATTAAACACTTTATAGGCGCCTACTATAGTTATAAGCGCGCTAAGGCCTTTAATATAAAGTACTAAGGACTGCTGCACCCTTTATTAGTACCTATATAATAATAGGCAGATATCGCTATAGATTTTATTATTAACCTACTACCCTATAAACGATACGGCCGTACCTATAAGAATATCCTTATAATAATATACCGACTTATAAAAGAGCGCCACTACGTCCTAACTAAAGGCGTAGCTATTAGTAACGTTACTAATGCCTTCCTCTATAAAGTTTACTAACTATATAGGTTACTTAACTCAATTACGTCCAACTAAGGTATATAATTTAACTCCGATATATAGAGACAAATCTACTAACGCCTTAGCATCTTCGTTAAGATATCTATATCCTTTTATTATAAAACTGCTGGGTAACTGGAAAACGCTAATACTAGTATAAAAGCGTACCTATAATAGGTAGTCGCCTATAGTTAAGATAACTAGGTAGATTACCTCCTACTAGGTAAATTTATAGTAAATAACTACGTCTTAACTACTATAGGACTTACCCCATTCTTTGTAAATAAGGGTTATTACCCTTAATCTAGCATAGAGCCACTAGAACCTATTAATAAGAAACTACTATATAGAAAACGCCTTAAGATGCTACTTGCCGACTAGTATATAGACTATATAAAAAATCTACTTAACTACTATAAGGGAGAAATGGCCTGGGCTTAAGTAAAGTAGGCCTACTTTACTAACTTCTATAGAACGCCACCACCGGAGATGCGTATTAGCGACTAGGTATAGCTAAATATACATAATATCTCTATATAGAGGCCTATAAAGTTACTTAATTATAAAAACCTTAGCCCCTATCTAATTAAATAAGTTATTAATAGGGGAGCCGTATATAAGCTAGAACTCCTACCTACCCTAACCACCCGTAGGATATAGCCTATATTTTACCTATAGCTACTACACCTTTATTAGCCTAACCCTTTACTAGGGTAGATATAGCCTAAACCCCTATTAGTACTAATTTAAGATAAGAATAAAGATAAGAACTATAAGGAGTAGACCATTAAACGAATTATTAACTCTAAATACTTTAGTAAAGGTAGAGGATAACGGCTCTACTATAGAGTTATATATATAGGATTTAATATAGATTAGCCAGAATAGTAACTATAGGAAGACTTTAAAAATGCAAAGAATCTAATTAGCGACTTTTATTACGCGAACCTATAGAAACTAGGCCTAAGTAGAGATTTTATACTTAATCCTCTATAGGAGCCCTTATAGAGTTAAACCGTTATATATTACTATATAAGGGCAAATTGCCATTAGATTGCGGTAAAGTGCGATTATATAACCGGAATATTATTAAGATATCCAGGAACTTTAACCGGCGGTTAAAGTTATCTAATTAGTCGGATTCTTAAATGCCAAGTCTTATTATATAACGTTATTTTAAACCTTTAGTAATACCCCCCTTTCTTCTTTTCTATACCTTAAGTGTCCCTTTTATATATATATAGTAACCACAGCGTCACCGGAGCTCCGCCTTTATAAAAGGGGGGGTAGTATTATAGAACCCTACCGCAGGGGCCTCTATAGGAGAGCCCTGTGCTCTTATATACACCTTACGTATAGCTTATATTAGTTACGCGTAGGTATATTACCTTCTTACGCCCTTAACCCTTACAATCAATCACGCAATGTCTTATAGACTCCTTAAATATATATACTCTATAGCTACTACCTATATTCCGTAACATCTATAATAAAGAAATACTAGCTATTATCTCTAGCTTTTAGTACTAGCGTATATAGCTAAAGGGGACCCCTAAGCCAATTAAGGTAGTTTTAGATTATAAAGCCCTAAAATGCTTTATAATAACTAAGGCCCTTATAGCCCAGTAGGTATAATAGGCGGATACCTTATCTTAGTTTAACTTCTTAATTATATATAGATTAGGCACTATAAACTATATAGATACTTTTATAAGGCGTAAGCAAGACCTGAATAACTAGATAGCTATAAAGATCTTATTATAGACCTGCACGCTACTACAACTAAAATACCTTAACTCCTAGATATAGGCAGAACTAAGTATAGACTTTTTAGGCGTTAAAATATATCTTATTAACTCCTCTAAACTTAACCTTATTAATAAACTACTATAGGCTAACTAAATAACCTCCTCTTTATAGGAGTAATATAAAAAGGCAAAGAATATTACTAGCCTATAGTCCCTTAAAAACGGACCACTTAAGCACTAGGAATAGCTAATAGTAGTTAAGGAATAGAACTTATAAACCTAGCTTATTACCAAAGCTTATACCTAGGTCTCTATAGCCTACCCTAAAAAAAATAAAACCTGTAAGATTATTAGTGACCGCTACTACTAGCCTAGAATAGTTATAAATATTAACCGTTATATACAGAACTATAACAGCTGCTATAGATCTATAATCCTATAAGATAAGACCCTAGGACTATTAAAACTACTCCTAATACTAGAACGCCCCTAGTAATATATCTTTATAGACTTTTATAAGCTACCTATAAACCGTAACAGATATAATATAGTTATAATTCTAGTTAACTACTTTAGCAAGCGCCCGTTCTTAATCCTATATTATAAAAATATTAATACTAAAGAAGCGGCCTAACTATATATCTATTATATCTACTAAATCTATAGACCACTAGATACTATTATATCTAATTATAAGCTATAATTTATATTAGCTTTCTGGAATAAGTTTACCCAAATCTTAAGCATTAAGCTAAAGTTTTCTACCATATACTACCCCTAGATAGATAGTTAGATGGAAATTGTAAATTAATACTTAGATTAGAGACTTTAGCCCTTTATTAACTACTTTTAAAATAACTAGGCTAAACTACTACCCCTAATAGACTATACCCAAGTAACCCTACTCTATAACTCTATAGGATTTACCCCTATTTAACTAGAAATGAGTTACTTACCCTATATAAGCTTTAACTAAAAAAGACCAAAAGGACCCTAGACCGTACGCGAAAAACTATCTTATAAGGAGGCACGGCAGTACGCTAAGCGCTTAGAGAAAGCCTAGACGGTAGCCTATACAAATCTAGAAAAGGCCTAGAAATTAATATAATAATAGGCAAATAAGTATAGGCGAGAGCCTAACTTTATTATAGGAGATATAGTCTAGGTTATAACAAAGAACTAAAAAATAGAACGACCTAGCTGTAAACTAGACCATTAGATAGTAGGACTATATAAGGTTCTTAAAAAGATAGGTAATATATATAAAGTAAAGCTCCCAGATTTAACTAAAGTTTACCCTATTTTCTCTTTGGATAAACTACGGAAAGCTATAAACAACCTATTACCTAGATAAAAGAATAAACCTCCCCTACTAATCTAAGTTAATAGCGACAATAAATAGGAAATTAAAGAAATACTAGCCTATAAGCTTATAAGGGGAACGTTAAAATATCGTGTTAATTGGAAGGGGATAACTTAGACCCCACTTAGTACCCTATATAGAACTTTTTAGGTGTCCTATAAGCTTTAAAAGTTTTATAGTTATTACCCTAATAAACCTAAACCCCTAAATTCCCTTAATAAGTAAATAGAGTACTAGAATAGCGAAGATAATAAGCTGCCTATTAAGTATAAAGATAAGAATACCCTATAGATATAATACGGACGTATAAAGCCTAAGGGCAGGCTTTTTTAAAGGGGGGGGGGGTAATATTACGGCGCTGGTGGAAACTAGTAGATTATAGCTAATAAATATCGATAGATTATAGCGGATAGTTGTAAATAGTTTTACATAGTTTTAAATAGGTGCCGTTATATAACCAGATAATTATATATAACGTTAAGTGGCACTACCCTTTATTTCCTTTTCTTTCTTTAACTTTAGATCCTTATTTATAAACTACTAATTATATAGGCTTACGCGTCCCTCTTGCCGTACTTATGCTTTAATTAACTAAGTCGCTAACACTTATTGGCGTAGGCATAAATAATATTACTTAGATGTTCTCTATAAGTAGGGGCCTATAAATAGCAGTAAAGTAGCTTATAGACTAAGGAATTCTTTAGTAGCTTTAAATAGTATATAAGATCTAATAGAAGGACACTAAAGAATACGCCCTATTTTAGCCCCTAAATAACTAAACACCTTAGCGGTATACTAGTAAATTGCCAGACCCTTTTATTACCTCCTATTAGATCTTTTAATATACTTAAAAAGTATAATATATAAAGCAGACTAAAGATATAAGTATATACTAGCTAGATAAAGGCGGAGTACATAGAACTAGCTATTAGCGACTCAGTCAATTAAGGCACAAGCACGGCAAAAGGGTCGCGCAAGCCTGTACAATTGGATTGTCTATAAACGAGGATCCAAAGCTAGAGAAAGGAAAGGAGATGGAGGGCGGAGCCGCTCGACGTTATATACAATCCTCTGGTCACGTGACGGCAATTGTCCGCTATAATCCACCGATATCCACCAACCACAATCCACCAGTTTCCACCAGCGCCGTAACACTAGCTAAAAGGAAACACTTAGGTTTTTCCCCTTATAGGGCTTTTCCCTATATCGAAAGGTAATAGCCTCTTTAATATTAGGCGTAATTAGTTAAGGCCTATAAGGAGAGGCATTTATAAGAACTAGGTAGGCAGCTCTAAAGTCTCTTGTATTATTACACAGATTATATATTGTTCTTCGAGTAATATTAGTATATTGCTAGGCGATTTAATTTGGATTGGCGTCTGCAAAATATTCATTTTCTATCAGAGAAATAATATCAGATGCGACGCGTTTGGGCATGACGACGAGACGTAATTTTGTGGTAGATTCGACTTATAACACCATGAGATTAATAGGCCAGTACTATTTCTGAAATACATAAACTTGCCAGAGGCGTAGTATAGAATATTTGGTAGATACGTGATATCGTAATTTGGTGTGTGGGCGCCAAGACATTTCGTGCAAATACTTATGCACGCTCTGGAAAAACCGCTCTATTTCAGCTAAATCCAACATTCGGTATTCCGACACCGAATGTCTTACCCATGCCGCGCCTTACGCTCGCCGATGAGGGCGTGCCTTGCGTCGGCCCCTGCGTTGCCATGTATTTGAATATGTACCCGAGGTAACAACAGCCGTCGTCTTTCCCTTACGTTTCTTCCATGTTTTGCAAGGCTTTTTCTTCTTATTTACAACTTAAGCTTTCATCATGTTGTTTGCTTTCCTCTTCGCCACTATTTCCTTTGCCCCTACCCTCGTTAAGGGCTCTGCCACCACACGGGATTGGTTATCCTTGAATAAGACAATAGGAAATCGTCTCAAAGCGGTTACTCCTTTGGCTCTTCCATGCTTCTCTCAAGAAAATGGCCATGCCATCCAGCGGAACCCACAGGCTTGCAGTGACATCCAAGCCCACTACACGGATCCAAAATACCGCGTGGACCAGTTTCCAGCGTATATATTCCCTCAATCAGAAATCTGCGCCCCATATCTCAGTCAGCAATGCCTGCTCGACCCCACTAATCCCGAAAACGCTGCCGCCTATACAAACGTGTCTTGCAACCAAGGTGGTCTCCCTTCCTATTACATCCAAGTTGAGAGTGCCCAAGACGTGAAAGCTGCGTTCACCTTTGCGGCTACCACGAAGACGAGCATCTCCATCAAGAACAGCGGCCATGACTACAATGGACGTAGCAGCGGTCCAGGAACCCTGGCTCTATGGACGCGGAAATTGCAGAACATGACATATAACAAGTCCTTCGTGCCGAACGGCTGCAGGGGCCAAGTCGGCATCGCAGCCATCACCACAGGAGCCGGCGTGAACTTCGACCAGGTATACGCATTCGCAGACGCGAGCGGAGTCACGTTCCTCGGCGGATCAGGCCCCACCGTCGGGGCATCCGGCGGCTGGGTTATGACCGGCGGGCACAGCGTCCTGTCCCGCGTCTACGGCCTCGGCATCGACCGTGTGCTGGAATTCGAGGTGGTCACTCCTGACGGCCAACATCGCATTGCAAATTCCTGCCAGAATAAGGATCTCTTCTGGGCGCTGCGCGGCGGAGGCGGCAGCACCTTCGGCGTCGTCCTCTCCACCACCCATCGAGTCGAGCCCGCAACTCCCCTCTCCGTAGCCTTCATCGAAATTCCCTCAACTAGCCCGCCCTCGGTTCAGACCGCCTTTTCCAATTTAATGATTAACTCTACACTCAAATTGGCCAGCCAAGGCTGGGGTGGCTTCCGAGGCTCCGGTGTCTCCATCATAGCCACTCCGCTCCTCTCGCTATCCGCAGCTCAGTCCTCCGTGGCCGACCTTGTCGCCCTTGCCACTGCCAACGGCGGCTCCGCAACCGTCGAGTCCCTTCCGACTTTCTACGCGATGTACACAAAGTACATTGCCTCTACTGCGCAGTCCGGGGGAACTATGCTCTTCAACCACAACTGGCTCATCCCATCGCGGCTCTTCACCACTGCCGGAGGGCGCCAGCAGCTGCGCGATCACATGGACTGGATGTCCAGCGTGGGACTGGCGCCTGGCTTTCTGGACACAACACCCTACCTTTACAGCGGTAATGGTAGCTCCAAAGCAAAGGCATACGCCTACGGCCCGCCAAGCTCCGTTTCTTCAACGGAGGCTTGGCGCAACAGCGCTATAATACTGATCACGACAGCCTCGTGGTCGTATAATGCGTCGGTGGAGGATAAGGAGAAGCTAGCTAGGACATTGGTTGAGGCGAGTGATAGGGCGAAGGTGCTAGCGCCAGAGGGAGGCGCTTATGCGAACGAGGCGCATCCGTGGGTGAATGATTGGCAAGAGGCATTTTGGGGTAGGAATTATAGGGAGCTAGTTCGGTTGAAGCAGAAGTGGGATTCGAAGTACTTATTACGGTGTTGGCACTGTGTAGGGAGTGAATTCGGGGATTCACCTGAGGTCGTAGGAGGAAGTTGTTTAAGTCAGCTGCTGTAAATATGAGCTGTTTTAGAGGCCGTTCCTTTCTAAACTTTCATGTTGTATATTTTTACCTTTTCCTCTCTTCTATTTTTTTTTCGGCTAGAATAGGTAGCTAGGGAAGATGTTGTATTATAGACAGATACGCTATTTTCTTTACTAGAAGATCTTTTAGCGACCTTCTACCTCCTAAATAATCTATTAAATATAAACTACTTAAATGATATAAATTGCACTACTAAATATATCTAGTTTTGTAAATGCTATTGCTAGTAAAATAGAGATATAATACTATACTGTATAGTTGGCGTAGCTTTACTACCTAGTAAATAGGAGGGATACTTCGCAATTGCATCTATAGGTATTATACGATTATTAAGAACGTTTATAACGTTGTTCTTTAATACTATAGTAATATTTAGGTATAATTTAACCTATATACGTTAAAAATTAATGTCTTAATTGCCTTCCCCTAGCTACGTAATTAGTTTTTATAAGGAAGTAATAGCTAGATAGCTTATACGCGTATTTCCTTCCTTTTAAATTACGCTATTATAATAGAGTTATATTAGTAATGTTACAGCTATATACTAAAAGGGTATTAAAAGTTAAAGTATAAAAATACCTTACTTATTAAGCTTAATCCTTTTCCTTAATACTCTATTTCCTATTATTAACCTTTATTTAATCTTAGATATATCTTTAATATATTATTAAGATTTTCTTCTTTTCTATTATTATTTTAATATACCTCTTTATTCTCTTACTAATTGCTCTTTTAAGCTAATTCCTTAGTATATTCTGTTACAGCGCTAGTGGAAACTAGTGGGTTGTGACTGGTGGAAACTGGTAGATTGTAACTAGTGGATATCGGTGGATTGTGGCGGACAATCGCAGACAGTTTTAGACAATTGCTGTTACATGACCAGAGGATTGTATATAACGTCGAGCGGCGCCACCCTCCGCCTCCTTTCCTTTCTCTAGCTTTGGATCCTCGTTTATAGACTACCAATCGTATAGGCTTGCGCGTCCCTCTTGCCGTGCTCGTGCCTTAATTGACTAAGTGTCACGGAGTGAGTACAAGCGACGATAATATATAGCAAAGTAGATATTATTAAGCTATGTACATGAACTATGTGATGAGATTAAGACGTTGCGTAAGGAAAGAAGGTAGGAAAACGGGAAGAAAGGGTACATATTGTTGACTTGGTTGCTTGGTTAATACGTACACAGAGCAGAATAGGATTCGCGTCGTGGTCCTAGCAGAACTTGGCAGGATTTGGTGGAACTCGGTGGAATATGGCAGAATTTAGTGGAACTTGGCGGAATATGGCAGAATACGGCAGATTGCCGTTAGGTTGCCATAGATCGCGGCAAATTGCGGTCTCGTAGTTGGTGGAAACAGGTGGGCGTGTATAAGGTGTCACGGGGGTGTCCCGTAACCCTAAGTTGCTAATATAAGGTCCGCGATATATCGTCCATATATCACCCCCCCCCCCTTAAGTAGTGGCCCCTACTTTTTAGACGCGCCTTTAAGGCCTAGGTTAGTACTAGGTTAGTATAAAGGGCCTTAGCGCGTCTTTAACCTCACCGTTACCTTAAAAATCCGTTCTCCAACCCTTTTCTATTCTTATACCTAGGCTAGCTTATATAGGGCTACTAATTTTATATAAAAGGCCTATTGTAATTGTAATTGTATAATATAGAGCCCTCTTCTTTTTCTCCTTTAATATTTACGCGGTTAGTAGCTTTATTTACCCGCGTCGCGCTTATACGTCTTTTTCTTACCTTTTACGGATATAGAATCTTTTAGGGGTCTCCTTACCCTATGGTCCACTTTATAGTTAAAAAAAGCCCCTCTAGCCTCCTCCTCCTCCTATAGCCTCTAAAGCGAATTTAAGGCCTAGATAGCGCTTAAAGAATATAATAAGGGCGTATAAGCTAAAGTAGAAAGGGTAGGAAGACTAGTATATAAGATTAAAAGGCAATAAAGTCGTGGGGTAGGGTCGTTTAGGCGTAGTCTATTAGGGGTAGTAGTTTAGCCTAGTTATCTTAAAAGTAGTTAATAAAGGGCCAAAGTCTCTGGTCTAAGTATTAATTTATAACTTCTATCTAACTATTTATTTAGGGGTGGTATGCTATAGAAAGCTTTAGCTTAATACCTAAGATTTAGGTAAACTTATTCTAGAAAGCTAATACAAATTACGGCCTATAATTGGATATAATAGTATTAGGTAGTCTATAGATTTAGTAGACGTAATATATATATAGTTAGGCCGCCCCTTTAGCATTAATATTCTTATAACAGGTGATTAAAAATAGGCACTTACTAAAGCGGTTAACTAGAATTATAACTATATTATATCTATTACGGTCTATAGGCAGCTTATAAAGGTCTATAAAAATATACTACTATAGGCGTTCTAGTATTAGGAGTAGTTTTAATAGTCCTAGGGTTTTATATCGTAGGATTATAAATCTACGGTAGCTGTTGCAGTTCCATATATAACGGTCGACGTCTATAACTATTCTAAGCTAATAGTAGCGGTTGCTAATAATCCTACGGGTGTTATTTTTTCTAGGGTAAGCCGTAAAGACCTAGGCATATGCTTTGGCAATAAGCCAAGTCTATAAGTCCTATTTCTTTACTACTACTAGCTATACCTAGTGCTTAAGCAGTCTATTTTTAAGGGACTATAAGCTAGTAATATCTTTTACCTTTTTACGGTACTTCTGTAGAGAAGGGGCTATATAGTTTGCCTATAGTGGTTTATTAATAAGTTAAGTTCTAGGGAGTTAATAGGGTATATCTTGGCTTTTAAAGATTTTATACTTAGTTCTGCCTATATCTAAGGGTTAAGGTACCCCAGTTATAATAGCGTCTAGGTCTTATTTACGCCTTATAAAAGCGTCTGTACGGTTTATAGCGCCTAGTCTATATATAATTAAGAAGTTAAACTAAAATAGAATATCCGCCTAGCGCTACTAGGCTATAAGGGCCCTAGTTATTATAAAGTATTCTAGGGCCTTATAATCTAAAACTACCTTAATTGGCTTAGGGGTTCCCTTTAGCTATATACGCCAGTGCTAAAAGCTAGAGGTAATAGCTAGCATTTCTTTATTATAGATATAGTAGTTTAGCTTAGCATCTATTATAGTCTTTAAATAGTATATAATAGGGTACTATTCTCCATCCGGTTACTTCTAGAAAAAAACACTAGCTATTATACTATTTAAGGTATTAGTTTCTAGCATTAAGGGCCATTTTAGGTTAAAATAGATAAGTAAGGGAGTCAATACTAGCCGTTTTTTAAGCTTATTAAAGGCCTGCCTATATATAGTGTTAAAGTAAAAGGGCTAGTCTTTTTTAGTAAGACGGTTAAAAGGCTAGGCAATCCTACTATAGTTCTTAATAAAGCGTTAGTAGAAGTTATAAAAACCTAAAAATAATTATACCCCCTTTATAGTCCATAGGGGTGCCCACTAGGTTGGCTTTAATTCTATCTATACTAATAATAAAACTTAGGTACTTTATACGCTTAATACTAAACTCTAACATCTTAATATTAACTAAGAGGCTAGCCTCGCGGAGCCATTATAGGACTTTATAGACGTGCTCCTTATATTCTAGCTTATTCTTAGAGTAGATTATAATATTATCTAAATAGGCCATATAGAAGTCGGAAGGTAGTTAAAGAGTATATAATTTATATACCGCTAGTATATAGCTAGTCCGTTAGTTAGTCTAAAAAGGAGTATCTTATATTTATATATTCCGTAATAGGTCTAAAATATAATAAAATCTTTAAACTTAGGGTCTATTTTAATTTAGTAGAAGGCCTAGCGGATATTAAGCTTTATAAAGACCTTAGCTCTACTTATTTAGGCTAAAGTCTTATTAAGTAGGGGCAGCGGATAGCGGTCCTTATAGGTTATATTATTTAGCTTATAATAGTTAATATAGAAGCGGAGTCCTCTATTTAACTTTTTAATAAAGAGAATAGGTAAGGTAAAAGGGGCTTAGCTAGGCTTAATAAAGCCCTTATTTAGGTTATTAATAAGATACTACTTTAGAGCCTATAATTTAGTAATAAACTACTTATAGAGGGGGCTAAAGCTAGGCGTGTTTTTCTTACCCTGCTTAATCTCGATTTTATAATTATATAGTTAGTAAGGTAAAAGTATATTAGACGCTACTTTAGAAAATATCTTCTTAAATTTATAGTATTAATAGGGCAGCTTTTATTCTACTAGTTCCTTATCTATAAGCTTACTTTCTTATCCACTAAACTTACTTTCCTTTTTCTTAATTATTTAATTAATTTTTATATAAGCTAGTTATAAAGGCGGCAGTATTAGGCTAAACTAAGTTTTAGTAAAATCCTACGGCACTAATATAGTAAATATTAACTGGTAAAAGGTCCGCTAGTTTCTTTATAAATATCTATTAGGTTATATTTTGCGGTATAGGGTTTATAGTCTTTTTTTAGCTTATAATCTATTTATTAGTTTAGTATAGCGTCCAATATTCCTAGCTTTCCTTTATAGCTATATAGGGCCTAAATCCTCTATAGTTAACTTAGCTAGGTTATTACTAGCTTCCTAGGTCTTTAGTATAGGTAGTATTACAGTGCTGCAATGAAGTAGACTAAATAACTACGTTATGGTATAAAGAGGGGAAGAAGGTAGAAAGGGGGTATTGTATACAAATAGTAGGGCCGGCCGCCAAGTCGCTAGTAGTGGGCCAGCTAACAGTAGGGAACAGTACGAGACAGTATAAAACAGTATGCGTTAGGTTAGTGCCGTGACAGTACTCCTCTCCCCTAGACGGTTTAGTCCCTAAACCGAATAAATAACTTAAAAATAGGTAGTATATGGGGTTGCCTATTTTCTACCATAAAGATATTAGTTCCGCTTACCGCCTTTAACCGAGCTAATGGCGATTTTCTATACCGGGCATAGAAAATCCTAATTAGTTAGTTTAGTAAGTAAGGTCGGCAGAACTCTATACCGCCACCTAAATTGGTCCGTGTAGCGTTTCTTGGCGAGAATTTAGCCAATTAGACAACTTTAACCGCCGGTTAAAGTTCTATAACATCTTAACCACCATAAATTTTAATGCGGTGGTCGGCCGCGACCTTAGCGTGACTTTTCCTTATCTCGTGCCCAGTCTGGGGGTCCTAGCTTCTTAGGGTGTTGCTTATAGAAGCGCTATACAGCTTATTTATAACCCTTTAGGTCTTCCTTTAGCTGCTAGGTTATATCCTTATAATATTTCTATTTAATCTTATAAATTAGGCCCTAGGGGTCTTCGTCGTGTATATTAAGGATTTTCTTAAACTCCCATTTGTCTTCTATGTTGCCGTTATTATCTCTCTCTACTACTCATCCTTATATATTACGGCGCTCTATGGTATTAATATTTGCTTGGCCAGAGATCTCTTTAGTAGCCTAGAGGCGGACCTTAAATATATAAAAGGATTTATTTACTCAGATATGGTTTAGGAGGTTTACTATAACTGCCCCTTAGTATACTGCAAGTACGGGGTACAGGCCGTCCTATTTGTTGTCCTATTTCTTCTTAGGTCTATTTATCTTTATATTTTCTAAGCTAACTATAACTATGTTACCTTTATAGAATAATATACTCTCATCCCTATAGGTATTAGCATTATCTTTATAGCGTTACTATAAAATCCGGGCTAGGGCCTTAAGCTATATTAATATCCGCTTAAAGCGGTTGGCCACAGAGTCTGCGCGGAAGAACTCCTTCTTTGCTTATACTAATAGTGTTAGTAGGCAGGGGCTAGCAGGCTTAATTCTAAGGTAAGGGTTAAAGCCATAGTTTGCAAAAACGGGGAGATGCCTATGCTCTCGTTAACTTGGTTATTTGTAGCAAACTTAGTAAGCGGTAGGTAGTTAACCTAGTTATCCTATATAAAGCTAATAAAAGCACAAAGGTATTTATTTACGGCGGCGTTAATAATTTTAGTTTAGCCGTCTGTTTCTAGGTACTAGGCTAAGCTTAGTTATAAGGTTGTCTTAAGGCGTTTACTTAGTTATCGCCAGAAGTTGCTAATAAATTATATACTGTAATTGGAGATAATTGTGCTTGGTGCACCATGGAGCTTATATACATTATTAATAAAGCTATTAACTAACTCCTTTATTAAGAGTCCTGTTACTAAAACAAGGTATTATATTTTAGTTAGGCGGTCCATAATAACAAGGATATATTCGTATACCTTACCGTAGCATTAGTATACTAGCAGCGTTGTAATATAGTTAATTAAGATATTAGTTTACGGGCGGGCGGGTAATTCTAGTGGCTTTAGGAAACCGGGCGGGGCAGAACGGGGGGTCTTAGTGTAAAAGTATAGGGTATAGTCTTTAACGAAGGTAGCCGTAAACTAGGAGATTCCTAGCCACCAGTATGTTTAGTTTAAAAGGTTAAAAGTCTTAACCCGGCCAGAGTAACTAGCGGGGCTGCTGCTATAAGAGCGATGGGTAACTTTTAGGTAGAGGTCTAGGGCGTTAGGAACAAAGAGACATTAGCGGAAGTAGATCTGTCCGTTAATAATACTGTATTCTAACTTATCGCAACAAAGTAATTTCCTAATTTTCTTTAGCTAATGGCGAGCTTTCCAATTACGTAGGGCTGCCACTATATCTCTTGCGAGTTCGTTCTCCTAGTATCCTAGCCAGATTAACTCGTCTAGTGACTTTTTGGCTATTTTAGGGTCTAGAGCGGCTATAAACTCCGCGTTGTTAGAGTTACGGGACTTATATAGTAATTCTTCTAAGATTATAGGGTTAACTTTCTGGGGCGGTATAATAACTTAGGCTCGGTAGCGGAGGCGTTTATTATTAGCGTCCTTAGGCCTTATTCCTAGTAGCCGGCTTAGGGCGTTAGGGAGCGTGGCTTTGCTGCTGGGTCTATATATAATTATAAAGTTAAATTATAAAAGGAACTCTGCCCACCGGACTTAGCGCTAATTTAGCTGCTTAGTAGTTATAAACGTCTATAGGTTCTTATAGTTGGTAATAATTTTAAACGGCTCCTTAGTCCCTTATAGCTTAGGACGCCATTCCTCTAAAGCCTTAATAATAGCTAGGAGTTCTTTGTCGTAGATCTTATAGTTATATTCTAGCATAGAGTGCTTTACGGAGAAGAATACAACCGGTTTTAATTTTCCGTTATTATTATACTAGGAAAGGACTCTACTAGAAGCCTAATTTAATGCGTCTATCTCTACCACTGTTTTCTTTATATAGTTATAGTATGCTAGTACTAGTACTGAAGTAAAGGCTCCTTTAAGGGCCTTAAACGATTTGGCTTATTCTAGTCCCTATAGCCATTTAATATCCTTCTTTAGAAGTTTTATTATAGGTATAGCGATAGCAGAGTAGCCTTAGATAAATTGTTAGTAGAAGTTCGCAAAGCCAAGAAATTATTATAGTTTTTTAATTAATATCGGGTCCTTCTATTCCTATAAGGCCTATATCTTCTTAGGGTCTATAGTTATACCATTAGTTAAGATAATTAAGCCGAGGTATTTTATTTTAGTAGAGTAGAACTTAGACTTATTAATATTAATCTAAAGTCTAGCATTACCAAGTCTTTGGATGACTTCATTTATATACTTAGTATGCTTAGCGCGTGTTTTAGAAAAGATAAGGACGTCGTTAAGGTAGGTAGTATAGTAGTTGTTAAGGGCGTTATATAGAATATAGTTAATATAGTTCTGGAATATAGCGGGTGCGTTATAGAGGCTAAATAGTATAACTAGTATCTTATAGAGTCCGAACTAGGTAATAAATGCTATAAGCTACTTATAGCCCTCCGTAATCCGGATCTGGTTAAACATAGCAATTATATTAAGTTTAGTAAAGTACTTAGCGCTACAAAGTACGTCAAGTGTCTCGCGGATTAGTAGCAGTGGGTATTAATTCTTAATAGTAACTGTGTTTAGGCCTTAGTAGTTATAGTAGATTTATATACCGCCGCCGGGCTTAGTAGCAAGGAGGAGTGGTACAGCAGCTAGTAAGGTTAATTTGCGGATAAAACCCTTATTTAGCATCTTATTAATCCACTTCTTTATACACCTAAGTTTAGCAGGTAAGAGTAGTCTATTTTTATAGTACGGGGCCTAGTTTCTAGGGGTAATCTTAATTTTATAGTCCCATGGTCGGTAAGGGGGTAGCTTATCTACGTTTTTAGGGAAAAAGTGCTTAATATGTTTACTAAACTCCTTTAGTAGGCGTTATAGAATGTCTTCGCGGGTTAATCCTAGTTTGCCTTTTAGGAATTTTTTAACATTAGTGTCAACTATCTTCCGACGTAAAAGCTTGGGTTTAGTTTTTAGATTTATCTTAAGGAAGTTATAAAAATAGGGGGGGAGCGCTTTACGGGCTTCCTTTATTATATAGTCGCCTTCTACCAGCCGGCGGAAAGACCTTTCTAATAGGTTTAGTACTTCTATTAGGCCTATAGGCAGCTCTTTAAGCAGCTATTAGTACTTATCTTATTTAACTAGTTCTACTAGCTCCGCTATATAGATCCTTATTACCTTTATATCTTTTTATTTACAGAACTAGGTAAAATTAACAGCATGGGTGTATTTAATATTGTCTAGGTTGGGGCGTGTCTGGCTCTCTAGTGCTACGGCTAGGCTAGCACGGCTCAGTCGGCCCAGGGGGGCGGAAACAAGGCGGCGGCCCTATACGGTACGCGCGGGAGACGGGTATAAGGTTAGGCGTTGCGGTGGCGCGGTTTCTATTATCCGGGTCTTAGTAGTTCTATAGCCAGTCCTTGCTGTAACGCGAGCTATAGTGTGCATATATAGCATATGGCTTAGTTTTGGGTGTTGGGCTAGGCGGCTAGGGTTTAAATAGTGCCGGGGTTAGTTTCTTAGTAGTAGCGGCGCAAAGCGGACCTTCTTCCTTGGTCTTAGCAGGGCTGGCTAGCCCGTTATTTTAGTCTTAAGTACTAGGTTAGTCTAGTCTTCTACTATCTCGTTTCTTTACAGCTATACGGGCTCCCCTTTATCAGGAACGTCTTCTACTATTAGGGCTTTATATATAGTCCTAGGCACTAGGCTTAGTAGTGCTAAGTATCTATATAGGGCGTCCCTGCTAACGTCGGCTATCCCCTACAGAAGGTAGTGCCTAGAGTAGTAGTCTGAGTTAAAGCGAATCTTAAGTTTCCTGAAGCTAGGATAGGGCTTATACTTTTAAAGCTAGAGCATGCCTAGGATAATTAGGGTAGTAGGCGAGAGTTTGGTAATAAAAAAGAGCATGGCTTTAGTATAGAGGCCGATTGATATTTGGGTGGTAAAGTAGTCCGTAATAAGCGAAGTTAGGATACTATCTACGAGGCGTAGTGGCCTAGGTGCTAGCAGCTTCTTAGTTATAACATTATACTTTCTTATAATAGACTCTGCGTCGGCAAATGCTATTATAGTACTACTAAAGTCTACTAGGCTTATTATATTAATATAAACTTAGGGGTATAGGTTACGTAATAAGGAGAGTTAGGTTTAAATAAGGATTAATTTCTTATTACTATTTACTAATCTAAGATTAAGTAGTAGTTTACTAATAGAAAGGACTAATTAATCTAGTAATAGGGACCTAATCTTCTTATCTTCCTCCTTATATGGTTTAGACCCTTAGGCGCGACTTAGTCTAAGGGTTTACCTTTTAACGACTGGGGTACGGGGCTGTCTTGGCGGGGCGGTCCAGTGTCCGTTTGGCTGGCGGTGTTTATCTCTATTTTAGTCGGGGTATAAAAAGACAATACTTCGCCGACAATATAGCCGTGTTCATATTCGCTAGCGCGAAGTCGCTAATACTAGGCGTTGTTAATGGGTTAGGCTCCTATATAGGGTATAGTTTAGAGTAACTAAGCTATAGGGTTAAAGGGGGGGGGTTATTTACCGCGGCTATAATAGGCTCTGTGGTCGCCGCGTCTATAATAGACTTTACGGTTACCGCGTCTACGGTTATTTATTTACGTTATTTAACGGGGTGGTATTAGGACTAGGTTTGCTATCTTAGTAGGGTTATAGGCATCCTTTTAGTGGCTAGGTAGGCCACAGGCAAGGCATAGTCTATTATTAACGCGGCGCTTACGCTCCGTGTCTAAGATTTTATTAAGGTTTATAGGTTCTCTAGTTACTGCTAGGGTTGGGGTTAATATAGGGGCAGGGGCTTAGGTAGGTAGGCGGTAGTTAGCGTTCTTCTTAAGGTTGGCTTAGTGTATATAGTTCGCGAGGTTCTTAGTAAATATATCTATCTGCTTACTCTAACCTGTATAGTCGCTATTATTAATTTCGTGGGCTAGTTTAAGTACCAGCTCTTCCATCTTTGGAGAGATAAACTTTTAAAGTAGGTCCACCTTCTATTCGTCTGTCTTTTTAGCGCGGACTATTAGCTTATTAAGCTCTCCCTTCTAGGACTAGTAATTACGCTCGCCTTAGGGGAAATGGTTAAGCTTATTCTTTACGACCTAGGTTATGTTAAGGACCTTATAGTGGGCAGTAAGGTCTTTAAGTATATCTTCCTTAGTAGGCCATTTCCACGCAGATATATTGTTTAGGTTCTTATATATAAGCTCTAGGCCCTACTTAATAAACTTATAGGCCTTGTCCTCTAGTATATTTAAGATGTAAAGGATTTAGGACTAAACTATGTTAAAGTAGTCCCAGTCCCGGTCGAAGACTCTCTTAATCTTAATGTGCTAGGTTTTAAAATTAGCTTATCGTTTTAGCGGGGTGCCTTTTCCGCTAAATATTAGCGGGTCTTTAGATCTCCGTTTTTTCTGCTAGGTTACTACCGTTGTTATAGGGGTTAATTATTTTAGAACGGTAATAGTCTCTGCTTAGAAGTTAATAGTTCCTATTTAGGAAGCAATAAGGGCACTAAGGTTTTTATTAGCTTTCTTATTAGCGGTGTTTATGTTATATATATACTATAGTCCTACTTTAATGTTATTAAGGAACTCATTGGTATAGTTAATAAGGGTAAGGTAAGCTTTGCTAGGCTTAAAGGTCTTAGGGTATAGTAGGGAGCGGCGGATTATCCACGCGATATTAGGGTATGTCTCTATAAATAGGTCTGCGAAAACGTTACGGGGGTTTTAGGTTTCGGCTATTTCGGCGTCGTTGGTGTCGCCTATCTAGGCGCTAGGTAAAAACTAAGGATTGTTCTAAAACTGTACTAGGGACGTATCGGTTTTAGCAGAGGCGCGTGTAGGTTGCGATTGCTCTAGGGTAGAGGTTAATTGGCTAGGGTACGGGGAATCAGTGATCGCGATAGGGCGCAAATTAAAGATACCACAAACTGTTATAGTGCTGTAATGAAGTAGACTAAATAACTACGTTGTGGTATAAAGAGGGGAAGAAGGTGGAAAGGGGGTATTGTATATAAATAGTAGGGCCGGCCGCTAAGTCGCTAGTGGTGGGCTAGCTAATAGTAGGGAATAGTACGAGACAGTATGAAACAGTATGTGTTAGGTTAGTGCCGTGACAGGTAGTATAATATAGCTAGTTTAAGGGCGGCGTAGTATATAAATCCGTTACAAGTTAAGCTATATATCTTTCTTAAAGGCCTAGTCCCTATGTATAGTATTTATTTAGTAAATAGTATTAACCTAGGGCCGTATGACATTTTCTATTATAATGCTAATTTCTTTTATAAAAGAAGGGGTTAGGGGTAAGGTTTTAGGCTAGATAAGCCGCCTACTTTATATATTAAGCTGTAAGCCTAACTAAGCTAGCTATTTTCTTTTTAAGGCTATATTATAGCTTCCTAGGTCTATAATAAGGAGAGGGACGTTATATTACCTTTATCCGTTAATACGGAGGTAAATTTATAAAATAGTTGTAATAGGTAGTCCTATTTACCCATTATACCTATAAATAGGAATTGGTTTAGGCAGTTCTTTAATAAATATATTTAAAGGGTTAGCCAGCTTTATAGTATACTAGGTATCTATTAAGGTAAAGGTATTTACTTTAAAGTTAGCTAAAGTAGAAGCTAAAACTTAATATCTATTATAGAATAAAGTATAAGGGATAGTATAGCTTCTTTTATTAACTAGCTGTTATAGGACAGGGCAGTGGCTATAAGACGTATATATTCAAGGAGTCTATAAGACGTTGCGCGATCAATCGTAAGAGTCGAGGGCGTAAGGAGGTGATATACCTACGCGTAGCTAATATAAGCTGTACGCGAGGTGTACGCAAGAGCACGGGGCTCTCCTATGGAGGCCCCTGCGGTGGAGTTCTATAACACTACCCCCCCTTTTATAAAGGCGGAGCTCTGGCGATGCTGTGGTTACTATATATATATAAAAAGGACACTTAGGGTATAAAAAAGAAGAAAGGGGGGTATCGCTAAAGGCTTAAAACAACGTTATGTAATAAGGCTTGGTATCTAAGAATCCAACTAATTAGATAACTTTAACCGCCGGTTAAAGTTCCTGGATATCTTAATAATATTCTAGTTATATAATCGCACTTTACCGCAATCTAACGGCAATTTAACGGCAATTTGCCCCTACGTGGTAATGTATAACGGTTTAACTCTATAAGGGCTCCTATAGAGGATTAGGTATAAAATCTCTGCTTAGGCCCGGTTTCTATGGGTTCGCGTAGTAAAAGTCGCTAATTAGATCCTTTGCATTTTTGAAGTCTTCCTATAGTTGCCATTCTAGCTAATCTATGTCGAATCCTGTGTATATAGCTCTATAGTAGAGCTGTCGTCCTCTGCCTTTGCCAAAGTATTTAGAGTTAATAATTTATTTAACGGTCCACTCCTCATAGTTCTCGTCTTTATTCTCATCTTAGATTAGTACTAATAGGGGTTCAGGCTATGTCTGCCCCGGTAAGGGGTTAGGCTGGTAAAGGTGTAGTAGCTATAGGTAAAATATAGGCCATATTCCGCGGGTGGCTAAGGTAGGCGGAAGCTCTAGCTCGTATACGGCTCCCCTATTAATAACTCGTTTAATTAGGTAGGGGCCGAGGTTCTTATAATTAAGTAACTTTATAGGCCTTTACGTAGAGATATTATATACATTTAGCTATACCTAGTCGCCAACACGCATCTCTAGTAGTGGCGTTCTATAATAGTCGGCGAAGTAGGCCTACTTTNCTTAAGCCNAGGCCATTTCTCCCTTATAGTAGTNNAGTAGATTTTTTATANNGTCNGNATACTNGTCGGCAAGTAGNATCTTAAGGCGTTTTCTATATAGTAGTTTCTTATTAATAGGTTCTAGTGGTTCTATGCCGGATTAGAGGTAATATCCCTTGTTTGCGAAGAACGGGGTAAGTCCTATAATAGTTAAGACGTGGTTATTTGCTGCGAATTTACCTAATAGGAGGTGATCTACCCAGTTATCTTAACTATAAGTAACTACCTGTTGTAGGTACGCTTTTATGCTAACATTAGCGTTTTCCGGTTGCCTAGTAGTTTCGTAGTAGAAGGATATAGATATCTTGACGGAGATGCTAAGGCATTGGTAGATTCGTCTCTATATATTAGAGCCGAACTATATGCCTCGGTCGGACGTAATCGAGTTAGGTAACCTATGTAATCGGTAGATTTCGCGGAGAAAGGCGTTAGTAACGTCGCTAACGGCTACGCCTTTAGTTAGGACGTAGTGGCGCTCTTTTATAAGTTGGCATATTATTATAAGGATATTCTTATAGGTACGGCTATGTCGCTTATAGGGTGGTAGGTTAACAACGAAATCTATAGTGATATCTGCCCATCGTTATATAGGTACTAGTAGAGGGTGTAGTAGTCCTTAGTACTTTATATTAAAGGCCTTAGCGCGCTTATAACCGTAGCAGGCGCCTATAAAGCGTTTAACTAAGTCTATTATTTTAGGCTAGAAGTAGTATCGGCTAAGAAGCTTATAGGTTCCTCCTTTACCTAGGTAGCCGCTTAATTGGAGGTTATAGGCTATTTAGATTAGTTGCCGTTATAAATTTTCTAAGTTAGGGATAAATAGACGGCCTCTATAATAGAGCCTGTTCTCTTTTACTTCTAAGGCTGCTATATTAATCTAGCCTAAGCTTTAGAGTTTAGTCGGCAGTATATAGGCGCTAGCGGTCTTTGCGGTAATAAGTTAATGCAGTAATAGGTTAATAGAGGTGTTATATACTATGGTAATAAGCTTATTGATTTTAGGAGGTAATTTTAGTTTTATAGTATAGAGCTAAGGTACAGTTGGCTCTATTATAGGTAGTATACCTAGGGCCAAATTCCGTGCTTTTAGGATTGTTTATTATTGGAACTGGTTATAGGGGTTATCTTTGGACTAAGGAAGGTCTTATAAGCGGCGTGTTAGGCTATTAGGCTTAGTACCTTATACTCCTAACCTATATATAATTTTAAAGTTAAAACTAAAGAGGAACTCGTTCTAGCGTGCTTGGCGTTAGTTTAGCTATTTTATAGTTATAAAGTACTTAAGGTTGCGATAATCCGTAAGGACTTTAGTTGGCTAGTTAGGTTCTGCTAAGGAGAGTTCCGGTTAGAATTTCTTAAACGCTTATATAATCGCGAGAAGTTTCTTATTATAGATCTTATAGTTATATTCTTATAGTGTAAGCTTAAATAAATAGAATGTGACTAGGTAAAAAAGACCGTTGTTACCTATTTAGGAGAGGATGCCTACGTTAACGTGGTCTAAGGAGTTAATCTTAAGATAGAGTTGTCGTCCTAGTATAAAGTAAGCTAGGATAGGTGCTTTGGTAAAAGCATTTTTAAGGTCTTAGAATGCCTTCTTGTATTTAGGCGTCTAGATAAAACGTAGATATATTTTTCTTTCTTTTGCAGAAAGGCCTTTTGTTTGCATTATTGCTATAAGTAGTGCTATAACACCCAAGAAGTTATATATGAATTTTTGATAGAAGTTGGCGAAACTAAGGAAAGCTTATACGTCTTTAATGCAGTTAGGGGTTTGCTATTTAGTAATTATATATACCTTCTCGGGGTCTATACGGATACCCTTAGTAGTAATGATTAGTTTAAGGTATTTTACTTCTATGACTAAGAATTCGCACTTCTTTAAATTAATATAAAGTCCTGTATCCCTAAGGCGCTATAGGACCTTTTAAACGTGCTTAGTATGCTTAGAAGGGTCATTGCTATAAATAAGTATATTATCTAGGTACGTAGAGCAGAAGTCGTTAAGGTAGTCCTATAAGGCGTTATTAATATAGCTTTGGAAGCTGCCTGGGCCGTTATATACGCTAAAGGGCATAACGGTATATTTAAATTGGCTAAAGCGCAATGCGAATATGGTTTTCCATTCGTTACCTTCTCGTATTCGGAGGCGGTTAAAGGCGGCAATAATATCGAGCTTGGTATAGATTTTGGCTTAGTTAAGCCGCTTAAGAGTTTTACGTATAAATGGTATAGGGTATTAGTTCTTAATCGTAATAGCGTTAAGTCCTCTATAGTTAACGCAGAATTAAATACTTCCTCCTGGCTTCTTAGTAAGGAGGATAGGGGCGGCTGTTAGGGACATGCTGGGGCGAATAAATCCTTTGTTAAGGTGTTTGTTAATATACTTTTTAATAACTAGAAGTTTGTCTTTTAATATTAGGTAGGGTCTCTTATAGGGTGGCGTTTTTCCTTATTTAATATTAATGGCATAGTTATTAGGTTAATGTGGGGGGAGTGTATCTACGCTCTTTTATAAGCATATGTTAATAAAGTTATAGTACCTTTTAGGGAGGAGCTTACGGAGTTCCTTATTGGTAAGTCCTTTTTTAAGCTTTATAAACTTCTTAAAGTCTAAAGGTAAAAGTTTGTAGAGTTCTGTGGGGGCATTGTTTTCTAGAAGGTTAACTATGTCTATCCTATTACTATAGAGGACGTGGTCCTGTTCTTTATTAAGCTTATATAGTTGTAATTAGGAGGCTGTGGTAACGGTCTAGCCTTTTCTACGTGCTATACGGTAAAAGGCCGCGGCACTTACGTAGTGGTAGTTAGTTGTGGGTAGGGTAATAAGGGGTTCCTTAGGTTGGTATCCTAGGGAGTAGATAGAGGCGGCTAGGCTATATCCTAGGCAGGTCTCTCTATAGTATTTAGAGTTAAAGGTTACTTCTCTCTTTTTCCAGTTAATAGTAGGGTTGTGTTGTTTAAGCTAGTTTATTCTAAGGATAATAGGGTAGTTAGTAAGTGGTATAATATAGGCCTAGAGTTCTTCCTGGTGCCCATTTATGTCTAGGTGGAGTTATACCATATAGGTAATCTTCTATGCGGTATAACTACCGTCGGCGAGTTATAGGGCGCGGGCTTTAGTAAGGGGTAAGGTAGGTAGGTTATAAGTACGCATAAATTAGGTATCTATAAATTTATTAGTAGCTCCGCAATTAATTATAAAACGGCTTTTATATTATTTTTTGGCAGTAGTTCCTATTACGGGTAAAACTATCTATTTCCGTCTATTTATCTTTATTGAGTTATCTATTAAGCAGGCCGATATGTAGATCCCCTTATCGTTAGGGCGTCCTAACCTGCGACTTAGGGCTAGGACTTGGCGTTTTCCGTTTCCGTATCTAACTCTACTGCTATTACTGCGTCTTTGTCTTATACAGTAGTGGCATATAGCGACGTATTTGGTGTTTGAGGTACTAGGTTAGGTATTAGGCGGCGGCTGCTAAACCTAGCTATTAGGCAGTTTAGGCTATAGCTATAATAGCCTTCTTAATAATATCTATAGCAACGCTTTAGCTTTTAGAGTAGCTCGCGTTCTCTATCTAGTAGCTTCTGCGGGAAGGTTAGTATAGAAAGGTCGATATTAGGACTAGTAGTATTACTTAGGGTAGTAGGCGTCGGTGGTTTAGTAGGTCTAGAGGGCTTCTATAGGGAGGTCTTTAGGTAGGGGTTTGTAGTAGCGATCTAATTTAATCGTCGTTTAATCTTCCGTATGGCTGCTACTATATTATAAACATTATTATAGTTATAGCTGGCGGCTGCGTGACTAAGGCAATAAGTGACTTTTTTAAGGAGATCTTTCTAGTCTTTAGTATCGTCTTAGGCGAGGGCTCCGGTATATTCCTAGAATTTAATATAGAACTTATTAAATAATTTAATAGGGCTTATCTTTAGGGCATGTAGTTTAGCTTAGTTAGTAGCTAGTAGGTTATAGTCGCGGTATATTAGATTAAGATTATTAAGGATTTCTTAGTGGGACTGCCACTTCTAGGGGCTATTAGTCTCCTATTGGGCGAAGAGTCTATTAAATAGTGTACCCTTTGTTCGCCTAATAATATAGCTAATCTTAGTGTTTTCTGTAGGAAAAAGGCAGGCGCTTTAAGTTAGTTTCTCGCGGATTTGCATCTTCTAGTGGCTATATTCTTTACGGTCTCCTTAGAAAACTAGGGGATTAGGGTAATATATATTAGACCCTGCGGTAGTAGCTTAGGTTTAGTTATTATAGCTTTCATCATTACTTTAGTAGGGGTTCCCGTTAGGTAAGGCTGCTTAGCGCTGACCCTCTATTAAGCGTTAAGTAGGTAAAGTTGCCGGGGGCGTAGAGACTTAAGTGGCGTTATATATAGTAGAGAGGTGTCTAGCGTTGTTATAAATGTGCTTATTAAGCTAAGATTATAGGTATTTAATTATGCCTTCTCTTTTAGTGACCGTAGCAATAAGTACAATCTCAGCCTTCTTTAACTGTTGGACGTCGCGTTTAGATACGCGGAGGTTATCTTTGGTTTCTTAACGCGTATTATTAGCGAGCGCCTCGCGAGCTTATAGGTCTTGGATAATATCGCGATCTTAGGTAGTACGCATCTCGGCTTATATAAGCTTTAGGTGGTAGTTCTATAGAAGGCGGTAGTATTTATTAGGTTCTTGTGCTACCATTTTTATAAACGTCTTAGCGTCTCGTATTTTAATTTTAATAGGTAGTAGCCCTTCCGCTTACTTATCTGTAGTTATATAGTTAATAAAAGATAAGATATTATTGGTGTTTATCTCCTTAGGGGTTAAGGCTAGGGCTAATAAATCGAATTCTCCTAGGATTAATTAGCGTCATAGGTTGAGTGTAGGTATTGGATTGTTCTTTAGGTTTAACATAGTGGCTAGTAAGGAATATTGTCTTACTATTATGGGTTCCTTAGAAGTATAAAGTAAGGTAACTTATAGGCACGCTGCTTCTGGCAGCGCCTGTAGTATTACAGAGATATAGAATTGGTCGTAGGCTAGGTGTCGGTGGTAAAAAGGCGCAACGTAATGTCATGGGACAGGGCAGTGGCTACAAGACGTATGTATTCGAGGAGTCTACAAGACGTTACGCGATCGATCGTAAGGGTCAAGGGCGTAAGGAGGTGATATACCTACGCGTAGCTGACATAAGCTATACGCGAGGTGTACGTGAGAGCACGGGGCTCTCCTATGGAGGCCCCTGCGGTGGGGTTCCGTAACACTAGCTAACCTAGATTAATATATAACATATTAATCCCTTTTAACCCTAGAGAGAAGTCTTCCTCTAAAATTCCTCTTTTTCTAACTCTATGCTATCCTTCTAAATTAATAGGACTTTATCCGCTTTTATATTTATTAGACAATCCTTTATATAGTAACCTTTTTAACTATAAGAGAAGTAAGCTCCTTAATTACTAAGGGCCTATATATAGAGGTTACTATATATATACCAAGTATTTGCTAAACCTAGGGTAGAACTAGCTATATAGCTAGCTATTAAATTAGCGGTAGGTTATATCGGTAGTATTATAAGGGTTGCTAATTGTGTTAGGGCATTACAGGCCGTTCTTATATTACTTATAGTCTAATTTAAAGGGTTTCTAGCCTTATACTATTTGGCGTATGCTTTAATTTAGCGGAGGCCTTAGTTAATAGCTAAGCACTAATTTATAAGTTCCTTTAGCGTCTATATAGTAGTAAAAACTAGTAGTATGGCTTGCTATAGGTCTAGCATTAGATCTTCCTAGGGAATTTAAGCCTAGCTAGTTAGGTATAGAAAGTGGGTCTAAAAAGCTGAGAAGGTCTCTATCGTTTTTATATTTAGGCTTTTATAATTAAGTTAGGCGTTTTATACTTTAAAAGGGTCCTTATAGATAGAAGATAGGTAAATAATTACCTCTTTTCTAGAAAGGAAGGGATCTATTAAGTCCTATGCGTATTATAGACGTAGGTGCGTTTATACGTCCCTACTAGTACGGCTAAAGATATAGGCCATTTTAGCCTAAGTAGTAGGGAAGTAGTCCGTATTAACTTTAAGCTTATTTTATAATTAAAGCTTCTAATTATTAAATATAGGGTTAGTTCCGTCTGTAAGTAATAAGGGGTTTATAACCTTTGCGGACTATAATAATACTAATACTATATATTAGGCTAGGGCCTTAAGGACTATAGTAAGTCTTTAGGTGTTTAATAACTTTTTCCTAGGTATAGGGGGTTCTCTAGATTTAAGCAGCTTTTAAAGTTATTTAATTTTAGTATTAGCTGCTATAAGCTCTACCTAGGAGTTTAAGTTATTTACTGTTTTACTGTTGGAGGTATTTAAGGGTCCTATAGCTACTTTACCGGCTACTATATTTCTTAGTATAGTAGTATAGTTATAACTAACTACCGAGGCTCGCATTACCTTATAACTCACTACCCGTTTCTTAATATCGTATATCTCACTACCTATATCTCACTACCTATTACCAACTGTAAGCGCTGTCTACCTCGGCAGTTGTGCATTATCGTTATTATCTTTTTGTTACCCACTTCGTGTATATATAGACGCTTTAGAGCTACATTTACAATTAAGTTGCTCGTTTAATTCCTATACTGCAAAAGGTTACAATAGTTATTAGGGTAACTTTTAGTAGGATTCTATAAGGGTTCTAGTCTGTACGTGTTCTATAGATCTTATTATTCTTTTCTATTCTTTAAGTTCTAGTAATAGTCTTTAGGTCTATTTCTATGTTTTATTCTTACTTATAGTCTTATAAATATATTTAAGTTCCTTTTTAGGAAGAAGAGTAGATAAGCTTTAAATAATATTAGTGACTTAGTTAATTAAGGCATAAGTACAGTAAGAGGGACGCGTAAGCTTATATAATTAATAGTTTATAAATAAGGATCTAAAGCTGAAGAAAGGAAAGAAGATATAAGGTAGCGCCGTTTAATATTATATATAATCCTCTAGTTACGTAATAGTAATTATCTAAAACTATATAAAACTGTCTGCGATTATCCGCTATAATCTACTAGTTTTTACCAGTTTCCACTAGTTTCCACTAGCGCCGTAATAATAGCTAGAGTTTAGTATTATTTACTTTAGTAGATAGGCTAAGTATATAGTCTAAGCAATAAGCCTATATAAATTTAAACCCCTATTTAATATAATAGGACTTTAAGTAATAATAATATACTTGTTGGGAATGAGGCAAGTTGCTATCACGTGATGGCAAGTTGCCATTACGTGTCGCCGTAGCACTAGCGTGGCGAGGAGCCTTAAGTTCCTCGCCTTCCCTTATTCTAATAAATAAGCTTTATTAACTAACATCACTATAACCTACTTAAGTAGTTATTATTGGTGAGTTACCCTATGTAACTAATACTAATTAGTGGTTAAATATATAGTTAACTATAGAGTAGCTAGGTTTTTAAATAGAAGAGATAGTCTTATATAGGGGTGCTATATACGCTTATATAGAATAGATCCTAGCAATACTATGCTACCTTAGACTTGCGGAAAACTAGTAATAGAAGTATTACTAAGTACTAGGAGATACTAAGTTGCGTCTATTACGTAGAACAATCGCGTTTACAAAGATTTGGTTATACTTTAGGTTAGAAGTATTACTAAACCTAGGGTCCTAAGTTAACGTCTAAAACGCGTTAAATGACGTCTAAAACGCGTCAAATAACATCTCAAATTGCCTACCTCTTAACAGCAAACCTACGAGATCCTACGAAACCGAAAAATCCTACCTACCTTTGACGTACGACACCCCGTCAATTCTATACCTACTATAGCGTTAACCTACCCAAAGAAGTATGAGAATAATATTAACCTAGAGATATAGAACAGAAACATTAGCCCTATAACTACTAAGTAATAGGACCTAAACGGATTCCTATTATACCGTATAGTATACTATAAAGACAGCAAATATAATAATACTATGCTATAGTATTATATAAAGGAGGACTTTATTAGATAGATAAAGGAAATATAAACTCCTATAAAGAAGGATATTATATAAGATTTCTATAACTTCTTGTGGGAGTATAGAGTGTTTGTACCTATAAACGGGGGTACTATTAAAGATAATATTTAGGAGCAGGTTATTAACGCAAAAGAAGAATATAAATAGACTCTATAAGAGATTAAGCACTAACTACGCACTATAAGGAAGCTTAATTCACGATGGAATCTAGGTAATATACCTCTAGAGACAAACCTACCTCTGCCTTTAACTCCTCCGTATTTAATTTAACCTATAGCCTTAATATTAAATACTATACCCCAACAAGAGCAGGTATAGGATCCTATTGCTTTATAATTTAACAACTTTTAAACTCTACTAACTAGACCTACATCCCTATTACAGCCTATAATATAACTCCTACCTCCTTTATCTTAATCTTAAATTAGAGGTAGTTTAAAATTGCTTATAGAGCTTACAAAGCTCTATTTAGATTAGGAGAAGAAGTTTAGCGGGGAATTATACGATATTCTTAATTTAAAACTACGTATCTTCTATAACTGTTGCTAAAAGGTAGGAATAGAGTCTAATTAATACCACAACGCCTATTCCGTTATGCTTAAGGGCTAAGCTAGTACCTTCTATTATAATTATTTAGTAGGAAAAGGATATAATTTTAACCGCATAATATATAAGTTAAGATACCACTTTAAAATAGAAGAGAATAAGNAGNAGTATATATTAGAATNGAGAGAGACTANCTTNNTAAGNATTATTNCTATAAACCNAGGTNTNCCTCGGCTTAATTATCTTTAAAAGCTCTTTAATTAACTTTAGATAATTTAGCGTGGTTTATCCGAATTATATTAAGAGGANTTNAGCCTANNTAATTAAGTTATTAGCGTATNCTAAGGNGTTAAAGAATANAACCTTACTCTTTTTAATCCTATAAATACTTATAAAGGAGTATATACTTAATTAAGATCTTCTATTAGCACCGCTCTACGCTTTTAAGAAGTATAGTAATTTAACGCCTAACTCTAACCTACTTTAATTAACCCGCCTAACTAATACGATTATAACTAGACTAATTAAATATATAGTAGCTAGGGTAGATAATACGGTAAAGGGTATAATTAACAACTATAAGGTAAAGGTAGAGGCCCTTATAAAGGTTTATTTTAAAGTAATTGCTAAAAGAAGTGCTACGTTTATAAGAAACCAAATTACTAGTTAACTAGGTATTCTCTTAATAAATAAAAGGAGGTATATAATAAGTTTCGCTAAAGTATAAGAAATATTAAAAATTATAAGGTTACTATAGCCTACTTTTAAAGCTTTTTAGTTTAATATAAAGGCGTAGAAGATCTTAAGGGTAAGGTTAATAAGGCTAAATAGCTCCTTATAAATATAGAAATTAAGAACCACTCTCCTAACTAATACTTTACTAAGTATAGTAAGGTAAATAGTATATAAACCGTTACTGTTCTTAATAACTAATTTACGCTCCATTCTATTATAAAGTTAAATACCTTTAATAAGCTAAGAAAAAGTTCCGCGTTCTCCTTTAATAATAGATACTTAGTAAACGTCTTTTATAGTATTATACTAGATACTAGAGCTGCAGGAGTATCTATAGTAGGAGAACCTTAAGTTTAAGCCCTTTAGCAGCTTAATAGCTCTATTTAGATTAACTATTTAACGGCAGGCCAATATACGATTTGTTTTAGTAAGGATACTATAATTTTTCTTAGCATAATTAGGGTCCAAACCCCCTTAGGGTATATTACTTTCCACATTATCCCTATAAATACCCCGTTCCTATTTTACATTAAAGATATAAATTAATTAGGCATTAAGCTTAATAACCTTAAGAATATACTTATTTAGGGAGATAATTAGGTGCCCGTTATACGCAAGTAGGGTTACCCCTAGTTACTCCTTTATTAACTAAAAAAGAGTATTACTTAAAGCTATTTAACTAAGTTAGAGTTACATTAACTACACCGTTATTTTAGCTACCTATCTATTTACTAATTACTTAGGGTTCTTTAGCAAGTAGGCTATAAAGTTAAGGTTAAGGCAATTAAGTATNTTATAAAGTACTGCTATTACTACTAAATAAACNAGAAGTNCCCTNGCNNATTTAAGTTNACCCTTAANNATAACTACAACTTTAACTTCTATATTATTATTAACGTTATATATCTTAGCGGCAAGCTAATACTCTAAGTTATTAACTTCTTAACCTCCTTTTAAGCCGCACGTTTTTTAAAGGATATATTAGCTAGGAACGTATAGGATACCCTTTAATTATATTAGATTAATGTTTACCTAGGACCCCCTAACTAAATTATCCATAATATAAGAAAGAACTTCTTATTTATAGAGTTTTAATAATAGATAAAAGCAATAGCAATTAAGGTTAAGGAAGTCCCTGTTAAGGTATATAATAGTATTAAAAAAGTAGAGCGATATTATATGCTATTACGCCGCGTATATAAGATTATCTCTTTAAAACTAGAGGACGCTAGTAAAGAACTTACCTTATAAATGGCTGTTAAAGCCATTAACAATTCTGCTAACCCAGATAGACTTATACCTATATTACTAGTCTTTAGCGCCTACCCTTAAATAACTAATAATTCTCTACTATCTCCCTCTATTATATAATAAGCTAAGGCTATTTATAAGGTAATAAAGGAGGTATGACATCTTTACGCTATACACTAGGTTAATAACGTATTAGGAATAAGAAATGGCCTAAACACCTTAACTACGCTTAATCTGCTACTCTAGTTTAAGGTATATATATAGTATAAAAAGGGAGGATAGTTAGGCCTACATTAACTTATTGTAATTAATGGTTAGACTTATACTATTTAGATACCTTATAGACCCACTTAATTCCGTTTAACTATTATTAAGCCTTACTATAAGAATAGAAGTTCTAAGTCTTTATAGGATGCTATAGAAAATGCCCTAAAGGAAAGCTACGATTAATGTGCTCTAGAAGGCAACTATAATTCTAATATAATTGTAGTAGATACGCTATAACTACAATACGGTAGAGGTCGCCTAAAGGGATTATAAAATTACTAATATCTTATTAATTTCGAAGAGTAATTTATTGCCGCTATTAAGAATGGAGTTAAGCTATTAATAGCCTTTATAACAGCCAAGGAGAAGGCTAACTTTAAACTTATAAAACAGCTCTAAAAGAAAGGTTGTATTATAACTTTAGGAGCTCCTTTTTAAGTATCTAACAAGTAGGAGATTGATAGCCTTATTATAAGAGAAGTCTTTAAATTTAAGAAGTATAACCCTATTAAGTTTAACAAAGTTCGCATCTTTAAGTTAAGAATAGTTAACGAGATTAAAGGCAAAGCTACTAACGCCCTATTTAAGAAATTAAGGCTTATTATCTAGGGTTATAACAATAACGGTAAGGAGATAATTCTTATATAATCTTCTATAATTTAATGAGCTAGTTAGCGAGTTATTATTACGCTAGCTCCCTCCTTAATAAAGAATAAAATAGCGGTCTATTTACGAGATATTACTTAGGCCTATACCCAATTAGAGACGCACTTTTAGCGCTTAATATTAGCATACTTTCTAGAGCAAATTCGTTACTAATATCCCAAGAATATAATTATGGTTATGCTTAAGCCATTATATAGCATCGCAGAGGCAGAAACCTATTAGTAAGCTACCTATAATAAGCACTATAAAGAGAAGCTTTTAATAACTACTTCTATATTTAATTTATACTTCCTTATTATAACTACAGGAACTCTATTTAGAATCGTTAGTATATAAACTAATAATATAATTATCTTAGGAGACGACCAATTCTTAGCTCTTAAGGAAGATAAGCTAATAAAGGCAAATTTTATAGCAAAGCCAAAGGAAAAGCTTAATTTAATAACACTATTACTTTTTAATAGATATATCCTCTCCCTAAATAAGGATTCTATTACTTTACGCTAGAAGGGTTAAGGCAAGAAGATTAATATTATTAACGTTAACTCTCTAAAATAAGGATATGTAAAGTAACGCGCTTGCGAAGCTTATATTGCTTCTATCTGTTAACCTAAGGCTTTATTTAATCTCTTTGTTGCCGCCTAATACTAAAAACTAACTAAGGATAACGTCCTTGCCCTAAATAAGCGTCTCTTTTAGCAAATGAACTATCTTAATTAGGGACTACTCTACGTGCCTATTAATCTTCCCACTACTAAGCTCTTTGTATTTATTAATAGATCGTTTATAAATAATAAAGATTTTAGCTCCTAGCTAGGATATAAGATTATTATCGCGAACAAATCTACTAGAGAGAATAACTTTATAATCTACGGCAATTTTATCTATTAAAGCTTAACTAAGAATAAGTACGTTACTTAAAGCGTTTTAGCGTTAAAGATATATAGAATAGTTAGCGGAGTTAATATAGTAATTGCAATTAGAACTACCCTAAAGATAATTATAGATTAACTTAAACTTCCTATTATCCCTATAATCGTATATACTGACTTATACTCCCTCTATAAGTATTTAGTTAAGCTTAGTACTATAAAGGAGAAGCGCCTTATAATTAACATTATGGCACTTTATTAATCCTATAAACGGCAAAAACTCTTTAAGATTTAATAGATTAACGGTTAAGATAACCTAGTAAATATAATAATAAAGGCAAACCTAAATAAGGCTCTAGAAACGTTTGTTAATATAAATACTTTATATATATAAGTTAAAGGTTGGGTTAAAAGGGAGTAGGAGTATAATAATCTGTAGACCCTAATTCCAACTAGCTAATTAGGATTTTCCATCCCTAGGATGGAAAATCGCTATTAGCTTGCTTATAGCTAGCGCCTTAGCGGCCCTGACGGCCCTAACACGATATCTACTACGACTCCTTAGTAAGAAAGTACTACGTGCTAAAGAGGCAAATTTTGGGATAGTGAGACTTATATTACAATAGCAATAGTAAGTAAGGAGGATTTATATTTGTTATAATAGTTAAGCAGTATTTGTATATAGATGGCAACTACAAAAGAAAAGTTGCCAGTGTCGGGAATGAGGTAAGTTGCCGTCACGTGATGGTAAGTTGCTATCACGTGTCGCCGCGGCACTAGCGTGGCGAGGAGCCTTAAGTTCCTCGCTCTCCCTCATTCTAATAAACAAGCTTTATTAACCAATATCACTGTAACCTACTTAAGTAGTCGTTATTGGTGAGTTACCCTATGTAACTAACAATACTATATACTATATACCTACTATATATTAATATTATACTCCTATACTTACTTCTTAAGCTCTGCTAGTTCCTTTACTTTATAGTACACTTCTTTTACTTACTATAACTAGCTAATTCGTTACCTTATACTAACTATACGTTAAGTATATACCTCTCTTTCTACTTCTTTAGTAGATAGTTAAGATTAATATCTCTTATTAGTGTTTTAAGGCGTTTATATTTAAGATAGTAGTGGCGGTAATATATCTCTAATATATACAGTAAATACGTAGGACTTATTTAATACTAATAAAGTATTACTACTAATTATTGTCCCTTATAATGTTATTAGTCCCCTAAAGTATTAATAATTATATATTTAGTATATAATAGAACTATAGTTCTAGGGCATTAAATAGATTCTAGGGATTTTATAAAAGATTTAATTTAGGGTTTTTAATTTGCCGTTTAACTACTCTTCTCTATATTTACTCTATATATTTTTAGTATATAATATAAATATATATAAACCAGCTCCCACTTATCCATAAGGAACTAGAACTATAAGGGTATATACTAAAGGTACTAGGTAAAGAAGACTATAGGCTTACGTATCTCCCTAACTATTATAAGGACACGTATATAGAAGCTATTTAAATAATACTAGAATTTTAATAGAATGACTAGGGCTAACTAGGAACTAAACTTTTAGCCAAATATTAAATAGACAACTACTACTAATATATAGAATTAAGGGACTTTATAGAAGCTTTTGTTTAAAAATCTACTAAATAACTAGGAAAGCTGCGTTACTATATAGAGGACTTTACTACTATTTTAGCTAAAGCAGTAGCAGCGGGTAATCTTTTAGATTAAGAGAGAGGGTAGTAGTTTTTTTAAGGACTCCCTGCTAAATATTATAGGCAAATAATAAAAAAGATAGGGACCGTAGCGGACAAGCCGAGCACCCTTGTATTTAAAAGACTAAAGGAGGTCGTAAAGTTAAAAATAATAGTTATAAGGGTGTGGAGCGAATAGATACACTTTTAAAAGAAGATATTTATAATATCTAGCTTATATAGTAGCTATAGGAGTAAAGAAATAAGCTTAGCCGTAGGATAAAAGTAAGACTTCTTAACCTAGTAAGCCTAGTAGTTTATAGAAAAGCCTATAGACTACCGTAATAGGACTAGCGGAATCCCTCTAATTTAGGCTAATAGACCTATTTAGATATAGAGAAAGATATTACTTTACTGAGTAGAAATACTAAGGCTTAAGGGATTTTAAAAGAATAGAGTATATATAAAGTTAATATATAAGTAAAATTTTAGAAAAGAATAGCTAGATTTATATAAAGGATAAAGGAGGAATTTCCTCCTAATATACTAGGGGATTTTTCCTATATAATATACTGTCGGTATCACCCAGGGGGGTACTGCAATTGCAATATAAGGTAACAGGTTCTTTGATTTATTCGTGTCTTTCGCAGAGGATCGTAAGGATCGCGGTGCCTAAATAGGGGGCTGATAAGTCACCGTAAGGATGACTAATTAGAGACATAACCACGTAACCTCTACTCGTATAGACACTGGCGACATTTATAAAAAGGAAAGAAGGTAAGAAAGTACAAAGAAGAAGTATATAGGTCAACAGGTGCTCAGGGCAGTAATCGCGAATGTCTCGGGTATTGCGAATATTACGGATATTGCAGACGTTGCGGATATTGTTACAGATATTGCGGATATCGCTACGGATATTGCGAATATTGCGGATATCGTGAACATTCGGATATTGCGGTAGAGACAGGTAGGCGCGTATAAGGTGTTACTAAGGTGTCCCATAACAGAGCGTAGTTAAAGTCAGAACCGAAGGTATAGCGGCTTTAGAAGGTATAAAAGTCGTTACAGACTATAGGGGAAGTAGGTAGAAGGGCTAAGTCCTATCCATTATCGTCAAAATGACAGTTAAGGAAGTCAATATTAACGGTAAAGTCAGGAGGGTTATTGTTATAGAGGTAGGTGGCGCTCTTGCCCTTATCGTTGCTACTCTTATTATCAATATCACCGCGCCTTACTATACTAGGTTCCGTACCACCAGGGTCTATACCACTAGGCTCTATACTACCCGTAAGGCTATAGGCAAAGGCATCATTGTTTATAGACGTGACTATATTCTTAGCCGTTTTAATCAGTATTAGTCCGTTCGAGGTTATAAAGTACTTAATACCATAGTCGTCATAAAAGAAGTTACCGCTAGTAGGAACTGCAGTTAGGGTTAATGTATTAAATACTATAGCCGTTATATCCTTATCAAAGTCGTCGTCAATATTATTGTCCGCGAGATACTAGTGAACACGTCTTTTGAATCCTTCTCTTGCTTTGTTATGTTCTTCTTTAGTATACCTAGTTAACTAATAGTCTCCTTTCTTACACACGAAGCACGTTTTAGTATTATTGCTGTAATAATTATTTAATGAACTTAGTCAAGACGTTAGTTGGTAGTAGCAACGGTCAGTAAAGAATACGTCCGTAGGCTGTTCTATAGGCTGTAAGAATATATTAGCGGGTTATTTTATAGTACCATTAATCTTCTTATAAGTGATAATTAACGATCATAGGCTGTTTATAAGGCCAGTAAGTGTAGTAGGTAGGTTAGAGCAAGCTGCCTGGCAAGTAGTGACGTCTTAACAAGCAATAATGAGCTTATTATATAGGAAGTTGTCATTACGGAGGTTAGCGTTAAGACTATACTATAAATGACAGAGGTCGTTAAGCAGTAGCTGTAGGCAGTCCCCTGTAGACTTGCCTTTATTTTTTATTATTACGGTCTTTAAGGTTATAGCGTTCCATTTTGCTAAGATTCCACGCTTATATTCTGGTCCTTTGAAGTAGTTACGTACGGCATTATAGATGCTGTTAAAGGTGGTATAGGTTGCCTTGTTCTTATAGTAGAAGTCAAAAGTAATACCCTATAGCATCGTTAGAAAGCCTTTAATCTTTGCCTTTTATAGTATATTAACCCTGTTATAAAGGTCATTAAAAATCGTGAGCTTGCGGTTAAAGTTATCATTCTTTTTGCTGTACTTGCTTTCCTTCGTATATATCTTTACTAAGGTTACTAAGTCTCTGCTATAGGTGGTGGCTTTAGCTTCTGTAGAAGGAGCTATGACATTTATAGGGGGAGCCGTGACGTTTGTAGAGGGGGCCGTGACGTCCGTAGGGGGAGCCGTGATGTTTGTAGGTAAGGGAGGCTCGGCCGTAGGGAGGTTATTCAAGACAGCTGGGGTCAGGGTAGGTGCCGTTAAGGGAGTTAATAAACGTGATTTAAGACGGCGGTTAATAATATACGAATTAAAGCGTCCTTTATTATTAATATATAGCTTAATTTCTGTATCTAACCATTCCATAGGGTTATCTTTGTGGGCGACATTATATAGTGCTTATAGTACTAACTTACTCTTCTTATTAAAGACCCATACTCCGTTGCGTCGGAGTAGTTATTTAAGTCCCGTAAGTGTAGGCCTATTAGCATCTTTAAATGTCTATACCTTAAAATTATTAAAGTCCTCTTGGTATAATTCCCATAGGCTTTTGTCTTTAAAGTTGTATTTAGTGTACTTATTAATTTTAAAGTTAATATAGTTGGTGATGTCTTCTACGGTAGTCTCGTTGGTTAAGGTAATTCTATTACTCTAGTTTGGACGTTAGGTTCCTATATTAGATATAATTGACTAGCGTAGATTGTGGTGTAGGTTATAGTCTTACGTGTTAAGCGGTTAATGGGTATTAGGGGGTACTGGCGCTCAGTAAAGAGGTCGTACTAGGTATTAATTTTGTGTAGTGGACGCGAACCGAACGAAGCCTTAGAGGAGTCGGTTCTTTAAGTTCCCAGGGCCTATATAGGAAGGGTTCTCCTTAGCAAACATAACGTGGTTAATAGGCCTTGGTAGGAGCGATCGCGTAGTGCCTCTCTTGGGTATTAGGGGTACTGGCACTTAGTAAAGAGATTGTACGGGGTTGATTTGCGTAATGGACGCGAACCAAACGAAGCCTTGGAGGAGTCGGTTTTTTAAGTTTCTAGGGCCTATATAGGAAGGGTTCTCCTTAGTAAACACAACGTAGTCGACGGGCCTTGGTAGGAGCGATCGCGTGGTGCCTCTCTTTGTAATAACACCTGGCTAATCTGTGATATCAACTAATTAGTGTCGGTATTACCTAGGGGGGTACTACAATTGCAATATAAGGTAACAGGTTCTTTAATTTATTTGTGTTTTTTATAGAGGATCGTAAGGATCGCGGTGCCTAAATAGGGGGCTGATGAGTCACCGTAAGGATGACTAATTAGAGACATGACTACGTAACCTCTACTTATATAGATATATACATTTTCCTTTATATATAGAGTGGTTTATATATAAGGGATATTATTGCGGATACCTTAGGTTGCCCTTAGGATAACCCCTAAACGCCCCTTAGATAGTCGCCAGTCACGTGCTAAAGATACGTGCCCGTAGTATATAGTCTCCACGATCCCAGAAGCCTTACCTTCTTAAGGATTCGTCTCTCTTACTAATCTATCCTATTCCTACAATTATGCCTTATAGCCCCCTGTCTACAAAGTCCCCTTACACTACGTTAGTTTAGATAGGATCTATATTAGACGTTAATTAAAAAGTTAATAATAATATATACTATAGATGTATTTCGAAAAAAAAAAAATTTCCTTATAGAGGTGGCTATCCTTCGCCCGTCGGCGCCCAACGCCAAGGCCGCACAGACGCCATTACCGTGATGGCAGCTGCACGTACCCGTGCCGCTGTCGTAATCCACTTACCTCGTTACCGCGGTAAGTGCCGGCTAGCTTAACGAGTAGAGCCTACCTCAACGTCAGATTTGCCAAGACACCCAAATACTATTAATATTCTTATTATATATTATTAACGCTATAACTACTAAGTATATTCGCGTCAAAAATAAGATCTAGGAGGCTCTTAAAGAACTCTAAGGGTCTACCAAGCCCAATATTGCAAAAGCTGCGCGCCGACACGGTGTTCCTAAATTACGCCTCCGCGCTCGGTAGAAAGGACGTTAATTATATTGCAAGAGGCCTATAGTAGGTAGAAGGCTTACTAATAATTAAGATCTTACTCTCTATAGCTATATTAATCACTTAGATTCCTTATATACTGCCGCTTAACTATTAATAATACGTTCTATAGCAAATTAGATCTTAAATTAAGCTAATAAAATTTTAGATTAGCTACTACCTCCTATTAGCTCTTACTTTATTAAATGCTAGCTTAGCCGCTGCCTAGGGTACTATAAGTATAGGCAGAAGATAATAGAGCTTAAACGCACAACGGTATATAAGCTAAAGGATATTAAGGCGTAATTTTATTAATATTATAACGTTATAATTAAGTATATAGTTATGCCCACGGATATATATAACTTTAATAAATTAGGATTCTGCGTTAGTATTGGCAAGAACTAGTAGATTATTATAAAAGAGCCTTATTAGAAAGCTTACCTTTTTATAGATATAAATCGCGAGCTAGTTACTATAATAGAAACGATAAGTAGTAATAAAGTTAATCTACTACCTATAATTATACTTACGGGCATACAGTTCCTCTACTAGTAGTTTAAGAATTTAGCCCTTCTTAACTACTATCTATTAGGCCTATTAGAAATAGGCTATTTAAATAATTAATTAGCTTTTAATTAGCTTAAGTACTTTAATATATATAGCTCTTAGCGCTACTTAGGTATATATAGGCTTCTAATTTTTAACTACTACGGCTCTTACCTAATAAAGGAGTTTATTAAGTATTATAACAATTAAAAGATTATATTATTTACTTTACCTCCGTATATAAGCTACTTTTTATAGCCTTTTAATAATATTATATTTTAGCCGTACAAACACTACTATAGTAAGGTAGTTAAGTAAGCGATATAAATAGGCTGCACAAACTTTAATAAAGTTAAATTCCTCTATGTAATTAAATTAATTTATTACTAAACGTTTAAATCGAGTATAATTAAATTAGCCTTTTGGCAGGCAGGCCTTATTCCTTATAACCTCTAAATCGTCCTTAATTCTATACGCAAGGCATATTCTACTATTCCCCCCCCTTTACTACCTTATAAGCCACTATCTATACTATATATACTAAGATCTTTATATATAGTTTAGTAGAAAGTTTTTCTGCTAGCTTAGGAGGTATATAAAGATAATAAGAAGGCTATAGATATCTTTATAAAATTTGTAAGAGGTAGTTTAGTAAATATATATATATAACTATAAGCTAAACGTAAGCTTATAAATATACAAGCAGTTATTAGAGCTTATTAGTAACGCTAAAAAAGTAACAGAAAGGTTATACAGAAGGGAGGGGTTATATACGCAGTAAATGCACGGTTAATTGTATAAAAGCGCGAGCAAGAGGAGGCTCTAGAAGCTATACGTGCATTATTAAGGAAGGAACGGGTAACCGTAAAGTAGCTTCTTTAGGACGCCATTAGGCGGCTAGAGCCTTAATCTATTATATATAGAGACTCCTTCCATTAAGAAACCAGTACTACACCACAAGATTCTAAATATTCGACTTTTTAGTAGAGTTATGCGGCTTTAAAATCATGGTCTTGGCAAATCTGACGTTGAGGTGGGCCCTACTCGTTGAGCTGGCCGGCACTTACCTCGGTAACGAGGTAAGTGGATCGCGACAGCGGCACGGGTAAACGTAGAGCTACACGGCCAATTGGCTAGATTCTTATCGATAACGTTGGGCACAACTCGACGGGCGAAGGGATAGGAGCTTCTTCTCGGATGGTAACCGTCCAGGCGCGGACGGTTGGGGCGCCAGGCCCGAAACGGCCTAGCATACGCGAGGTCTTGGCGCCCAAGATATCTTCACTCTCAATTGACCCGTTGACCTTTAATACCCCATCGCTCAATCAATGAGCGAATATCCAGTAAGCTAGAGCTTTATATTAGCTATATACGTTATAAACTAACTTATATACTAGATTTTCAATCTAATAGCTCTTATAGAGCATCCAACATGCCTCCTAAGTAAGTAATTTTTTAAGTCATGTAATTTTCATATATTTTTAGAAAAAAAAGGCCTCTGGAACTATATTTTTGAATTAATGGAGATCTATTTTTTCTTTTCTTGGTTTTATATTATACCGCTTACTAGTTTCTTGGTTATTTTGATATATTGGCTTTGAATTAACGATTTGAATTTTTAAAAATTTTCGGGAAATTTGTTTCTTGGTTTTATGTTATACCGCTTACTAATTTCTTAGTTATTTTGACATATTGGCTTTGAATTAACGTTTCCAATTTTTAAAACTTTTTGGGAAATTTGTTTCTCGGTTTTCTACCCTATTGATTACTTAATTATCGGATTTTCCGACATCTTAGGCTTCCTTTCTTGCTAGGAAGAATTATTTAATATGCAGCCTATTGCTTTATTTACTAATATTTTTTCTCTTTATTTTTTGTTTTTTCTTATTTTTTCTTGTTTTTTCCGATAATTATTTTAAATTTTGGGTATTAGATCTGCCAGTGTTGCTGCAATTGCTGCTGCTAATAAGGCTGTATATAAGAAAAGATGGTTGTTGGGAAAGCCCTTAAAGGTATGTTTTTTTCTTGGTGGCTTTGAGAATATGCTAATTCTATCTAGGAGCAACAAGATAAAGACCTTGAGGAGAAGTTGAGGTGAGAAAGATTGCATTTTTTCTTGGTTTTTCTGATATTTTAGGGCTGGTTTCTGGGGACATAAGGACGTAGATCCCAGATGCTATACCTGTCGCGTCTAGAATGTAGTAAGTTTTTCGCTATTTTTCAGACAAAAAATAACTAATTTAACATTTTTTAGCGTATGCCTGAAAAGGCGATTGATGGTACTGAGGAACGTGATACACTTCCTTGCGGCTGTAACTACGAAGTATATTGTCGAAAATTCTGATAATAGTAATATAATTTCTTACTTTACCTAGGAATTTATTCTGGAGCTCTGGTGTGCAAAGAAAGGGCTTTAGGAGGTGAGAAATCTAGTTTATTTCTCGTATATTTTGATAAAACTAACTTTTTTTAGGGAAATTCTGACCTTGATAAAAATGAGAGAATGCCTAAGGCCTTTGGTAGATATAGATCTTGCCTTCTTTCCTTTTTTGAGATTCTTTTTGGCGTTTTTTTAGTTGATAAGGTATTTAATTCTCGTTTTTTTTAATATTTTTTATTTTCCGAGTAAAATTAACTAACTTTTTAGATTTTCTGATAAGATGCTTAATATTGACGGTGCGCGCGTTGCTGCCTTGAAGAAGGTTTTAAAAATTGAGTCTAAGGGTGGTCTTTAACTGGGTACGTGAAATGGCTTATTTTTCTTGGAATTTACTAATAAATCTTGCTAGCTCCTTATGAATTTCTAGAAGATTCTGATTCCGATTAGTAGCTTGATATTCTTGGTTATACCGAGAATATAGGGTTTTTTTGTCTTTTTGGTTGATTATATGTTACCTTGGTTTATTCTAAGGAGAACGTCTTGGATTTTCCGAGATTTCTAGAGGATTTTCCTATATGATCTGCAAAATAGAGTTTCTTTCTCTGGCGTTGGAGGTTATTGAGAATTTTGATACCCTTTTTTATTTCCTTGGATATTCTGATAAACCTCTTTGGTTTATGGCACTTATATAGGATTATAGTGCCTAAGTAGTCTCTTAAAATTTAGAGAATTACTTAATAAAAAGTCTTAAATTTCTTTAAATAACTTTTATTTATATAAAGCTATAGTAATTAAATACAAGCAAAGGTTATAATATTTTAGAATATTAAAATTTTAAATAAAACCTAATTATAGTAAAGAATATTAATAATATATAGTATATATAATGTATTAGATAGATATAAAAACTTATTTTTAGATTAAAAAAAAAGCTTTATATTAATGTTTTATATAGCATTTTAGGAAAGCTAATAACTTACAATTATTAATTACTTAAAATATCTTATATTTAGTATATATACAACTATTAGAATATAATGGATAGGAAGAAATTATAATATAAGATAGAGATTACGTGGTTAACGTCTCTAATTAGTTATAATCCTTTACGGGTGACTTATTAGGCCACCCTTAACTTAGAGTACTCAATCCTTAATAATTCAACTACTTTATAACACACTATAACGAAGAATTAATTTAATAGTTAATAGGCTACATTAAGTAGAACTTGGGTAAATACCAAAAATATAATAAATTAGTTAACCTATACTAGGTTGGCTATTAGAAGTAATAAGGTTTACTACCGCCCATAAGCAGCTTTAATTAAAACAGATTACTTTAGTACTAGTAGATAAATACTAAAGTAACTACCAGCATCTCGGTAGACACACAAATTATAGCTATAGCTTAGAATAATATATATAAAATACAAGCGCAATGAGATAATAACTATTAAGCACGCAAATTAACACCTTAGAATAGACCTTTATTTTAAGCCTATATATTTACTAGGTTAAATAGCACCTAACGTAATTAATAGCAAACTTAGGCCATGTACCCTATTACTAACTAACTTACAGCTACCTTAGCATACGATATCTCTTTGATATCATCCTACGCTCGAAAATAAACCCATAAGGCTTCACCTTTAATAAAGAGATACTACCGCAAATACTCTTCTAGAGTCATCAAAACCCAATCATACTAGGTAGCAGCAGGACTACTTATAGGTAGGGAAACCTTAAGCCTTATAGCCCCATGAGGCTATACTATTAATTAATATTACAAGTATATAACCGCTTCGGCTATCTTATTAAGAATATATATTTCGATCGATAATAGCACAGCAAATTAAGAACCACCTCTAGTATGGGAATACCTTCTTTGTCTATAGACCATAATCTCCAATACTTATATTAATACGTCTTCAATACGTCACCTATGATCGTTCTAATAGCCCTCTTGACAAGATATTACACTCTTCTAAGTAATAAGTAATAAGGCCGTCTACCTTTAGCATCTCCCGCTAGCCAGATCCTTTATAATCAAAGAACATCCGCCTCTCCTAATATACTAAATAACACATAGATGATATAAAATTAAGTCACTAATTAATATAAGTAGTATCTAGCGTTATTAGCAACCTAATAGCCTTGGCGCTTATATATATATATATTAGAAAGGAATTAAATAATTAGACTTTATATTTATAGTGAATCTTATATTCTATAAAAGAGTACCCTTAGAAGTTAAATTTCAGCTCTAATCAAGTCTATCTGCTAGATATTCAACACTCACCACTGCTGCTTAT